>NC_041231.1:11555974-11560066 GCF_002837175.3 Physeter macrocephalus
AGGGAGGGAGACGCAAGAGAGAAGAGATATGGGGATATATGTATATGTATAACTGATTCATTTTGTTATAAAGCAGAAACTAACACACCATTGTAAAGCAATTATACGCCAATAAAGATGTTAAAAAAAAAAGATACCCTATTAGCTTTGTGGCCTCAGTTTAATTGTCCATAAGATTGGGTTAGTCTTGAAAATTCTACACATTTATAATGATAGCCTTCTTGAATCATCAGAGTAAGAGCCTGCACTTACCTCCACATCAAAGTTGGTCATGTCAGCCTTCCATTTAAAATAATCTTGAACAGCACCCCCAAAATCTCTTGCCGCCTCATTTGAGGAAAAGCAATGTTGCTCTCCTGCCCTGTTGCATGTGACTCTAAACTTCAGCACTTCAGGATCAGTTTCTTCTTTTGAGCTTTCCTCAGTCTCATCTTTGCAAGATGTCAAATCATCACCTACTAATGTTGATATCTCTTCTTTGATGGCTGGATTTTCATAATAGTCTAAGACCTGTGAATCTAAGACATTGTTAGTGAACTCTTCTTTGACATCTCTCTCATCTGTTTTGTCTCCTTGTCCACCTTCAGTCTTCTCTTTACGTGAATTCTGATTTATCTTTTTGTGCTTTGTTTTTTTTTTCTTGAAACATGTGTTAATTTTCCATATTTTTAAAGGGTCTGACCATGGAAGCTTCCCAGCCAAGTCCTCAAAATCCTTTAGAACTTCTTCCTATAAAAGAGAGAATGAAATCCATTCATTTCATTCATTTCTCACCACTTTAATTGAACAAATAAACCCCAACTTTGCCTAAAGACTACATTAATTGTTATGCTGGGGGTGGCAGAAGTACAGGACAAAAGAGTAAATAATATAATGTCTGCAACTGAGGAAATTAAAGTCTCACTGAAAATTAAGATTTACACAAATTAAGGCTACTACAGAATAACAGAAGACAGAATGGTAGATCAGAGGCTGGGATTCAAGATTAAAATGTAAGCAAATAAGGAACTATTAACAGGAGTTACCTCCAGCAAGGGGAAATAAGGGGATGAAAGACAGGGGAGGGAGGGCAGCTTACCTCTCACTGACTTCCTTTTGAATTTTGTGCTGTGTATACATATTAACTATTTTTGAAAAGAAAAAACCCAAACCTTAAGCAGTTAAAAATGTATCTATCCAATTTCTAAATAGTATCTATAGTCATCTTTTAGAAAAGTAAATCTGATCATGCTTAAAGCCCCTCAACAGCCTCCCATTACACCCCCCAAAATTTAACTTCCTTAAAAAGCCCAAACAACCCGACTCTTGCCTGTGTCTCTTACATCACTTCAGGATCATTCTCTTCCTAGCTTTATACCTCTGCTTGGAAGGTATTTGCTTCATATGGCCTCTCTGCACTGCTGATTCCTTTCTCATTGTTTAACAGCAATTTAAAAGGCACATCCTTTGAGAGACCTGCTCTACTTAAAGTAATCCTCTCAAGTCCTTCTTTTCTCATTTTATTTTCTTTAGAGAACTTAACATTATCTAAAGTTATTAGGTTTAGGCTCCTCCCAGAAGGTAAGCACAGGGTGGAAAGACCTTAGCTGTCTTGACCATTGCTATAAACCACACATCTAGAGCAGTGTCTGGTGTAAAAAAGGTGCTCAGTAAACAGCTAATGGATATGTGGTTAAATGTTAAAATGGGTGGTACAGAGCCGTGCTGTCCAATTCACCAGCCACTAGTCACATACAGCTACTGAAATATTTTAAATGATTTAAAATTAAAAATTCAGTTTCTCACTCATATTAGCTACACTTCACATGGCTATCATGCTGGACAGCATAAACATACAACATTTCCATCAGAAGTTCTGGTGCAGGGCACTGGCACAGACAGTGTTAGTTACTGAAGATCAAAGTAGAAAGAAATCAGTGCTGACTGATGGAGCTGAGACTTAAATTGGAAGTGAGTGAAGGCTCTAATACTACTTGAAACCTGATGAAATAATGGTAATTTCAGGTTGGGCAAATTCAATTTTATTTACAAATAATTTCCGTATAAAGGGCATCTATAGGACTTGTAGGTTTAACATGGTGGGATAACACTGGTACAGCCCCTTTCTTTCTTCAGAAACCACTCTAAAAGAAAAGAACAATAGAAATACCAACTCTATCCTAATAGAATCTACATGATATCTGTAACCTAGAAACAGAACATAAGAATTCCCAGGTTCAGTGAAGGTAAAGCAGAGGTGCAGGAAGACACCAGAGGGAGAATGACTACAGATCTCAGACAAAGGGGAGAGCGGTCTGCAGAGCAGTAGGAAATAAGCTCTTCTCTGGAACAGCAGGGAAGAAGTACATGCACTGAGAGGGAGCGTCCCTGGATCTCGTTTGTACCCAGAAGCAGCAGAGGAGAGAAATGGAGGCTGAACAAGGAATCTCACAGACATGCTCTATTTGCTGGAAACAGAGTAGAGATGGGGAGAGATACTCTACATTGTGAATAACCCTAAAGCTGCTGAATGCTTCCATCTAGGGAGAAGTAAAGGTTAAAAGAACTCATTAAGTGGTATGGAAATTACACCTCAATAAAGCTATTTAAAAAAAGAAGGAAGAGAACCCATTCACCACAACCTTTTGTCAAAAGGAACTTCACAGTGAACCAGGGGGATTTCTTGCTAGCTTGGAACAGTTCCTGAACCTCCTATAAACAGTAGGCCCAAGAGGAACTACCTCATTCAAAGATGAGCAATTATCAAAAGTAATCAGCACCAGACTTACATGAACGGAAAAAAGGAGAAAAGGGACAGAAAAACAAACAGCGGACAAAAACCAGTGACCAGAAAGACACTGCCACAGAGCAGCTGAAAACCGTGATCAAATATGTTGACATGACATCAAAAAAATGTAATAAGGAGATACTTTTGCAAAGTAAGAGCTCAAAGCAGAGATATAAAAGCAGGAAAAAGATGAGGGGAGCTGCCAGAAGGAAATGAAACAGGATCTTGTCGAGTTCAAAGAAAAAGTGGAATAAAAAACCAAACCACTGCAAAAAATGAAGACCATATTGAAAGCACCATATATAAAAGCCACCGCTGAAAACACAGTAAGGGATATGAAGAAAAGTAAAGCAAATACAATAAAAATGAGCAAAAATTTTAAAAAGGATTAGAGAGAACATGATAAAACATCGAAGACAGTCAAAGAGATCCTACTGTATGTATAACTGGTTTATCCCTGATGAAGGCATTTAAAACAAACAAAACATACTAAAAAAATAATTCAAGAAAACTTTCAAGAAATATAAATGGAAGTGAATTTCTCTATAGACTGACATGTCTTAACTGGAATTAGCAACAAGGAGACATACCCTGGTGAACTTCAAAGATTGCAAAAAAAAATCATCTGGGCATCAAGCAAAAATAACAAGAAAGCAACAAATAAGGAGGAAAAATAACAGGATGACTTCAGAATTCTCCATGGCAACATTTCATGCTAGAAGAGAACAAACACTGTCTATGATATTCTTAAGGAAGGAAAGCGTGACTCCAAATTTTAAACCCAAACTATTAATCAAATAGAAAGGTGAAAGACAAACATTTGTGAACTCATGCCAGTCAAGAGATAAAAACTGTAACAAAAGGACAGGTAGTGTGCCTATAATCAATTTTACTATAGGACTAAAATGAAAACAAATATAGGGATTATGACTGCAAAACAGAATGTAAATGTTACAAAGTGGCCTGTCGTTGGAGGGGAAAGGGAACAGAAGATGGGAAGTAATTTAAGCACACTGATATCCTCTTGTCTCATACCCCAAGGTCAAAGGATAGAAATTAATGCTTAGCAGAGAAAGTGCAAAACACAGGCAGTTTGGTGCTTCCAGAATATAATCTCA
Organism: Physeter macrocephalus; assembly: GCF_002837175.3. NCBI lineage: Eukaryota > Metazoa > Chordata > Mammalia > Artiodactyla > Physeteridae > Physeter > Physeter macrocephalus. Next base: position 11,559,860 of record NC_041231.1, read on the forward strand.
GTGACTTTTCATGCAGCATTAAAGCCTTTTTGGGTTTCATCCAATCTTTAAAATAAATAAATAAATAAACAAAGATGGGCTTCCCTGGCGGCGCAGTGGTTGAGAGTTCGCCTGCCGATGCAGGGGACGTGGGTTCGTGCCCCGGTCTGGGAAGATCCCACGTGCCGCGGAGCGGCTGGGCCCGTGAGCCATGGCCGCTGAGCCTGC
>NC_041231.1:11560164-11660196 GCF_002837175.3 Physeter macrocephalus
AAAAAAAAAAAAAAAAAAAAAAAAGATTTCTAAAAAAGTATATTTAAAGGATTTAAAGGCATGTGGTTCAACACTAAGAAAAATTATAAAACTGGAAGGTGAAAGAGAAGGAAGAGAGCTGTGGGAAATATGCCAATTTCATCACTGCTCTTAGTAGGGATTCAAAAATACTGTGTAAACAGTAGATTAAGTTGTATTTATAAAGGTAACAGCTGGAGAGCAAATACAAGCCTTCCAAATATTTTAAAACACGTGCACGGGGAAAAAGCAAAGAAAACACATAACATAAATTTTTTAAAAGAAAGAAAAAGAAAGCAGAAGGTGTGTAGCATAAATGTGACAGAACCAAGACCAAACATTTCTGTCGTGTCAATAAACATCAATGGGATAAACTTATTAAACAGAAAAATGACCCTCAGACTGAATGTGTACAAGGGTGTATATAGGATGTTCATTGCACTACTGTAATAGCAAGACTGAAAAATCCTAATGTCCTAAAATGGGACCGATTAAATTGTGATACAGTCAAATCCAACAATGATATTGCCATGATCTCCAAGATAAATGAGAAAAAACACAGCACGGGACAGTATGTACATCATACTTCCATTTGTGTAAATATGTAAATAAAATAAACATATTCATAAAATATCTCTAGAAGGATATCTCAGAAATTGGTAATAGTTGTTGCCTCCAAGGAGGGAAACACGTGGTATGAAAACAGGGGAATACTTTTCACTGTATATCTTTTCAGTCTTTACAGTTTTGCTCTAAGTACATGTATAAACTAGCTTAAAAAATTTAAATCACAGATGTTAGCCTTTTTTTAATCAGTTAATAAAAAGGCTAATAAAATTCATGATATCATCTGAATATTTAAAAATAAGAGAACCCATTAGAATGCTTAAACTAACAGGCTTTTATAAGCCATGAGAAAGTATAATGCAACAAAGAAAAACTGATGGTCAACAGAATGAAAACTAGAAGCCAATGTTTAAAAACAAGGTTTTATTGGGGGCATGTTCCAAATTAAGTCCACAAAGTGAAGGGCTTAACAATTTCTCATGGTCATACACAAGAGAAGTTGCCCTTGCAGAGATTTGAAAATCTACCCTAGGGCTTCCCTGGTGGCGCAGTAGTTAAGAATCCACCTGCCAATGCAGGGGACACAGGCTCATGCCCTAGTCTTGGCAGATCCCACATGCTGTGGAGCAACTAAGCCCATGTGCCACAACTACTGAGCCCAAGTGCCACAACTACTGAAGCCCATGTGCCTAGAGCCCGTGCTCCGCAACAAGAAAAGCCACCGCAATGAGAAGCCCGCGCACCGCAACGAAGAGTAGCCCCCGCTCGCCTCAACTAGAGAAAGCCTGTGTGCAACAACAAAGACCCAATGCAGCCAAAAGTCAAATAAATAAATAAATTTTAAAAAATAAGTAAATAAAAGGTGAAATTATTTTTAAAAAAAAAAGAAAGAAAGAAAATCTGCCTTAATCCCTGCTGCTCTTCTTCTGGGACTTCCACCAGTAATATCTTTTGCAGTTACTTACAAGGCAACTCTGAATACCTGGCTCATATAGAACCATTCCATAATAACAAATTCACCTCCAAAACACTCAAAATAATACAAATTCTAAGATGACAAAAACATAGTAATTGAAGAAAATATTAATAACACCCTAGTAGGTTAGAGGCAAGAATTTAAGATGGACACTTATAGTTTTAAAAAATATGTTAACATTTATTCATATATAGAATTGACTATCACAATTTTGAAAAACTTAAGAGTAAAAACTGTCACTACCCTGCCTGTTATTTACTAGTTTTATAGATATGATATGGTTGGCAATGCCTTTCAGAAGGCTGAAGGGTTATAAAACTAGTGTTAGAAGTTACATTTTTAGTTAATAAAATTATCTGTTTTGAGTCTCAATTCTTTTAGGTCTGTTTTTTTCTAGGTTGGGGGTTCATATCAGTTTGACTGGTTTTGAAATCAACCTGTTGTCAATAAATAAAAATTAGAGAATCAGGCAGCACATCACAACTTTAAAAAAGATTATTTCTAATATAGGCAATAAAACTGAAAGAAAAAACTTTTCAAGTATTTGACTCTGGAAACCAGACCAAAAAGCAATCTGGAAAAATACCAAAGACTCACTGTGATCTATTTTCAGCCTTCAGCTTAGGCAGCATCTCAATATTTAGGAATCAGATGCTAAATACAAGTTGGGGACAAAGCTGTTATCCTAACAACTGAAGGAGTTTTTAGATATTACTTTGGCTTTATTTCAAAAAACAAGCTAGAGAAGAAAGCAGGGCAAAAGGAGCATGGTGAGAGAAAGTGTTATTTGTAGATGACACAAACTGTCACCTACTCTGGTTCACAGCCTAGAAGCAATTCTATTTTGAAACCATATACATCAGCAAAGCTCATCTAAGGTGTCCATCTTTTGTGAGAAAGTCAAACAATTTGTTCTATTTCTTATAAGTTTTTCAATATTGATTTTTATTTATTTGTTCTGTTATTCTTTCATCGTTTTAGAAAATGGAATGCAATTAACATATAATATTATTTTAGTCTCAGGTGTACACATAATGATTCAGTATTTGTTTACATTGCAAAATGATCACCACAAGTCTAGTTAACATTTGTCACCATACCGTTAAAATTTTTTTTTCTTGTGAAAGAACTTTTAAGACCTACTATGTCAGCAATTTGCAAATATGCAATATGGTATTATTAATTACAGTCACCATACTGTACATTATAGCCCCAGGACTTACTTATCTTATAACTGGAAATCTGTACCTGTTGACTCCCTTCACCCATTCCCCACCCCCTGCAATAATGATTTTTAAAAGCAACTTTTGCGATGGACTATCAATAAATCTTTGGATTTTACTGTAAAAGTCTCCCAGTATTAGTATTCTATATTATAAAAGCACCAGTAATGCTAAACGATACACAGAATGTGAAAAGTGGAAATAATCTCTTTGGGAAGATGGCTGAAAATCAGCTACTGCGTTTGGGATGGCTCACCTTTTTTTCTTTGAATTGGTAATCCTTAAACTCCTGAACAACCACAAATAAGTTATCAACTGATCTCAGACAGTGAACCTGGGGAGGGAAAAAAATGTTAGAAACAAATTTCTGCAAAAGCTTTTGACGTGCATAAACTATCAACATTTAAATATAAAAATTAGGTACAAAGATTTTAAAGCAGCTAATACCTATAATTTGTATTTAAAATTTTTCCCAGCTTCTGTTCCTCTACAGAAAAGGAAAAAAGACAGATGGCAGGATAGAAGCTTGAAGTGTTATGTGGGCAACATGGGTTTGGGGGGGGGGGAAGGGAGAGATGAAGACAGTGAAGTGGGGCTTTATACTGCCCTCATGGCTCTCTGGGGTACTGTATAGGGTTTGAGCTCCAGCTCTGTGATTATTAGCTAAGCAACCCTGTGCAAATTACTTACTCCTACACTCAATTTTAGGAATAAAATTAATTAATCTTTAATTAATGAGGATAATGGTAGGGACTATCTTTACAAAGCTGATGAGTTATTAACTAAAACACTGGATGAAAAATACTTGCTTACCAATTCATCCCACAGATATGTAGTGGGTGTCTACTATATGCCAGATACTAAGAGCTTGGGAGATACTGACCAAAAAAAAGAAAACAAACAAACAAACAGGCAACAATCCCTGCCCTCATGTTGCTTCTGTAGTAATGAGATACAGCTTAGCTTTTACTTTAGTGGGATGGCAGTTTGCTGACCTTCACTTCTCACCTTCAGTGATTCCTAATTACTTTTGAGCAAGAATAAATTTGATACAGATAAAAAGAAAAATCTCTCCCTTTATGCTTCACCACTGAAGTCTAAACTTCAGCTAGATGCTGAAGTAAATAAATTCTAAAAGGCGTAGCAGATACTAGGAATTTCTTCATAAGTCTCACAGGATCCTTTCTGGTGAATTCATCCTCAGAAAATATTAGGATCACTTCTAAAAAATATAGCAAACCTAGTAGTCACACTTACAAATCAGTACCCAATGGAAAATGCAGTAATACTTTAAAATCACCTGATTTGGGGCAGAGCAAAGAAAAGCAATAAGGATTCCAGAGAGATCTGTAAACTAGAAAGTAACCATAAAATGATCTATTTAGAAAACTATTTTAAACATTGCTTCATTCAAACCTGAGCCAGACTTTCCACTGAAATGTCAAAATATATCTTGCCCCGGTCTTTGCTGATTTTGCACGATGACCCCAATTTCTCTCTCACTTCATCTGCAGCTGTTTGCTCAAAACCAGTAGGCACAGTGGCTCCAATAGTGACTTGGAGATGTTCAGACTCACTTCTGATGCCACTTTCTGTCACTTGTATAGACCTCTGGTTCTCATGAAGGTTCACATCCAGGAGCTGGTTAGTGGCTTCTTGAACATCAGACATATTGGCAGTGCTTGCAAGGTCCTGAATATAGTCCCTTTAAAAGTAGTACAGAAAAGAAAAAGAAATAATGCCTAAACGTTATCACCTCTTATTTCAACTATAACTAAAAACATCTGCTTTGGAGGTCTGGCAGAACAACACAACACAACTGAATCAGTATTCAACAAAGATAAAAGGACTGAATAACATGGGTACAAAGTGGAGGATATAAAATATCATTAAACAAGCAATACAGATACTGTGGAAGAAAAGGAGACAGACAAGAGTATTTCCACAGCATGCAATGTTTGGTTTGGGATCACCTATCTTGATGATAGCCATCGCATAACTACAACAGTTAATCCCAAAACAGAAGTTGCTAGAACACATTCAAAAATATTTCTATATCTAGTCCTTTTTCAGCTAGCAGTTAAGAACATGGGGCTTTGGAATTTCAGACCTGGGTCTGAATTCTTGCCCTCACCATTCAGAGGCTGAATGACCTAAAACAAGTTTATTCTCCATTGCCTCAACTTCCTCATCTGCCAAATGGGAACTGAATAATGCCTCTCTCTTAGAGTTGTTGTAAGACTTCAGTGGGAATAGCATACTGCCAGGCTCATGATTAAAACTTGCTAATTAAGGATATCTATCTTCCTCCTTGAAATGGATAGTGATTCATGCATTAAAAAATCATTAACTGAGCATCTACTATCTAGTAACTATAAATATTTGAATGCCTAGGACAGGCCAGGCTCTGGGATGCTTGGATGGGCATCAAGAGAGACCTGTGAACTTATCTAAACCAGTAAGCCAAATTTCCTTTATCTGAGCTTTTGGTAGGGTGGCGGGCGGGGTGGAGTAGGAGGGACTAGAGAGCTGGGTGGGAGGTGGAGATCAATAGTTCTCGGCAGATTTTCAAAGTTTTGTGAGCCAAAACAACTTAAGTAGGCCCAGAGTACCTACACAGTTCTTGTTCTGTACCCGGAACAGGCGACAGTGTCTAACACCAATAAAAGTCAGTTCCTGCCATTAAGGAGCTCACAATCACTGATGCGACCTCCATCTGCTAAATAAGGCAGCTGAAGCCCACGAAAGGACGTATCCTACCACGGTCAGAGAGCCAGCCAGTGGCGCAGGCTAGAATGAAACCCACGTCTCCCGACTCCCACCCCCAGGGCCCTAATCACAGGATCCCGGGGAGCAGGTGAAGCCCAGGAAAAGGTAGCGAGAAGGACTCCACCGTGGATCGGGCTGAAGTGAAGCCAGCCTCCGGGTCGCAAGACGAAGGCCACCCTTTCCTGCCGAGGGTCAGCAGCGCCCCACCAGGCCACTCCCACCCGCCGCCCGGTTACCTGCCGCCAGCGAATACCCTTCCGGCTCCCGGTGCCGGCGAGGCCAGCGCACCCAGGTCACCCCGCCGGAAGCCGCCTCGCTGCGCCGGAAACGGAAGTCTGGTGGCGCGGTCACAGCGGCTCCGCGCTAGGGGCGGGCGCCGGTGCGAGGTCGCTGAGGAAAGGGCATGCGTGTAAAGGTTTGTGCGCGGTGGCGCGCAGTACGTGGTGGTTGGGTCCTGCGGTTGAGGACAGGCTCCTCAGCAAGCTGAACCGGGGAGGCCGCGGGCCTCGTCGCCTGTCGACATTGTAGCTAACTTTAGAGAGCGGTTAGCGGCGCTGGCACTGAGTAAGCGCTTCACACGCGTCATTTAATTTGTTCCAATAACTCTCAAGTGGCAGGGGCCACCCCTCTTAAAGCCGGGGAAACTGAGTCTCACAGAGGTTAAGTATGTTGCCCAAAACGTACCCCACAGCACTTTAGAGGCAGAACTGGGATTTGAACCTGGGTGCTGTGACGCCAGAATGCTTTCCCTTAGCGTCTGAGCCAGTATTGCTCAAACTAGTCCCTGAGTTGTACATTGCCTTCATTATTTTTGCCCAATTGTAGTGTTGTTTACCTAACACTTTTCTTTATAGTTTCAACAAGTTATTTTAGAAGGAGATTTTACAATTCAGCAGCAAAAAGATAATTCAGTTAAAAATGGGCAAAGGCCATTTGGAATATTTTGAATATTTCTCCAGAGGAGACATGCATATGGTCAACAGTCACATGGAAGGATGATCAAGGTTACTAGTCATTAGGGAAATGCAAATTAACACCGCAGTGAAATACCTATTTGAGTGGCTAAAAGTTATAAAAAGTGGACAGGGCTAAGTTTCAGTAAGGGTGTGGAGCAATGGAACACTTGGGCTTTGCTGGTGGGAATGCAAAATGGTACAGCCACTGTGGAAAACAGTTTGCCCTTTCCTCATAAAGTTAAACAGAATTACCATGTGATCCAGCATTTCTACTGGTAGCTGTATACCCAAGAGAACTGAAAACAGATGTTCAAACAAAAACTTTTACATGAATGTGCTTAGCAGCATTATTTATAAGAGCCAAAAAGTGGAAACAACCAGAATATCCCTCAGCTGATGAATAGGTAAACAAAAGTGGAATATCCACACAATGCAGTATTATTCAGTCATTAAAAAAAGGAATGAAGTACTGAAACATGCTACAACATGGATGAACCTTGAAAACATGCAAAGTGAAAAATACCCAACAACAACAGTCCCCAAAGACCACATATTCCATTTGTATGAAATGTCTAGAATAGGCGAATATATACAGACAGAAAGATTAGTGGTTGTTTAGGGCTGGGGGGAATGAGGAGATTGGGGAGTGATAGCTAAGGGTATGGGGTTTCTTTTTGGGGTGTTGAGAATGTGCTGGAATTAGTGATGATTGCACAACATTGTGACTATTACTAAGAAACACTGAATTGTACAGCTTAAAATATTTAAATTGGTGAAGTATGTCTTAAAGGAAAGTTTGGTCTCATGGGAAACTCATCTGCAGTTTCCTCATATGCAAAATGCTACTTCTCTCATAAGAGTTCTTGCAAGCTTTAAATGAGATTAACGTGTCACATAATTAAAATAGATGGTGCCATGAAAAAACAATACAGTGGAAACAAAGTTATTAAATGCTGGCCAGATAGTGTTCCCTACAAAAGGTTCTAAATGTGAGGCCCATTCTCTTTTTAAAAGGATAAGTTATCAAGTATTAGAGACAAAATTCATTAAATGAGATCTTCTTGACATAATGAGAGGGATTAAAATATTGAAAAGTTTCTTTCCACTTGATTCAGTGTTATTTAATGCATACCTTTATACTATTTAAATTGTCTCTCATACAGGTCACACACGTGGGGAAACATTACCCTAAGACAGTAACTACCTGTAATGTTAGGTCTGTTGTTGAAGCAACAGAACTTTTTTTAAAAAATAAATTTATTTATTTATGGCTGCGTTGGGTCTTTGTTGCTGCATGTGGGCTTTCTCTAGTTGCGGCGAGCAGGGGGCTGCTCTTCATTGCGGTGCGTGGGCTTCTCATTGCAGTGGCTGCTCTTGTTGCGGAGCGCGGGCTCTAGGCGCGTGGGCTTCAGTAGTTGTGGTGCATGGGCTCAGTAGTTGTGGCGCACAGGCTCTAGAGCGCAGGCTCAGTAGTTGTGGGTCACGGGCTCTAGAGCGCAGGCTCAGTAGTTGTGGCGCACGGGCTTAGTTACTCCACGGCATGTGGGATCTTCCCAAACCAGGGCTCGAACCCGTGTCCCCTGCATTGGCAGGCGGATTCTTAACCACTGCACCATCAGGGAAGTCCACAACAGAACTTCTTGAACAGCTATTACATGTTAGACACTCTCAGGCACTAAAGATACAGCACTGAAAATTTTTTCTAGAGCTTATATGCTAATGGAAACGACAGACAATACAGAAAAATACACATATCATCCCTGTATTGATAAGTATTACGGAGAAAAACTAATGAAGAGTGCTAGAGAGATGGAGGGGAAAACCTATTTTATATCAGGTGGTCAGGAAGGCCTCTTTGATAAGGTGACAAAGCAGAACCTGAAGGAAATGAGAAAGCAAGCCATTTGGATATCTGGGCTAAGAGCATTCCAGGCTGAGGGCAGGAACATGTTCAACAGGGTTTAGGAATAGCCAGCCAGGAGGCCAGCGTAGACTGGGAGGAGAGAATGAGGGGGAGAGAGGGAGAAGATGACATGGGATGGGTACATCATATAGGCCAATGTTTTACAAATTGTCACCGTGACTTAGATTTTAAAAGAATCACTCTGGCTGCTGCACGGAGAACAGTAGAGTGCAGGAATGGAAGCAGTCCCCAGGCCATTTCAGTGGTCTAAGTGAGAGAATGATGACTCACTCAAACTAGGATATTAGCGGTGGGTGTGGTGAGAATTGTCAGATTCTGGTGTATTTTGAGGGATGACCTGTCACTGCTGATGAATTGGATGTGGGTTTGAAAACAAGGTAAAGAACAGGAAGTTTAAGGGTCAGACCTAGCAGATTTTGCTGGTTCGAAGTGCCCATATTCTGCTGGGGGATGAATGCTCAAGAGCTCAGGCCAAAATGCTACAGAGGAAGTAAAAATGGACATATTTGCTCTTTAGAGTTCTGGTTCTGGTTTATTGCAAAGAGCAATAAACCAGAACCAAAATAGTATTTTAGCTTACATCAGACAAACCCTGATGATCTGCTGTGAAAATATGGACTAAAGTGCATCCTTGCTTCAAAATGCCAGTTTTGAATAAGTAACACATACCTGTAGAAATTGAAGCATCTAATTCCTTTCTAACCAGTAGTTGTATTATAGTAAACTAAAGTGACCCCTAAGTAAATAAGCAAATGATTAAATTTAATAATTCCTATCAGATACAGTGACACAAATTAGGAACTGAGTGGTAGTTGCTCCTATGAACACAGATATCTATTTTACCCTAATAGCTGTCTATCCTTGCCTATTCTTAAGGGTAAAACAATATCGTGGTTAGAAAGTTAAAAGAGTACAGCCACTCCCCAGCCCGGTCCCTTCCTCTGCTCTTGTACGGAAGCAAGGACTGTTAACCACGTCTGCCTTTAGTTCACATGGTGATTTCCTCCATGTCGCTAAATAGCGTGCCTGTAGTGCTATGTCTTGCTTTTTCAACTTTGGCATTATCTGTGAAGTCTGTTGTGGTACTTGAGATTTAGCCTATTTCCCCCTCCCTTCCCCTCCCATTAAAGTTACAGCCCAATATAGTTTGTTCCTCTATGTCAAATTTACTGCGGTAAATTTAAGCGATATATGAAACATTTTTTTGTTTTATAAGCTGTAGACAGTATCTTTTGATTCCCCATACTGTTAGGTGAGGGTTTTATCAGCACTCCTGGCCTTTCCGCTTCCCACTTTGTACCTTTCTCTACTTTTCTTCCTTTTTTTAAAAAAAATTAATTTATTTTTGTTTTTGGCTGCATTGGGTCTTTGTTGCTGTGCGCAGGCTTTTCTCTAGTTGCGGAGAGCAGGGGCTACTCTTCGTTGCAGTGCGCGGGCTTCTCATTGGGTGGCTTCTCTTGTTGCAAAGCACGGGCTCTAGGAGCACAGGCTTCGGTGGTTGTGGCACTCGGGCTCAGTAGTTGTGTCTCGTGGGCTCTAGAGCGCAGGCTCAGTAGTTGTGGCGCACGGGCTTCATTGCTCCGTGGCATGTGGGATCTTCCTGGACCAGGGCTCGAACCCATGTCCCCTGCATTGGCAGGCAGATTCTTAACCACTGCGCCACCAGGGAAGCCCCTCTCTACTTTTCTTCTTTATAGCTCCCAACCTATTTTGTTAGGATTCCGCTTGCCAGGTTGGATTCCTGTGGGGATGTAATCGAAAGAAAGGATACCCCTACACCTGCTTCTCACTCAAGAAACTACTAAAATTCCATCGTCCCCAAGAAAACCTTTTGGGACCTCATTGGGAAACAAGTGATGTGTCTACAGTCCTATTAATGAAATGATATGATAGACTAGGAGTCCATGAACTCTTAACCCAACGGACCTTTGGCCTGTCCGGTGATGATAACAGCTAGAGAGGAAAACAATCAGCTTTGGCCGTGCCCTGAACAAGCTGAGATTTGTTTACTTTTCCCATGCCCTTTCAAGCCAAAGGCTATAAAACTGCTTTAAGTAATATCACTCCTGCGAGAACTCTCCAATGGAATTAGTGACATCACAGTGAATTTTCAAGAGAATGTACTTGAAATTTATCGTTCACCTTGAACTTCCTATGGATAAGTACGTTTATTTAAAAGCAACTCATTCATTTGAAAAGGAACTGTATTTTGGCTGTAATTGAGATTGCAAGGAGGAAGAAGGTAATGAGCTGGGGAGCAAAACACCCCTGCCACCTAGTGGTCACTCATTCTGAAACACAGCAGTTCTTTGAAAGCACAGACAGCAGAAAAGGAACTGAGTTGGTACGGGAAACATCCAGCAAATGTTTGGACCTGGGGAAACTTCTGTTCCCTCTTCCCTTGTTAGAAAGGGATGTTTGTGAGCCTTTTTTAAATAGTCAAAGACGAAGCAAGGTATTAATGGGGTTGACACTGAGAGCCATTCTTCCTTTGTGTAATCAGAAGAATTAACAGCACTGACAAAGGGAGAATGTTATTAGATAAACACGGACAGCCACCAGATCTCTAGCATGAAGTGGAAGCTTCAGAAGGAAGCAGGAAGTGCAACTAGTGAGCAGAGAGGGACCACAGTGAAGCAGGACCCTCTGCAGTGGTTGCTGCAGCAGCAGCATGGGTCTAGAGGCAAAGCAGAATTAGAAGCAAGGCCAACAGGGACGATGATCAAGTTGCATAGGCTCAGGATCACTGGTCAGCAGCAGCCTCGGAGACCATGGTCTTGGGACTGTAGTACTGCTTGATTCAGGGTAAACTAGTCAGGACACTCAGGGGATAACAAAAGTAATTAACATTTATGGAGGACATACTCTATCCAGGCAGTGCTTTACATGCATTATCTCATAATAGTCCTGTGGAGTAGATGTTGTTACCAGCCCTGTTCTGCAGACTGTGAACTTGAGTCTAAGTAACTAGCCCAAAGTCACAGAGCTAATGAGACTTAGAGCCAAGATTTGAACCAAGGCAATTTGATCCGAGTTCAAGCTCTTCATTGCCATGCTTTCCTGCTTCCCTAAGGGGGAGGGAACATGGGGTTCAATGCCTCTAACTCTACTGACCGTTGTATTGAGGGATAGTTGTGAATTGGAACTCTGAAGGTGATTAAGATCTGGTCTTAGGTCTGCCACCTACTTGCAGGAGGATATTTAACCTTTCAGGAACTAATTTTCCATCATTGTAAAATAGGGATAAAATGGTGACTATTTCATAAGTTGCTGTTGAAGATTCACTGAGATAGTATAGTTTTTGGCACGTGGCAAATGAGATGGCGTGCCTGCAAAATGGTTGCCAACAATTCTTATCGTTGTAAGGATCAGTATTTCTCCCAAAAAGAGGTGGGATCTATTTCCCTTCCCCTAGAAATATGCCTGGGCTTATGACTTGCTCTGACCAGTAGGATATGGCAGATGTGTCGTTGGCCAATTCCAAGACCAGGTCTTCAGAGGCCTGGCAATTTCCACTTTTGCTCTCTTGGACCACTTGTGCCACTTTGTAGGGAAGCTCAGCCTAGATTCTTGTGTGGTAAGAGACCACATGGAGAAAGAGGCATCAGGGAGCCGGAGTCCCCACCTGAATGCAGCCATGTGAGCTGTAGAGACCTGAACTGACCTGCCAACCTATATAATTATGAGAAATAATAATTCATTGCTGTGAAACGACTAAGTTTTGGGATGGTTGGTTATACAGCAAATAGAAAGTCCTCAATAAATGGCATCTATTAGTATTCTAATTGGTGCTGGTGAGGGATTCAGCCAAATATCTGGTTTATCGTTTCTTAGGTCACTGGGTTTTTTTTTCCTCTTTCACTGAAATAGACTGAGAGAAACGAGGGTTATATGTGCAGGTGAATGTTGCTTGTTACAAATAGCTCTTGTATTTTTATTAAAACAGAATATTGCTGGATATCTACTCGGAAAGACTTTGTTAACATTTCAAATTACTGTATACATTTGACATAATATAGAAGTATATTTCTTCAAACATTTCCAATTCAGGCTTTTCACTGAATTGGTTATGGTGGGACCTTCCGAAGCCTTTGTGTTGGAGACCTTCCAAAACCTTTATGTTGGAGGAGCTGAGGCGTGAACAGAGACTTATCCTCTTTCTAGCGTCTGAAAGCCTTGAAAAGGACACTTCACTCTGACCTTCATCTCCTTTATCTCCCTGTCCCTAAATTCTCTCTTTTTCTGTCCCTTCTCACATGCTTTTCCTATCTCTTTTCCTTATTGGATGATTAAATAAGATCTTCCCTACTGAAATGTAAGTTCCAAGAAGGAGGAGATTTTCACCTATTTTGTTCTCTACAGAACATTCTTAGAACAGTGCCTGGCACACAGAAGGTGTGCTACGAATGTGTGTTGAATGAGTTAAATAATGCATATAAAAGCACTTAGAACAGTGTCTGGTGTAGGGTAGATGATACTGAATAAATATAACCTATGGCAATTCAGTACTGTAACACATGAGATCATTCACATTTGTCTTTTAAATGTTCTATTACTTTTAATCTTTCCTCTCTTTTCTTTCCACTTTATCCCTGCTTTTCTTTTTCTGTCATTGCATCTTCTCTCCTGCCCTTGCCTGTGGCCTGTCAGGGACCCTCATTGGTGTTGTTTCACCCTACCTCAGAGGATGGGCAGAGAAAACTTTTTGGAACTTTGTCTTGGGTGAAAAGTAACTATTTGTGATTCATAGCTGACCTAGGACTGCGCATAAAATTCTGCTGTTGAAGCAAGCCAAATTCTGATGGTACTGAATATTTTATCTAGAGACCTGGATAATGGAAAACAACACGCTTATTAAGTTATAGTCTAACAAATGCTTGACTGTGTATGTCTCTGGGTGTGTGCGTGTTTCTAGTGCCTGTTGGTGAGTAACTGCTACTCTTGGCAGTAGAGATGTGAGCAGAATCAAGCAGAACTGATTTAGCTAATTTTCTCATCCCCTTTTTCGCCATAAGGGAATGGAAATGTACTGCCGTGCAGTGGAGCAGTTCTTCCTCAGGCTGGTAACATTACGGAATTCCTGTTGAAATGCGAGCTGGACTGGTGAAAACCAGATTCTCGTATCCTCTCATGAGCTGTTTGTCAAGGTAAATCCTATATATTTTAAAATCATGGGGAAACTTTGAACCTATCATCAGGCAGATGTCTCCATTTCCTCCAATAGTCACTTATGTAGGAAGAGCTCTCTCCTCTTTCCTGCTAGTCTTTCAGATTCAAAGCAGGAGTTTCATGAATCTGTAGGCCAGCGGCTGGGTAGCTTGAGCTGAGTACAAAACAGTATTGGTGCAGTTCTCAACACAGCATTGTTTATGTTTCTATTAGGCTAATAGGTGGCTCAGATCTCTTACCCCTGCTAATGTTTGAGTCCTGTTTTATATATATATATATATATATATATATATATATATATATATATATATATATATATATATTCATATAACATATATTCCTGCATATATTCTGTCACATAAGACCACTGTTTTAAAAACCAAGAGTTAGGAGGAGAAAGGGTGAGTCTGTGAACCTCCTGTCACTCTTTCCCAAAATTGCTTTCAGCCACTCTGTTTTCTTTCCTTCCTTCAAACATCTGATCACCTTATAGGCAATAATTTACCAGGTCTCTTTACTAGGTTAACCAACCTAGTAAATCAATGTAGACTCAGGGTAGTGAGATTTTTAGGCATTCAGACCAGTGATTTGCAAATATGTTAACTTAATTGGCACAAAAGACCTCATAATACACCTAACCCATCCATTCCACTTCTTGTGAGAAGAGAATTTGATGATAACAAAGAATTAGGGAGGAACAAAATAGCAACCCCAAGTGGCAACATCATAATGTTGATGCATGAACAATATGATAAAACCAGAAAAACAGCTATATTTGACTCGTGAAATAACACATACAAGAAGGGCTGTATTTGAAACTTATGACACTATGAATCTCCCCAGTCCCCTCAAAATCATTCCTGAAAACTGTGGAAATTCCAGCAATCTATGCTGTCACATGTGTGGCAGGAAATTTGCATCGTTACCAGACTTTCTGTGGCAGCCAAAGTTTTTGATAATTGGCAGTACTGAACGTTCTTTTTTTGACACTATAAAATTTTAATCACTCTTAATAATTAATGAAGAAAGCTACTAAGTACTTAGTCATATATAAAAATGAAAGTCCTTGGCCTTGCATGGCATTTGTTCTAGGAGATGAAGAAAGATCTTTCATATTTTGAACTCTTCATGTTTTGTCAGGAAGACTCTAGTGGGCCACAACTATACGTGGAAACTTGCTGGCCCAAATGACTACAACAGCCTTGTTTCCGAGCCTTCTCTGGCCTGTGTTTTTGAACCTGTAAGTTTTTTCCAAGTCTTTGTGTAACAATTTGATTTCTGCATTAAAATGATCACTCTACTGGTGGACGTATAATAAATGAATAAAACCTTTCCATGGAGTATTTGGCAAAGATTCAAAGTCTTAAAAATATGCATCCCCGTTGACCTGGCAATTCTACCCCAAAAGAGATAATTATGATATGAACAAAGATGCATGTACAAAGATGTTTATTATAGGATCTTTTAAAATATTTTTAGGGGCTTCCCTGGTGGTCCAGTGGTAAAGAGTCTGCCTTAGAACGCAGGGGACTCTGGTTCGACCCCTGGTCAGGGAACTAAGATCCCACATGGCGCGGTGCAACTAAGCCCATGCGCCACAACTACTGAGCTTGCACGTTTCAACTAGAGAGGCTGCATGCCGCAAACTGCAGAGCCCACACGCTCTGGAACCCACACTCCACAACCACAGAGCCCACGTGCCCCGGAGCCTGCACGCCACAACTAGAGAGAAGCCTGTGCACCGCAACGAAAGATCCTGCATGCCTCAACGAAGATCCTGCCTGCCATGACTAAGACCCGAAGCAGCCAAAAGTAAAATAAAATAAATTTTTAAAAATAATAATAAAATATTTTTATATTAGGTAATTTTATACTAAGAAATTGTTCACAACTCTAATTTTAAAAAGTAGGGCATATAAAGTATGTATAGTATAATCCTTTTTATCTAAAGATGTATGTTTATTTATAGAAAAAGGCTGGAAGTATATATAATACAGTTTTAACAGTGATTACCTTTTTGTGCTATTACAAACTCTTTTCAGATGTCCACAATAAACATGTATTAATTCTGTAATAAGAAGAAATGTATTTAAATATAGTTAAAATTAAAAAAAATCCCTTTGGCAGCCATGGTTATTAGAATATGAATGAGGGAGATTGCATGAGAGCTTATTGCAGTGATTCAGGCAAAAGACAATGTAAGTAAGAACCAAGGATAAGGAAGTGTGGATAGAGAAGGAAAAGCTTATTGAAGACATATTCAGTAGTCCTCTGAGAACTATAAACACACACCACACACCACACCTCCAAGTCAATAACAACATTGATCTTTTTTTAAAAAAAATATTTATTTATTTGGCTGCACTTGGTCTTAGTCGTGGCATGTGGGATCTTCATTGCAGCATGCAGGATCTTTAGTTGTGGCATGCGGGATCTTTAGTTGCAGCATGCAGGATCTTTAGTTGTGGCATGTGGGATCTAGTTCCCTGACCAGGGATCGAACCCGGGTCCCCTGCATTGAGAGCGTGCAGTCTCAGCCACTGGACCACCAGGGAAGTCCCAATACTGATTTTTTTTTTTTTTCGGTATGTGGGCCTCTCACTGTTGCGGCCTCTCCCGTTGCGGAGCACAGGCTCCGGACGCGCAGGCTCAGCGGCCATGGCTCATGGGCCCAGCCGCTCCGCGGCATGTGGGATCCTCCCGGACCGGGGCACGAACCCGTGTCCCCTGCATCTGCAGGCGGACTCTCAACCACTGCGCCAGCAGGGAAGCCCCCCAACACTGATCTTTTAAAAGAGCTAACATGATTCATCTATATCCTTAGAAAAGCGGTCCCCAAGCCCTGGGCTGCAGACCGGTAGCGGTCTGCAGCTTGTTAGGAACCGGGCCGCACAGCAGGAGGTGAGAGGCAGGCAAGTGAGCGAAACTTCATCTGCCACTCCCCGTCACGCCCCATCGCTCACATTACCGCCTGAACCACCTCCCTCCTACCGCGTCCATGGAAGAATTGTCTTCCACAGCCCCGGTCCCTGGTGCCAAAGAGGTTGGGGACCGCTGCCTTAGAGTACCTTCTAATATGCGTTTAAAGAAACTCAGAGCCAATTCTGATGACAGCGTTTTGGTTTTCTGACTTGTTCAGCTGAGTTAATGGAGGTCCAGTTGGTCAAGAAAGAGAATTAAGAGGAGGACAGGATTGTGGAAGGAGAAAAATCAATTCAGTTTTGGACATGTGGAGTTTGAGGGGTTTGTGGGACACATACTGAGCTGTGGTACACTAGTCTGAAGCTCAGTTCTGGTCGGTAGATACAGAATTAGGGATCATCAGTGAATGAGTGATTGTTAAAACTGGTTGGTTGTTATGGTTACCTGGAGAGTGAACAGTGAGAAAAGGGCTGAGCAGGGAACCTTGTGGAACCCCTACAGTTCAGGGCAGGGTGAGAAAGAGGAGGTCCCGGAGAAGACTGAGGAGTGGGGAGCGAGGCCAGCCCGTATAGGCTAATCCAAGTTCAAAGCCTGGCGAGAATGAACAGTTGGACAAGTTCAAGGTTGCTTTCATTTCTGCTTACTCTCTAATGTGCGAGCAAACATTGAATGAACAGATGCTGAGGTTTCTTCTGCTCCTTGTGGAGCTGTATGACCAGAGTTCAGGGTCAGTGCAGTCCCTCTCAAGTCTCATCTGCCATTCACTGCTCTTCAGGCTGGGGAAGGGGTCCATAGCCCTCAAGGGTCTGGGTATTACTTCTTAAGGCAATTGCTCACTGTTCCACAGGTACTTCCTCATGTGTCCTCTCTTCTTACTGCCGCTCCACCTGCACCAGGCTTGTCTGTAGCATCCCAAAAGTGGCCAGAGAGGTTCAGAGGGAAAAGTCAGTAAGGGAGGGGAGAATTTCAGAGAAGGAATTGTCAACAGTATCACGTGTCAGTGAGGTAAAGTAATGTAAGTGCTAACAAGTTCCCACTGTATTTGGCAATTTAGGGCTATTTGTAACCATACACATAGGGTACCGCCAAGATCAGATTCCCACAAAAGTCATTTTCAGTCTCATGGAACATAATCCAAATATTTATTTTAGCTGTGGTATTTTGTTACAGCAGCCTGAGATGACTAAGACAGCCACCCTGCCAGACTCCCTCCTTTATGGTGATTTGCTCTTAGTGGTCCTATTGTCTCTTCTAACAGTTGGGTTTTTAAAGGAACTCCCCTGTCCATCATACAGGTTGTAGCATATTCCACTTGTGGGCAGTTCAGCCTCTCTTTCATAGGGCTCTTGTGTCCCATGAACATCAAGGAACGCAGCTGGGTACCAATTTCATTGTCCCCGAACCTTCCCAACAGGTGAGAAGACTATTGGATGTTGGTCTTCCCAGAGTATACGGTGGACTTCTAGGTGACTCACGTCTATCAGGTCATCCCTGATTCATGGAATGCTCAGTTGCCCTTAAGTGGCAAAATAAAAGAAACACATTCAGATGGAAAGTGTGGGTCTTTAGCACCAAATTATAATTACTGGGCTTTATAAAGCATGGCGTTTGTCAGAGGCAACAATGCTTAGACTCTCCTGCAAGGGACGAGGCACCTCCAATCTTATGTCTGTTGCCAGCTTCATTTGGGGCCCCAAACTGAAGCATTATAAATATCCATATCTTTTTACATCTGTCTGTGTTTATTATTTGGTTTTCCATCTGCCCTGCTCTGGAACAGGAGGAGGAAGAGAAGACAGAGGGAAATGGTAAACTCTTTAGAGGAATGGTGCCAGATATTAAATCCATAAACAAAATAGATTGAACCGGAAAGAATGAGTCAGAGATGAAGGAAGCGTGAAAGCAGTGAGTATCACACTGGGAAAATATCACCTGAAAGTGCTGACTGAATGCTCCTGCTGTATTTGTGATTGGCTCTGTAAGTCTGATCAGCACAATTGGGTTCCTGCACTGCTTGCGCCTCACTGCCCGGTGAGTGCATTTTCATTGTTTCCTCATATCGAGCCCTTAGATTCATTTATATAATGCAAGCTGATGACCCGTGGTGAGATTGTCCTTTCCTCTGGTGATAATGATCCTGTCGCACCAGGTTCCTGTTTCACTGGAGTGTGAAGAGAGTTAGGCTGATTGACTGAGTCCACGCTGGAGTGAAATAAGAATTTTACTGGAGAGTCCCTTGGTCTTGCTGCATAATAGTGCCTCAGATGGTACTTAAAACTGGGAGTTATCTGCATGCCCAGCCCTCTTGCAGTAGTTGCAAACAGGCAGCCCCTGGGTCTGGTGTATTTTATTTGGTCTACCTAGGGTTTAGAATTAGTTGCCCACATTTAAAAATAGGCATATTCCACACCCAATTTTCCTGCTTCTCTTTAAAACTGGAAGCGCTGGCCCTGAAGCCCCTCCTGGAAATGACTGGCTGATGCTGAGTGGGTCACTGCCCTTTAGTGTGGACATGAGCTCTCCAGGTCGCCACAGTCCCTTCTGCTGCACTCATTTACGTTGGCCACCAGAGGCACCTGAGTTTGTGTTCCATGACCTATAGGAAGGACGTGCAGGGGAGGAAAAGCCTTTTTCCTCTATCATCCTAGGTTCGTGGCTCTGCCTAAGAATCAAATTGATAATATATAGATTAACAAGAGAAGAAAACCAGTTTTAATTATATAGGTACACATGGGAGTTTCACAAAGAAACAAGACTCAAGGAAGTGGCCAGATGATTGAGGTTTATATACCATCTTAGGCTAGACAAAGGAAAAGGGGTTTTGGGCTTCTGGGTAGGAGAGAAAACTTATGACAAAGTGAGAGGAGGAAATATATGATAATTGTCTTATTATGTAGATAAGAGTTTCTTAGGTGATAAAAGTTGTCTTTCTTCCTGGTACAGAGACACCTTTACAAATGGAAAGTTCCTTCATAAATATAATTTTCCTTTACAAAAGGGGAAATTTATACTCTAGTTTTAAGCAGTTAGGGGGAGGTGAAGAGCTTTTCTTGCCTCTGCTTGTTCTCAATTGCCTTTAGCTTAAAATAATCCACATGCCAAATAGACATAATTTCATATGGCGTATGCTGGTACCCTTCAGAAGGAAACTAGCATTTATTGAATGTCACTTTTCTTATCTTTTTTTTTTTTTTTTTGTGGTAAGCGGGCCTCTCACTGTTGTGGCCTCTCCCGTTGCGGAGCACAGGCTCCGGACGCGCAGGTTCAGCGGCCATGGCTCACGGGCCCAGCCGCTCTGCGGCATGTGGGATCCTCCCGTACCGGGGCACGGACCCATGTCCCCTGCATCAGCAGGCGGACTCTCAACCATTGCGCCACCAGGGAAGCCCTGAATGTCACTTTTATAGATGAACCACTGTGTCTTGTAACTTGCAATATGATCTCATTTGATTTTCCTAACAACCCAGTAAGATTTGAGCTCCAGTGCTACAGACCATGCCTGTGATGGGCTTCAGGACACGCTACCTCAAAACATGGCACCTTGGCATATTGTATATTTTAAGCTGAAGGAATTTGAGAACAGGGCAGAAGCAGGAGGGTCACTCTGACCTTCTCCCTACCCCTCTCCCCTGAAACAAGTCATAAAACCTTCATGTGAGAAGTGCCCTCCCTATACAGGTTTCCCCTGCTATCCGAAAGTAGAGCATTCCTGTGAAACCTTTCGTAAGACAAAGTGGCACAAGGTGAAGAAGCAGTTACCTCAGGACACATCTTGCTAATGGATGCACAAAGTAAATCAAGATAAAGCACAGATGCTCACAGACACCGTTCATAGGTGAGGTGCCTAGATGCTGAGATGCTGAGTGTAGTTCCCGGGGAAGGACCTTTGCGGAGCCACGCAGCTCTGGGTGTGTGCTCACTGCAAAACAAACGCTAAATGCTTTTTTCATTTTTCTGTCTTTTTCATTTTCTTTCTTTCTTTCTTTTTTTTTTGTAAAAATGAAAATCCTCTTCAGATTTCTTTCAGTTAGCAGAAGCAGGAAAATGTAGGTCTTTTATAAAAGTGAAGTGGCATAAAGCGAGCTTTTGAAAAGCGGGGGATATCTGTACCTGGAGGAAAGGTACATCCTCATCTCTGAAGACAAAGGGACCCTGAGAAGAATCCTAACAAGCAGATCTTGCTAAGTTTCCCTCCTACTCCTTAGCCTCCCCTGTTCCTCCCTGAGTATCCACTCTCCATCAAACCTAGCATTAACCTCTCAGGTCTAACTGTTTCTTTGGGTCCTCATTTCCTTATGAAGCCTCCCATGTAACATAAAACTTATATTTCATTAATTTGTATGCTTTTCTCCTGTTAATCTGTCTATGTCAGTTTAACTTTCAGACCCAGCTAGGCACCCTAAAAGGGTCGAGAAAACGTTTTTCCTCAACACTGTGAGAGTACCCTGCACTCAGTGTAGTCAAAGCTACGTGGTAGGAGCTTTGAATGGATGAAGGTACCCATGAACACATAAATATATGAATGCAGCATTTTAATTCCATTTTTGTAGATGAGAAAACCAAGGCCCTGAACAGGTAAATAACTTAATCAGATTTATAGAGCCAATAGAGGTTACAGTTGGAATTTAAAGATGAGACTGTGTGACTCCAGAGGTTCAGTGTGAAGGAAAAGACCGTGGGTCATTCAGGGCCAAATGCATGGTAGGCACTTTGTAAGTACTTACTGAATTGGTTGACAATGCTCAAGCATATTTTCATGAGTACAAGCAGCCAGAAGATTGCAAGCATGGTTCTTAGCTTCTGAAGTTTAATTAAAACCTACTGGTGTCTAGGTGCCTTGGACTTTGGGATTTTGTAATAATGAGTCTCTGTAGTAGAGGGCACCATTGGCATGTGACAAGGGGGCCAAGACATTTCTGTCACACTTGACTTGTGTCCCATAAATGTGGTAAAATCCCAAAGTTAATTCTCCTTGCACATCTAAGGAGCTTCCTCCAGGGCTTATTTCCTTAAACTACCTGCTGATGGTGCTTGGTTACCACCCTGGAACCCAGAGCTGTGCTCAGCGATAAATGTAATTCAGTGCTCCTTTGGGAGCTTATTAGGAGGACCTGAAGCTGGCATAGGAAGCAGGCCCCTCAAAATGAAGCCCCTGTCAGTGAGAAGGGATTAGCCTGGCTGAGGAAAATGGGGGAGTGGGGAAGAGGGTATCCTGTGGCTTAGTTTCCACCTCTACGCTGATTATTCCTAAATTGATCTATAATTTTGATAACTCTCAAACAAGTCTCATAATTGCAAAAACTGTTAGATATTTCTTCCAGACCTTTGTGTACCATGACTCCAAAACCAGCATATGGAAAAGTGAACATATCATATTTTTGCCCATACATCAGTCTTTCCTTTTAGTTTTTTTCCCGTTAGTGGTTATGTATTCTTTCACTTACCAAGGTTTAAACTTTGGAGTTTTCTACTGTTACCAGATCAAACTTGGGTGTGCTCACCCACCATGCAGTAAAGCCAATTTACTTCACCAGGTGGTGGAGGAAAGTACAGTTTTTATCGCAGGGCCCAGCAAGGAGTATGGGTGGCCCATTCTCAAAAGACCCGAACTCCCCGATGGCTTTCAGGGAAGGGTTTTTAAAGGCAACATTCGGGGTAAGGGCTGTGGGGTGTATGACTTTCTTCTGATTGGTTGTTGGTGAGCTAATGGGATGATGTTTCAGGAACCTTAATCATCAACCTTCTGGTTTCAACCAGTCTGGGGTTTACATGTTTATGGTCAGCATGTAGTCACCATCCTCCACCTGAGTGGAGGATGACCTGGCCCTATAGGCAAGTGAGTTTCCAGCTCGGGCTTTACCCTGAAGAGTGCTCAACAGACTTGAAAGCCTTTTACACATCCATTATCCCAGCAACCCCACAAGGTCAGCTGGTATTAAATCTCCATTTTGCAGCTGAGGAAACTGAGGTCTAGTGAGCTAAGGGACATCCCTAGAGCCACATAGTGACAGAGCAGGATGAAAACCCATCACTTTTCACTTCTGCTTTAGTGCTTTCTCCCTTCCATCTGGGCAACTGACTGTTAGTCTCTCCAGGCCAATACACCTGGCTGCCACCAAAGCCAAACTCTGTAAGTTAATAAGGTACCATGTTTTCAAGAAGGGGAGCCCTCTATCTTGTCTTTATTTATTGTGAATATTGTCTGTAAAGTGTATAATATACTAACTAGTACATAGAAGGGCCTTAATGAAAGTTAGTTACTCTTATTATTATCTACTTTGTTTCTATAGCATCACTTGATGCCCTTTTCCTTCTTTCCCTACTCTCCATACCCCTGGCTGGATACTTTCATCCCTCATCTAAGATCTGGTACATTTTCTGTATCTCTATTATAGCACATAATCACACTGTATTATATATTTTTAATGTGTCTCTCTACTTACTCCCTCAGTCCTTGGGTGCTTTGGTTTCAGGGATTATTTTTATTTCCAATCTGTAGCACAGGGCCTGGCCCAAAGTAGGTGCTGCATAAATGCTGAATGGAATGGAATTCCCTTGACTGGATTGAAATTCAGTTGCACAGTTGCAAGATACATTCAATCATATTCTAATTTTATTCCCTATAATAATCATCCTGTGAAGCAAGTATTATTATTAATATCATTATACCCATATTAAGAATGAAGAAATGAAGCTCAGAATCCTGAATTCTCTCCAACTGGTGTCACTAGGTGATGTTTGCCAGGTTTTCCATCAAACAGTTGATTGTTATTCTTTGCTTTTCTTTATAATTTGTGCAAGACTTTCTCCCTGACAGCAGAGCCTAAGCCTTATGTAGATCTTTATCCCCAGCATGGGGTGTGGCAGGTGGCAGACACTCAGTAAGCGTTGATTTGAACGTAATTTCCACTGCTATATGTTAGAAGCTGTGTCTGTTACCAGTTTAGGGAAATGTTTGAAAGTATCATCTAAAAGTTGCTCATGATTAAATCTACTTTCACTCCATCTGAATATTATCCAAATATACTCACTGTTTTATCAGAGATTGGATGCTGAGAGAGAGAGAGAGAGAGAGAGAGAGAGAGAGAGAGAGAGAGAGAGAGAGAGAGAGAGAGGGACTGAGATTGAGAGAGAGAGAGAGAGAGAGAGAGAGAGGGACTGAGATTGACTTGGATCTTTGAGAAAAGGACATGGGAAATTGCACGGTAACCAGACCCTGTCTGAGAGAGAATTCTTTCTTTGTGCTAATACCAGAGAGTGCAGGGCTGTCATGTGAGGAGCAGTTACGCTCTTTGTGTATCAGGTAAGGCAGTAAAGAGAGGACTAAGGTTCAAGGAAAGGAGGAATTAGAAAGGGCCAAGTGATTGAAATCAACAAAGGGAATGGGCCAAGAAATATGAGAAATGGAGAGGAAGGAAAGCCTGAGAGGGTGCTCTGTAGATAGCATTTAAAAGAGACTAAGGAATGCAAAGTGACCCACTGTGAAGGAGCCATCAGATACCATCTGTACTCTCCCTCCTCACCCCCCACCGTGAGACACTTTCTTCTGAAAAGGATTGTCATCATCAAACCCCAAACACCACTGCAGTATTTTGTGGTGCTATTGCTTTTAAAATATAGACTATAATTTTATTTTAAGAATCTGATTAATCTGTGATAACATTCTGGTATTTTGTAAAACTAAAATATGCTAAGGCATCCTGTCAGGAGAGATGATAAGTCAAGAAGCTAGGGTATTTTTTTTCCTATCATCATGGTTGCTGATTTTGATAGGAAATTGCCCACGTGCAGGAAACATTTCCTGGTATTAGCAGTGGGTTCCATATCATGTTTTGAGCTAATTTGATTTTCTGGTCTAGAGCCATTTGTGTCTGAATAGAAATGACAGCTATATTCACAATCATCATATTCTCTTTGGAGCAAGTTCCTTTTGCTCATGAGTCTGTTATTACTGAAGAAGCATTAATTGTAGGTAAATGACCCTTGCCTTCTGTCTTTAATTGAAACTCAGCCTGCCACAGTTAATATGTTTCATGATTCAGTAAATCTTGGAAGAAAAACCTAATGTGCTGTAAAAGCAAAGGAAAAAAAATTAATTGATTTCAGCACACATTTTCCTATGTAAACAATGCCTTGCTTTCATGTAGAAAGAGCTCTCTTGACATTCTTTTTTGCATAATCTTCCACACATTCTTACCAGTATCTGTTTAGTTGTATGTAGTTCTGTTTTCAGAAGAAGAACCCTTTGGTCTGTTTAGAAGGGAGCGTGAGATCTGTAATCACTCTCTGGGCATGGAGTGTGGGCTTGATCTGTGTGTTAGGAAAAGAAGTGCAAGAGAGCCTCACTGAAAGGACTTTTACCTCACTGTGTTACTTTAGTATTTTTTTTTGCAGCATTGACCCAGCATAGGCACCTCAATGACTTGAGATAGGCTCTCAGCTTTGTAAATTCAAGCTGTATCAGTTAGCTATTGTTGCAGAACAAATCACCCTACAACTTAGTGGCTAAAACCAACAACAGTATATTACTTTTCACTATTTTATGGGTTTGCTGGGTAGTTTTTCTGCTGATTTTGCCTGGACTCACTCACATGACTGCATTCATTTGGAAGGTCACCTGGGGGGTGGGCTCATTTGGGCTATCAGGAATGTCTGGGCCTCTCTATGTGGTATTTCATTTTGGGCTTCTTCACACCATGGTGGTCTTGGGGTTCCAAGAGGATAAAGGTGGAAGCTGCAAGGCTTCTGGAACTTCCATGATGTCACTTCTACCATATTCTGTCAGTGCAAGTCTCAAGATCAGCTTAGATTTGAGGAATGGGGAATCTACCTCTTGTAAGAAGGAGACCCTACATGTTGTGGCCAAGTTTTTCTACTACATGGCTACTTATCTAGGAGAGAATTATTAGGATATTTGGGACTGGGAAGCGTGCTTATATCTGGGTTTTGAGTCTTCGATAGTTGCCAACTGAGCCAGCTGTCCCTAAAGTGAAGTGTGTATGAGAGTAGCTGGATGTGTACAAGTTTGCTTCCATAATTGTATTCCAGAGTCATCCCACATCAGACTAGGGCAAATTGCGTCAAGTCTCATTTCCTCATCTTTAAAGTGGGAATAGTAATAGTGTCTCCCACATAAATTGTGAGGATTCAGTGAGAAAGATAATGTATGGAAGGTACTCTGCATAGTTCCTGGAACACAGCAGGTGTTCAATTGAATGATAGCTAATTTAACTTTTTGATTGTCTTATTTTAAATCCTGTTGGTTTTTTTGGTTTTTACAAGTAATTCACAACATTCTTTTCAGGAAAATCTGAAAATACAGAATAGCAAAAAGAGAAAAAATATTTCAAATTACCCGGTATCTTACCACCCAGCTTTAGTCACTGTCAGCCTTTTGGTGAAATTCATCTGGCATCTAGACTTTTTTCAGTGCATATAAACATATGAATAAGTACATGTTAGAGAGAGAGAGAGATTGATT
The DNA here is from genome assembly GCF_002837175.3 of Physeter macrocephalus. Lineage (NCBI taxonomy): Eukaryota > Metazoa > Chordata > Mammalia > Artiodactyla > Physeteridae > Physeter > Physeter macrocephalus. The sequence continues at coordinate 11,586,170 of NC_041231.1, forward strand.
TGTGTGTGTTTAAGTTATATATATATGATATATATATAATTTTTAAAATCACAGAAGTACCCATTACTTTTTATTATTTGTAACCTTCTCATCCTGGCATTTGTATAGGCACTGAGACTGCAGTATTAAGTAGAACCTGACTCACAACCTGTCATTTTAGTCTTCCACGGATCCCAGCTCATACCTTTTACCAGATCTGAATTTCTCAGGGTGAATCTAGGAAACACCAGGCTCCAGAGATGCTCTGGGAAAGAAAGGTTTCTTGGTCAAATAAGTTAGAGAAATGCTACATATTCTCTTGCAGTCTTTGAGAATCACAGATGCTCATTTGTGATTAGATAAATATTAAATTAAATTAATACGTATTAAATTAAATATGTGATTAAAAATGCAAAGGCTCTGAGAAGTCCTGTTGTAAAGTTCCCTATTTCACTTTAACCCAAACTTTCCCAAATTTAAGTGAAATCTTCTTTTGATTTTATTTTAAAAAATAATATACAGTAAAAATAACTTTTTTTGGGGTGTACAATTCTCTCAAATTTCACACATACATAGATTCGTGTAACCACCACCACAGTCAGGATACAGAACAGTTTCATCATACCCCAAAACGCCCTGGTGCTATCCCTTTATAGTCATATCCCCTGCTCCCCCAAGCTCTGGCAACCAGTGACATGTTCTTCACCAATATAGTTTTCTTTTTTACAAGGAAGTCATATAAATGGAATTATACTGCCTTTGAGACTGGCTTCTTTCACTCGGGTAATACCTTTGAGACACATCCATGTTGGATGTATCAAGAGTTAGGTCTTTCTCATTGCTGAGTAGTATTCTATGGTATGGATGTCCCAGTTTGTTTATCCTGTTGAAAGACATCTGCGTTGTTTCCAGCCTTTGGTGATTATGAATGGAACTGCTATAAACATTCATGTACAGGTTTTTGTGTGGACATAAATTTTTACTTCTCTAAGGTGAATACCCAGGAATGGGATTGCTGGGTCATATTGGTAAGTGGATGTAAGCAAATTCTTGTTATCTGTGTAATACCTATTAATATCCCACATAATCAGTATTTCACAGAATGTACTGTTAACACCCTACAGTCCTAGTATGTCACAGAACATACTTAGGAAATAAAGCTTTGGGAAGGCCTTGAATGCTGTGACAATGCTGTATTTGAGAGTCAAATAGACCTCAAATCCATCTCCCACATCCAAATTTTGCTTAGGTTCTGCCAGGACTCCCACCACATTCCCATTTGTTGAGGATCTACTGCCAGACATTTGTATCATGATCACATTTAGTTTAACCCTCACAACAGTCCTGTGATTTTGCAGATGAAGGAGCTGAGGACCAGACAGGTTAAATGGCTAGCTTAAGTTCCCACAGCTGGTAAGTAGCTGAACTTTGAAGCCTTGTATCTTATCTCCAAGCCTAGTGCTTTTTTTGCTACCCCCTCTATATGTCTTTTTCTCCCTTTCCCTCTTGCAACATTCTTTTTCTGGGTCTGCAGTCAGTTGTCTTAGACCAGGGCTGGCAAATAAAAAACACAAATGCTGTCATTTCCCACTTCCGTGCTCTTGGCAGACATCGCTAGTTCAATTCCATCTTCTCTTTGTTGCTCAGCCCTGGTGCAACTTTCTCCAGACAACTATCAGTTGATTGGAATTAGCATTTGAGCTAATAACCATCTACTGTTTTGTTCCTGGACTCTGTATGAGTTATCTATTGCTGTGTAACAAAGTACCTCAAAACATAGTGGCTTAAAAATAGTAAACATCATTTATGATCTCGCACAATTTCTATGGATCCAGAATTCAGTTAGGGCAGGTAGAATGGCTGGCCCTACTCTGCCATGCCTGGCACATTCAGTTGGAAGACTTGAAGGCTGGGGCTGAAGTCATCTTAGTTTTGTTCACTCACTTGTCTGGTGGTTGATTCTGATTGTTGGCTGAGGGCCTACCTGGGGCTGTTGTCTGAACATCCTCATGTGTCCTCTCCCTGTGTCTTGGGCTTCCTCAAAATGTGGTGCCTTGCTTGGTTCCAAAGCCTAGAATGGAGGGAGGGAGAGAGAGAGAGAGAGAGAGAGAGAGAGAGAGAGAGAACATCCCTTTTATCACGTTCTATTTCTTATAAGTGAGTCACTAAGTCTGTTCATTTTCAAGGGGCAGTAAATTAAACTCCATGTTTTAAAGGAAGGAGCGTCAACTAATTTGTGGACATATTTAAAAACCACCAGATGTTGTGCACATATTGGACATAGATGGTGTCTGTGTAACATTCTTTGCGTGGGCCTCGTATAGCACTATGAATAATTAAGTGTTGGAATTAAGTTTTTTTGGTGGTAACAGTTGGAGCTAACATTGTTCAGAGCCTTTTACCCAGCATGCTCACAGTGAATATTCACTGGTTGGAGACAGTACCTTGGAATCTAACCTCTCTGCCCTTCACTGGGTCTATTTTTTTTTTTAATTTATATATTTTATTTACTTATTTTTAGCTGTGTTGGGTCTTCGTTGCTGTGCGCGGGCTTTCTCTAGTTGTGGCGAGTGGGGGCTACTCTTCCTTGCGGTGCGCGGGCTTCTCGTTGCGCTGGCTTCTCTTGTTGTGGAGCACGGGCTCTAGACATGCGGGCTTCATTAGTTGTGGCACGCAGGCTCTAGAGTGCAGGCTCAGTAGTTGTGGCACACGGGCTTTGTTGCTCCGTGGCATGTGGGATCTTCCCGGACCAGGGCTCGAACCCGTGTCCCCTGCATTGGCAGGTGGATTCTTAACCACTGCACCACCAGGGAAGTCCCTCTTCATTGGGTCTTAAAGACAACTTCCTTTATCAGTGTGAGGGGTTTGGCTAGAGACCCAGAGGTAAGACCTCTGACAGAAAAAGCTGAGGGGAAGTACATTTAGATCTTATTCTTTATGTAATTCCACAAAAGTGTTGTGCTTTCAGTGCATCTGTCCATATTTTCATTATTCAGTGCAAATTTTTATGCACAGTGAATTAGCAAGACTCTTTCAGACATTAACAGATAACCAGAAAAGGGAATTTACTGGTTCACTTAATTGAGAAGTTCAAGGGGATGAATTTATTATGATTGGACCCAGGCCCTCAAAGAATGTTCGTAGGATACAGTTTCTTTCTCTTGTCTGCCCCTGTATTTTAGCTCTATTTCCTACTCTATTGGCTTTATTCTCAGGCAAACTCTCCCTGGGAGGTGGTCCAAATGGACAGCACCATTACCTTATACTGGGTTAGCAAGCCCAGTAGCCCAAGTTGCCTCTTTTCTTTTCTTTCTTTTTTTTTTTTTTTTTTTTTTTTTTTGCGGTACGCGGGCCTCTCACTGTTGTGGCCTCTCCCATTGCGGAGCACAGGTTACGGACGCGCACCATAGCTCACGAGCCCAGCCGCTCCGCGGCATGTGGAGCTCACGGGCCCAGCCGCTCCGCGGCATGTGGGATCTTCCCAGACCGGGGCACGAACCCGTGTCCGCTGCATCGGCAGGCAGACTCTCAACCACTGCGACACCGGGGAAGCCCGCCTGTTTTCTTACCTCCCAAAGGCCTCACCTGCTTATTCCGTCATCTTTGGGGGTTAGGATTTCAACATATGAATTTGAGGGGGACACAAACATTCAGACCACAACAACGCTGATTGGCCTACCTTGGGTCACGTACTCCCTCCTGAGCCGATCACTGTGATGTATGTGGAATCCTGGCCTGGCCAGTAGGCAGTCAGTCCCTCTTGAACCCATGAACTAAGGTTGGGGGCATTTGTTTCTCCAAAGGATGGGATGGGCTTTGTTATCAGAAGCCGGCAAGCTAGACAAAGGCAACAGACATTCCCTGAGCACAGCGACATGCCTTTAGACCCCGAGGACTTTCTCTGATCTCTGCTCTCCCGTTCCTGTCCTGGCTTTCCACTCAGCCAGTCCTCACTTTCACAATCATGTTCCTGCTCAACCTGTGGGCTCTGAGTTTCCCACGACAACTTAAAGGGTAAAAGCACCCGTTTATAGTCTAAGGTCTAGCTCTTACTATTGATGCCTTGATTTACTTCTGTGACTCCTACATTCCTGACTCCCGGCCAGCTTAGGATTTGAGGGGCACAGGACGCTTTGGTTTTGGTCTTAATTTTCTAGACTCTTAACCTGCCTCTCATAGTCTGGAAGCAGTTACTACTTGACCTGTGGCCTTTGCCTGGGGCCTTTTGACTCCTTAGTTTCTGGTGTTTACAAATCTGTTAACCCCTTACTTCCCTCACATCCTGTCTCCTGGTTTATTTTATTACTTTGCCTTGTTACCACTACGCCTCGGCTTAATAGTATCTCATGGGCCAAATAATTTCCTAACATTGATCAGTATTCTGGTCTATGCCTTCTCCATCAACAGGCCTCCCTTTCTCCCTTTCTTCTTCTGGAGGACAAGCTGAGATAACAGTGGAATTAGCCTTGGATTCAGAACCAGAAGCCCTGAGTTCAAAGCTTGGCATATGTGACTTTAGGCAAGGCTTTCTAGTCTGTCTGCACCCCAATCTTCTCACTTGTAAGAATAATATCTACCTCACAGGATTGCCTTGAAGATTAAACAGGAGAATGCAGATATGGCAAGATAATAATAGATAATAATTCTAAAATGCTAATGTGTGTGTGTATTTTAAATTAGTTTTTCTTCACCCTTCTATGGCTCTTTGGTTTATGCAATCTTCCCCATTTAAGCAGCTAGGCCATTCTGTGCTCATTAATTCAGGGAAGGAAATGTCAGAGCAGAAAAAACAAATAAGAATCTTTTTTACTTTGGTTTCCAAAAGTCTAAAGCCCTTAGGGGAACACTGAGATCACTGGACATGGCCAGAATGAGTGGGGGCAAGAGCTTTGAAGAGAGATTCTCCCTCAGAGGAGCAGAGAATCCACCGGGCAGAGGAGGGGAGGTAAGGGTGGGAAGAAGACACATAGCGAGTCTGATAAAAGTAGAGCCCTGGGGAGCAGAAAGGACAGGGCTGGCTGACTCCGGGTTCCCAGTGTGGCCCAGAAATGGTGCTGGGCGGGAAAGGGTCATGCAGCCTGGGGTGAGGGACATGTCAGTGATGATCAGCGAGGATTGAAGCCTACGGGCCAAACAAGGTGATGGCGATTTCATCTGACAGTTGCCTGGATGGATGACAGCAAGGACCAGAGTGCAAGCCCTGATCACACCCCACCCACCCACCCCCATACACAGTGATTATCCATAAACACCCAGAGCCTAGAGGCATTCCCTGAAGGTGGGAGGAAGACTTTAAATTAGCCGAGGTTACATTTTTACCACTCTGGTTGAATAGAGGCTAAGAATGAAGTTGAGTTATAAAAATATTTGTATATTTTGTGTATAACTGTGTGGTAGATTGAGAGCCATAACTACTACCCTAGAAAGCACTTAGCCTGTGTCTGTAGGTCGGTACCAGACTACTTTTACTGAATTTGAATCCAGATGTTATTGAGCCTTTGAATATAATGTCCTGCTTGATGTCTGAGGCCTGGTACAGCCACTCCCTACATCAGGGGTTCTCAAAGGATGGTCACTTGTGAGAAACACACTTTCTCAGGCCCTGCCCCAGAACTGAATCAGAAACTCTTCCAGGTCATTTTGATGCATGCTAAAGTTTGAGAACAACGGCTCTACATCATTTCTGTTTTCTCTTCTCATTTACATTCTCAGTTTCTCAGACTTATTCAAACATAGTCAAGTTACGGTTTGACACTTGACTAGCTTCAGCTTTGGGCCAGCCAGACATTTTATGCTTCTCCTATGAGGACAGGAGAGCTTCTGATTTCCCCCCGAGTTTTTCCTCATAAACATCCCAGTTTCATTTCCCTTCATGGAGGACCCAGTTTCTGGAAGAAAAATAGGGAGATGGGGAGAAGACCCTTCAGTAAATCGGGAGAGGAAATCCCAGACAAACGTGGTCTTATACCTTTACCAAATATGCAGGGAGCCGGTGAACTTCAGAGGGAATGATTTTTGTGGCCAGGCAAAGTTCCTGGGGAAATTTATGACCTAAACATTTCCCTGTTTCTGGGTCAGGAAATGATAGCACACAGATGGAATTTACAAAGGGAGCCTGAATGTAGTGGCCCCACCCAGGCAGCTCAGCAAAAAGCCCCTTTCACTGGCTCTATTCAACTATAATGCGTGCTCCCCAGGCTCTCCTGCCTGGCTGCTTTTTCTTTTTCTTCGACTGCTTTCACTTTTTCACAGAGCCCTGCCCTGCATGTAGTCCACTTGGGACCGGGGTGAGCCTTGATTTGGCAGGAGAAAGGAAGAAGTACACAGTGGCCTACAAAATTGAGTCGCTCTGCTTCCCTGGCCCCTTTCCTTGAATAATAGGCCTTTGTGCTTTGAAATGTAGGGAAGTCCCAGTTTCTCAGGCTTAAAAAAAAAAACCTAAACCTTCCTCCAACTTCTGCCTTAAGATGCTTAGCAGGAAGTAGTTAAGGGGCAGAACAATTATTAAATCAGATGTTTCTTTAACAATTTCAGAAATCGCTAGGATAGCTGATTTCTAAACAAATACATTTGATGCATTCCCTCAGGTGGACAAAAATATTGACTCAATTAAAAAATCCAGCTTTAAAAAAATCATATAGGACAAATTGCTGCATTAAAAAAGAAAAAAACAAACCTGTTTTTGGCTCTAGCCAGTGACCCACTTTCATAAAATATTTGACAGAGCAAAATTGCATTACCAGAGAGGAGTCCAGACAGCCTTTGGAATCTGTTGAAATGGGTTTTTGATAATAGATATTATTTAGGTCATCTCTGTTCTTCCTTCCTGAATTTTATCCTACTTTTTCAAAGATGAATGTTAATAGCATCACATTGTTTTTTGAAAGTCCTGGAAGCAAATTATATTGAAAAATCATTATCATCATTTAGGTCCCCATATGTTTCAATGCTTTATGTATATTTGAACATCTTTGATTTTCATTTCACCATAAAAGATGTGATTTCACCATTAATTTTGACTTTTGTAGAATGTAGCAAAAGGTATAAAACATTCTTCAATCAAGGACTTATTTCTTCGGTTGTGTTGCTGGAGGCCAGGCTCTGGAACTAAACTTGGAGTAAGAGGTTATTGTCTGCCCCTCCAGCAGCATTCCCCTTCTTTCCAGTTACAGCCCAGATTTGTGTTTTCTCCTCTAGGCTACTGGATCTCTGCGAGGCGCCACTCTCACAGAGTAGAGAACACTGGATCCTCACCTGGCCAATCAAATTAGCAATCCCTTTCTCCCACCCAGCATGGGGAGGGGAAAAGGCACAGTGATTGGTTTAGGGATGGGCCATATGACCTAGCCATACGCAATGAAATGCACCTGAGACTTTTCTGGGATTGGTGGTAGAGAGGCAGGTGCTGTCCTCCCTTTGATGCTAAAATCTGGGAGAGGGTGGAGCTGGAGACACAACAGCCAGTTTGACACCCTGAAGTGAGAGCCTGAAGCTATGGCAGAGGCTGGGGGCCTTTAAAGAGGCTGAGGATGAATGAAGCAACCCTACTGAAGATAGAGCTAAGAAATGGAGAGAAACCCAATCCCGATGACATCATTGAGCCGTGTGCCTGAAGCCAGACCTACCACTAGAATGTTTAGTTGTTCTAGTCAACAAATCTCCTTAGTGTTTAAGCCAGTTTTCTATTTTTAAAAGTGGTCTTGCCAAGGCAGGTCTGGAGTCCAAAGGTACTGGGCATTTGCTAAGACAAGGCTACAGGTGCTGGGAATGAGGCTGGAGTGTGGTTGTCAGAACTGGGCCCCAGTGCCACCCTGCTCCCCCACCGCCTGGCTCTTGCCTGGGCGGGGCAGGGGGCGACTCAATGCTGGTTTCTGCAGAGGGATGCTGGATCGACCTAAGTCCTCGCCGTCTCAGGTCAGGTCTGTCCTGGGAACTAGGAACAGGACCAGACTTGGAGGTAGGGGATCACATCCCTTCAGCTGTGGGGAGGGGAGGGGCAGCCTGGACACATATTGTGAGGGGGGCTATAGAACAGAAACTTCACGCTGTGTAACATCTCTTTCATTGCGTGGGCTCTTTTTTCCCTCCTGCTCTGTGTGCCCACCAGAGCAAAGAGTGTGTCTTTACTTTGGGTTTCTGCCCCGAATATCTTCCCACCCTCTTGTGCTCTGCTTAACTTCCACAACTGGGTTAGACATCTCTCCTCAGTATTCCCGTAAGCTCTTTTATGTACAGAGCATCTCATTTTTCATATTATATTTTCATTCATTTATTCAACAACTATTACTGAGTGCCTGCCATGTACCAAGTGGTGTTCTAGGCATTGAAGGTACAGCAGTGAACAAGACAAAAATACCTGCCTTCAAGGAGTTACAGTATATTCTAATGGGTGGAGATAGGCAATAAAATAAGTAAATTATAAGCCTTTTAAAAGTGGATTTGTGCAAAGGGGAAAGAACAGGGAAAGAGAATAAGGACTGACAGGGAAAGGTGATAATTTTTAATAGACTGGTGAGGGGCGACTTCATTGAGAAGGTGGCATTTGAGTAGATTTGAAGGACATGAATGAACAAGCCATGTGGGTCTCTGGGGGAAATACTCTCCAGGTGAATGGAACAGCAAGTGCAAAGGCCCTGAGCTGGGGACTTGGTGTGTTTGAGGTACAGCAAGGCAGCCAGTGTGAGTGGAGTGGAGTAAGCTCCAGGGAGAGGAGTAGCAGTTGAGTCATCACAGGGTTAACAGGGAAATAGGGATCAGAGGCTACTGTAATTATTTACTGCTGCATAAGGAACCACTCCAAAACTTAATGGCATAACACAATTTATTATTTCTCAGGATTCTGTGGTTTGACCAGGCAATTATTCTGCTGGTCTCACCCTGCAGTCCCTCATGTGGCTGATAAAGCAGGTCACTAGGATGGCTGGGCTGGGCCTCTCTCCCAGTGTGGTTTCTCACCATTCACTTGTTTTGCCCAACCTTCTTATGTGACAGCTGGGTCCCAAAAGGGAGCATTCCAAGGGGACCAGCCCCAATGTGCGAGTGCTTATCTAGCCTCAGCTTGCATCACATTTTCCAATGTTCCATTGGCCAAAAACAAAGCAAGCCGTGTGGCCAAGCCCAGAGTCAGTATGGGAGTGACTCTATCCAAGAATGTGAATACCAGGATGCAGGAGTCATTGGGGGCCACCATAAAAATGCTCAGGGATCCTGGCTTCTAAACCCATTGAGAGAGTGAGGCAAGGGTGTACATGATTGATGGGCTGTGGGGTTTGGCTGGAGTGGAGGAGAGAGGTCAGGTCAAGAATGTTGACCACGTTCCTGTGATCTATTTGACTAGCTTTGTCCTTTGGTAGAGCCAAGGGATCACTTGAGAGGACTGTACTTCTCCATCATTTCCGTCAGCCTCCATTTTCTTAGATGTGAACAGTTGGCATCTTCTCTGTCATATTTAAGGTACCGTGTACACAGTTTCAAGACAAGCCTCCAGGATGAATCTCCAGCTAGACTGCTTCCTTTTCAGCTGCACCTATGTATAAATTTTGGAGTTACCACTGACGCTGTAAATAAAAGGAAATAAGATCTGGTGAATCCATTTGAGTTCACCCAAATTTGAAAGGAATAGAGATAAAATTACAAGGAGCAGATAGCTACCAAAATGATTGTTCATGGATTCATGCAACAAATATTTGCTGAGCACCCGTCATGTGCCAGGCATGTGGTATCACAGGCATTAAAGACATTCTGGAGAGGACCCTGAAATCTACTCATTGAGTCTCATTTAACAATCGGCTCTCTGTGATAACTGCTTCCTTTTTAAAATGTTCATGAAAAGATCTTTAAGGTAGTCTTCCCTGGACTGTCATGTTCATTTTATCTCCTTGTTGTCCACAGCCTTTAGAATCATTTCAGTGCTTTTCTGATTATTTTGTTTTTCAAAGTAAAAATAACTTTATACATTTTCTTGTTTTTAAAATGATCTATGCTTGTTTAAAAATATCTGAACACACAGACGAGCGGAAAGAAGAGCGTAAAAATCTCACGAAATTCCACCATCCTGAGGGCACCACTGGTAACATTTTCATGAACAGCCTTCAGACATCCCTCAGTGAATATACGTACATGATGCAATAAACGGAGTTGGGCTGTAACCTGATTTTTTAAAATCCCATTTTGTGAGCTTCAAATTTGTTGAGTCCCACAGTGATGGATATTTAGGTTGTTTCCGATTTTTGTAACTAGGATTACATAATTTTTTGATTCTCTGATTTCAACTCCAGCCCTGGGGTTTTCCTGTTTTCTCTGGGACATATTTTTCTACTTTGCTGAAGATACTATCTTTGTAGGCGTTTTTTTTTTTTTTTTGTCTTGTCAGTTTTGATCATTGACATCTGTTTTGTTTAGGACCTCTAACAGGAGTTTCTAAGTGGTTTTCAAGTAATGTATGATAGACTTTTAAAGGCCTTATTCAATCTTTTCATTAAATGCAGCCTACATTTGATTGACGAAAACATCACCTCAATAGATGTGTGGTAGGTTCCTAGGCTGGCCAGTTCCCTCTTTTTTTTTGAGTTCAGTTCTGTGTAAACATGGTTACCAGGCTTGCTACCATTCCCTCCTTAAAGTGATTTCATACTGTCAGCATTTCCAGCCCCAAAGACCCCTGGCTGACCTGGGTGTTTGGAGGTGAAACTCCCTCCAGAAGTTCTGTGCCCTGGCTGGCAGTGTGGGTGGCGTGTGAGGCAGGCAGCGATAGACGCTAGCTGGGCCTACGTGGGCTTCTGCTCCACTTCTTCACTCACCACATCCTGAGACTCAGCTCTGGGCAGTGCCCTGCCACTGTAACCCTGTCACATCGCACACTAATCCTTTGTTATGTGACTGCCGCCCTGTCGTGGGCTGTGAGCTTCTCAAGGGAGGGACCTTTCCCATTTGTGTCACCCAGGTATCCTGTGCAGTACCTGGGAAATATTTGCTGAATGAATGAATGAGTGATTGACTGAGTGAGTAAAGGCAAGAAAAAAAATCCTGATATTATAACCAAGCAATGTTTTGATGCTCAGTGCAGGGAAAGAGGAGGGAGGTGGGGAAGCCAAGTTACAGAGGAACACGGCCTTAAGTGTGTGGGCTTTGGAGTGGGAAAACCAGGACCCAGATCTGGGCCGGACAACCTACCAGCTGTGTGACCGCGGGCAAGTCACTCAACTTTTCTGAACTGAAGTCTCCTTATACAAAAAAGGGGATTAATTCAAGTAACAGATAGATTCAATAAGTATTTATTGAATGCATTGGGCTAGGCACTATTCCAGGTGCTGGGGAGTCAGCAGGGAACACAGTTTTCTGTGACAGCCATGGGATCACGCTGTTCAGAGCAACTTTAAGAGAGAAACTCTCAGGAGCTGTGAAGAAGCTAACTTTAGCCTCCCTCCACTGCACCGCCCTGCTCATGCTGAGGCTGCAATGAGGGTGTAGGCCACTGCAGCCTGGGCTCTTCTCGCCCAGTCCTTCTGTCCCCCTCTGTCTCCGTGGGTGTCAGACCTGATCAGGGTCGGAGGCTCTCCTGCCTCCCCCTTCTCCGTCACGTTTATCCTGCAGAGATGTGTCTCCCAATAAGTCTCTTGCATGTCTAATTCTGTCTTGCTGTCAGCTTCCTGGAAGGCCCAAACCAATATAGCTCTGTTCTCAAGAAGTTTACCTGATGGAAGTCAAGTAGTACATACCTCTGAAGGATGTTGTGAGGATTAAATGAGATGATATTTGAGAAGGGCTTAGCTGAAGGCCAGCACCAAGTAAGAGCTCAGTCAAGGATACACATTGTTGTTTCTATTGTTATTATCCTCACTGATTTTATTACCCAGGTGAGCAGGTAGAGAATGATACCTTTCAGGTGGCAATTTCCTTGGTTGGTTCAACCCAGTGGACTGTACCTATATCCCTGTGTCCTTCAGGGTTTCTTCGGGAACAAGAGGCTAGAAACTGGAAATGGGAAATCCTGGGAAGATGCTTTGTAGCCTTCAGAAAGTGAGGCTGGAGCTTCCAGAAGAATCTTCTGATTCTAGGAAGGTTGGAGTGTGGAAGGGAAGAAGTCTGAATGACCGTCTTTGAGGTCTGTCCTTGGCTGAGAATAGCACAGGCCACTCACTGAAGCTTGGAGGAAAGAGTGACGGGGCAGCAGAATGTGGTGAACATGAGTACAGGAGTGGGGAGCCAGGCTGCCCGCATGCAAATCCCGGCCCCGCCACTTACTACCTACCTCCCAGGCTTGTTATGAGATTTACGGTAATAAAGATAGAAAGCTCAGCACAGAGTAAGTGTCTGAAAACTGTTGGCCCCTACCCCTGCCCGCCTCCCCCAACACTTTTACTCTATTATACTTGGAATAGTTAACATTGTGTAACTCCTCTGGGTTGGAGAATTATGGGCAGGGCCTGGGCTAGGGAGCCACTGTCCTAATCTCTGTGGATTATTGTGAAGGAGAGGAAGGTCCAGGGAAGAAAGGAGGGAGGGCATGTGGGCGTGGAAGAAGAGTTGGGCTTTCGCTGGGCAAATATTTATTGAGCAGCCACCATATGCCAGCCCCTCTGCTGGGTGCTGGGTTTATGAAGGTGATTAGGACACAGGCACTGTTCCTAAGGGGCTCAGATACTAACTCGGAAGCCGGGGCGGACAAACAGGTCTGTAAACAGTGTGCCAGGTCCCATGATGAGGCAACACACAAAACTTGGGGGCATGTGACCCTGGGTGGAATGGTTCTTGCCATTGCTCCCCTCCCAGACCAAGTGAAGCTCCTATGGCTCCTAGATTTTTCCACAGAGCAGACTCATCCCACGAGTACAGGATGAATGTCTCCCTTTCCTGCCAGACAGAGGGTGCTGAGAGGACGTGGCCCATGAGCGCCCTGCTCCTGTGCTCCCCCAGGGCCTGGCGCAGGGCTCCGCACGCGTGGGCAAATATTTGTTGACTGAGTGGTCTTCTGTCTCCCTGCTGTAAACGAGTATGAGAACGTTGATCTCAGGGGTGGTTGTGTGGAGTCAATGGGGTCATGTTTATCAAATGTAAATCACCTTACAAATGTCATTATTGTAGACTTTTCTAATTGGTGTAGTCTCTTGTGGATTAATGTAGTAAGCTGTGCAGTCCTTCTGAACTTTCTTATGTGGTTATGTGGAGGATTAAGTAAATATATATAATACTAGAACAGGGCCTATCATGTCATAAACACTCAAAAAGTCTTGGCTAAATCAGTGAGTATAAAATTTCAGTTATGCAAGATGAATAAGTTCTAGACAACATAGTCCCTATAGTTAACAACACTGTGTTGTACGCTTGAAAACCTGTTTAGAGAATAGATCTCACCACAATTAAATTCTTCTTGTGGCAAGAAATTGCTCTTATCGCAATTAAATAAATTCCTCCAAACTGAAATCAAAACAAGCAAACAAAAAAAACCCATGAAGGACAAAAGTATATGTAGGAAAAATAGAGGCAACGTTATAACTTATTAGAGTGCCCAGAACAAATACATCAATTCTAAAATTTATCATTCACCTTGGTTTATAGCCCATTACTATTTCAAAATAAAGTGGTGAAAAAATGTGGCGGGAAAATGTCTTAGCTATTATAAATATTATCACCGTTGCTAGTTTTTTATGTGTCATTTTACTGATCAGAATTCTGAGATTCAGAGAGGTGAAGCATCTCGCCAGGGACCACACAGCTGAATGTGGGCCGAGCAGCCCCTAGGAACCAGGTCTTCTGGGTCCCGACCCAACGCTCTGGGACATTCTTGGAACTGCCCGCCAGGGGACGCTCTTCGCCCGGGATAGGATCCGGCCAAGGATCCAGCAGCAGCCTTTTCTAACTAGAAGAGCCTAGCATTCTAGAGCTAGCAGGGATTTTGATCATGTCTAAGCCCTTCTCTTAGAGGGACAGAAACAAAGCTCTGAGAACGTATGTATCTGGGCCCAGATTCACCCACGGTCACCAGGTGATGCTGGGATAGAGTTCCAGTTTCCCATTTCCGAATCTCATTTGCTTCCTGCCCCCTTGTGTCATCCCTTGCCCACGTCCCTGCAGCCACTTCTGGACTGTCCCTTCCAGAGCTAGGTGCTTCCCTGCTGGGCGTTTGCAGGGCTCAGCTGTCTGGGGGTAGAGAAGGTGTTTGGGAGCAGGGCAGGTGTTGAGGCAGGTTGGGGAGCCCTCCCCATTTCTTACCATTCTCTGGCGTCATTCAGGGTAGTGTGTGCACTGCTAAGGGCAGGGATCCAGGAACTAAACTGCCTTTGTCCAAACCCTTGTCCTCCCCTTACCAGTCCTGCATCTTATTGTCCCATCTATAAAACAGGAGCTATAAAATACCCATCACACAGGGTCTTTGTGAGGATTGAGTTAATATGTGCAAAGCACTTGGAACAGTTGTAAGCACATGGTAAGAGCTATAAAAGTGTTAGTTCTCAGTATTATAACTCACCAGCATCCTACCTGGATATGTGTTGATGTAAGAATTCCAGTATGATTCATCACACTCCTCAGCTATTCACTCGTCTGTAGTATCCTTTCATAATAACAAGTGCCATCTACTTGCAGTTAGGCTGTGCAGTATGCTACACCTGTGATTTCATTATATCAGTTAATCCACAGAACAACCCGTGGATACTATTATTGTTCTCAACTCAGAGTTGAGGCTTAGTCAAGACTAAGGCATTTACCAGACTCACACAGAAAGTGACAGACCTGGACTCACACTCAGGCCTGTGTGATGTCAAAGCTGAGCCTTTTTACCACTACACCGTCTGACCTCCTCTTGAAGCCAATTAAAAACAATAAAATCAAGCCTCCGGAGGAGCCCCAGCATCCGCTCTGCTCACGCCTCTCTGCAGGACCTGTCTCTCTCAGAAGCAATTCTGCAGGGTGAGATTTCCTACCACTCTTATCCTTCGGGACAAAGGAGCAGATTTCACAGATGTCTCCCTGCTTCCTGGTAAAGACACAGCATGCTTTGACCGACAAACAAAGAGCCCTCTTCAGATTAGAGCTGAGTTAGCCACACAGCCTTCAAGGGCCACCTTCCCAGCCTCCTGTTTCTTCTGCAGCCTGCAGGCCACTTACCTGGGCAGGGTGGGTTGCCTGCGTCTCAGGCACATGAATTCACTGAGTTCTGGGTGATCCAGATGTAACACGAGCTCTCAGTGACTCAGGCCAGCCTATCTGGGATTTTTCGTCTCTTGGCATGTGAGAGAGCCTGCAGTGTTGACATCTTTTAGCCAAGAAAGAAGCAGCAGGCACCAACCTACAATTGCAGAATCACAGAATGTCAGTCAGGGCTGGAAGGGACCATAGGATGCAGAGAAAAGGATCCTGACGAGGGAAGGTTCTTGGTCAGGATCTCGTTGAGAAGGAAGAAAGGTGCCCAGATTTAAGCCCTTACTTTTCCTTGGTACCTTTCCTGGGACCCCCAGCTCCCAGAGGTGCTGAGAAGAGGGCTGAGCTGCGACGGTGGGAATGCGAATCTAGGCCACTGAGTATATGTGCATTCAGTGCTTGCTCTCTCTCTCATAGGTGATGATCCTGTAAAACATGCTTTCTCGACCTCAGCACTAGTGGCGTTTGGGGCTGGATAATTCCTTGTCTTGGGGGCTGTCCCGTGTTTAGCAGCATCTTGGGCCTCTACCCACTAAATGCCAGTAGCACTCCCCCAGTTGTGTGACAACCAAAAATGTCTCCAGCCATTGCCAAATGTCCCCCTTCCTGCTCCCCACCCTTGTTGAGAACCAGTGCTGTAAAAACCGGCTCCTTCTCTTCTGGAAACATGTATTAAAAGCTTACTATGAGCCATGCTCTGCTGGCACATGAACCAAGCATGGGCTCTGTCCTTAAAGGAAGGACTCATTCAGAGTCCAGCTGGGGAGGTGGACAGGGCCACACAGGTGGCAGAGTATGGGAAGCCCGTCCACAGAGATAAGCGCTAGGTTCTCTGAGGGGCACAGGGCAGGTGCTTCACTGACTGGAGATCCAAGAAGGCTTCACAGGAGGACATGGCAATTTTCCAGGCAGGCAAAGCAGGTGAACGACATTCCAGGCAGAAGGAATGGAATATACAAAGGTCAAGAGTTGTGAAGTGTGACGTGTTGGCTGAAAAAAAGTATTCTAGTGTGACTGTGTCCTAGAGTGCACATGGGGAGTGGTTAGGGAGCAGCCTGGAGGAGGGTGAGGCAAGAATAATGAGGATGGGGCTTCCCTGGTGGCACAGTGGTTAAGAATCTGCCTGCCAATGCAGTGGGCACGGGTTCGAGCCCTGGTCCGGGAAGATGCCACACGCTGCAGAGCAACTAAGCCCGTGCGCCACAACTACTGAGCCTGCGCTCTAGAGCCCGCGAGCCACAACTACTGAAGCCCATGCGCCCTAGAACCCGTGTACCACAACTACTGAGCCCATGCGCCACAACTACTGAAGCCTGCACACCTAGAACCCGTGTTCCGCAACAAGAGAAGCCACCGCAGTGAGAGGCCCACGCACCACAATGAAGAGGAGCTCCCGCTCACCACAACTAGAGAAAAAAGCCCGCGCGCAGCAACGAAGACCCAATGCAGCCAAAAACATAAAAAATTAAAAAAATAAGAATGAGGAGGAGGATAATGATAATGGTTAACTCATATTAACCATTATTATGAATGTCATAATATATGGCATCTAATGATGATGGTTAACTCATATTGAGCACCTATTGTATGCCATTCTGTTCCAAGTGTCTTATGTATATTGTTTCTTAATCTTCATGGCAATCCTTTGAGGAAGGTATTATTGTTATTACTTCTACTTTATAGATGGTAAAAATGATGCACAGAGAGATTAGGTAACTTTCCCCAGCCACACAGCCTGGGAAGGTGATGGAAATTTGGTTATGAGATCCAAGGATTTTGAAGTAGAGCAGTGTCATGATCATTGTCTCAGTTACCTTTTGCTGCATAAAAAAACCACCCCAAATTGACTGGCTTAACCAATGCACTTTATTATATTTCATGATTTCGTGGGTTGGCTGGGCCTCAGCTGGGTGGTTCCTCTGCTGGTCTGGCTTGGGCTCTCTCATGCAGTAGCAGTGAGGAGGGGCTGGATGTCTGCCACCTCGATGTTCCTCCACATAGCCTCTCTCCTCTCTCTTCTTCTTTCTGGGCCTTTCCCCATGACCACTTTCTCCTGCAGAGTAGCCTGTTCTCCTTGGTGGCTCAGTAGCTGCCAGGCCTTTTTAATGTGAGGACTTGGAAGTCCCAGGATGTTGTTTCCTCTGTAGTATTATTCTAGTCAAAGTGGTCACAGGCACAGCCCAGATTCACAGGGAGGGGACATGGGGTCCACCTCTGGTAGGAGGAGAGGCACACACATATAGGGAGGGAAGGGAGGAGTTGTTTGAGGCCATTTTTGGCTACTGGATTTCAGAGCCAGATTTTTATTCCGGAAAGAATGTTCTGGCAGCATTGTGGAGGTGGATTGAAGAGGGCAAGACTAAAGACACGAAGGTGAATTATGAAGTCACTGTAACAGCTTCAACAATTTTGGTTGAATTGGTCATTCAGCGTCTCTCTTTTCTTCTGTTACTGTGGAAAGACCAGAGTAATTATGTTTTAAAAATTATTAATTAACTAATTTGGTTGCACTGGGTCTTTGTTGCAGCAGGTGGGCTCCTTAGTTGTGGCTCCAGGGCTCCTTGGTTGCGGCTTGCTGGCTCCTTAGTTGCGGCACGTGGGCTCCTTAGTTGTGGCAGGTGGACTCCTTAGTTGCAGCTTGCCAGCTCCTTAGTTGTGGCATACGAACTCTTAGTTGTGGCAGGCATATGAGATCTAATTCCCTGACCAGGGATGGAACCTGGGCCCCCTGCTTTGGGATCACGGAGTCTTATCCACTGTGCCACAAGGGAAGTCCCAATTGTGTTTTAATAATAATAATAATAACACAATAATCATACTAGCCTACATTTATTAAGCACATATTATATGCCAAGCACTGTCGTAAGTACTTTTCTACACATTTTAATCCTCACAATTAGCTCATGAGGTATATTCCTATTTTACCTTCTAGAAAACTGAGATCAGGTGTGTCAGTCACCTTGGGCTTCCATAAAAAGCTACCACAGACTGAGTGGCTTAAACAACGGAAATTTATTTCCTCACAGTTCTGGAGGCTGGATGCTCGAGATAAGGTGTTGGCAGTGTTGGTTTCTTCCGAGGCCTCCCTCCTTGGCTGGTAGGTGGCTGTCTTCTCCCTGTGTCCTCACATGGTCTTTCTTCTGTGTGTGTCTGTGTCCTGATCTCCTCTTTTTAGAAGGACACCAGTTCTATAGGATTAGGGCCTCCCACATGACCTCATTTTACCTTCATCACCTCATTTTACCTTCGTCACACTTCATCACCTGTCTCCAAATACAGTCACATTCTGAGGTACTGAGGGTTAGGACTGCAACAAACAAATTTTGAGGGGACACAATTCAGCCCATAGAGTCAGGTAATTAGCCTCTGCTCATGTGATTAACAGGAGGGAAGCAAGTATTTGACCTGGTCTGTCTGACTTCAGGCTCCTGTTGTTAACTGCTCCTTATAGTATTACCCCAAATTGTCTTCAGTTCTTGTCCCAAGCAGGAAAGAACAAGGTGGAGGAAGACACCAAGACTGTAGAGCTTTGCATTTAGGACTTAGCTATTTCTAACTGAGGAGTAGGAGTTGAATTCCACTTACCTGTTCTGTGTCCTTCACCTGTCACTCTATCATAGTGACCTTTTCGGAAGGACACCGAAAGGTGGCGGGGGTGGCATATCCTGATAGAACCATACTAGGGGATGATAGTAATGATCACTAACACTTTATGAATGTGTACAGTGTGCCCGGAAGAATGCTAAGTGCTTTACGTGCATTATTTAATTCTCACAATAATCCTGTCGGGTGGGTATTGTTATGTTTCCTATTTTACATATGGGGAAACTGAGGCAAAGTGGTGCATTAACCTGCCCCAATTCACCCAGCTAATAAGAAGTGGCAGAGTCAAGCTGAGCACTCAGGCCATCTGAATCCAGAATGTGTACTCTTAACTATTATTCTTCCATACTGACTCTGGGAACCTGGTAAAGAATGTTTTTTTGATGTCGAGTTGTATGAGCTGTTTATATATTTTGGGTATTAATCCCTTATTGGTCATATCATTTGCAAATACTTTCTCTCATTCAGTAGGTTGTCTTTTCATTTTGTCAGTGGTCTCCTTTGCTGTGCAAAAGCTTTTAAGTTTAATTAGGTCCCATTTGTTTATTTTTGTGTTTATTTCCTTTGCTTTAGGAGACAGATCCAAAAAAATATTGCTGTGATTTATGTCAAAGAGTGTTCTGCCTATGTTTTCCTGTTTTCTTTTAGGAGTTTTATGGTTTCTGGTCTTACATTTAGGTCTTTAACCCAATTTGAGTTTATTTTTGTTTATGGTGTTAGAGAATGTTCTAATTTCATTCTTTTGCATGTAGCTGTCCAGTGTTCCCAGCACAACTCGTTGAAGAGACTGTCTTTTCTCCATTGTATATGCTTTCTTACTTTGTCATAGATTAATTGACCGTAAGTACATGGGTTTATTTCTAGGCTGTCTATTGTGTCCACTGAGCTATGTGTCTGTTTTTGTGCCAGTATCATGCTGTCTTGATTACTGTAGCTTTGTGGTATAGTGTGAAGTCAGGGAGCGTGATTCTTCCAACTCTGTTCTTCTTTTTCAAGATTGTTTTGTCTATTCGGGGTTTTTTGTGTTTCCATACAAATTTAAAAACTATTTGTTCTAGTTCTGTGAAAAATGCCATTGGTGTTTTGATAGGTATTGCATTGAATCTGTAGTTTGCCTTGGGTAGTATGGTCATTTTGACAATATTAATTCTTCTAATCCAAGAACAAGGTATATCTTTCCATCTGTTTGTGTTGTCTTCAATATCTTTCATGGGCAGAAGATCTGAATAGACATTTTAATAAAGAGGAAATGGAGATGGCCAACAGGCACATGAAAAGATGCTTAACATCACTAATCATCAAGGAAATGCAAATCAAAACCACAATGCGATATCACCTCATAGCTGTCAGAATAGCTATCATCAAAAAGAACACCAATAACAAATGTTGGTGAGGATGTGGAGGAAAGGAAACCCTCATACACTGCTGTCGGGAATGTAAATTGGTGCAGCCATTGTGGAAAACAGTATGGAGATCTCTCAAAAAACTAAAAATAGAACTACCATATGACCCAGCAATTCGCCTTCTGGGTATATATCTGAAAAAACAAAAACACTAATTCAAAAATATACATGCACCCCAGTGTTCATAGCAGCATTATTTACAATAGCCAAGATATGGAAGCAACCTAAGTGTCCATCAACAGATGAATGGATGAAGAAGATGTGATACACACACACACACACACACTCGCACGCGCGTGCACACACAATGGAATATTACTCAGCCATAAAAAAGAATGAAAATTTGACATTTGCACCAACATGGATGAACTTGGAGGGCATTATGCTAAGTGAAATAAGTCAGACAGAGAAAGACAAATACTGTATGATATCACTTGTATGTGGAATCTAAAAAATACCACAAACTAGTGAATATAACAAGAAAGAAACAGACTCAGAGATTTAGAAAACAAACTAGTGGTTATCAGTGGGGAGAGGGAAGTGGGGAGGGGCAATACAGGGATAGGGTATTAAGAGATGCAAACTAGTATGTACAAAATAAGCTACAAGGATGCACTGTACAAAACAGGGAGTATAGTCAGTATTTTATAATAACTATAAATGGAGTATAACTTTTAACAATTGTGAATCACTGTACTGTACACCTGTATCTTATATGATATTGTACATCAACTATACTTCAATTTAAAAAAAAGAATGAGTCTACACTGTTTCCACAAAAAAGAATCTAAGTCAGAGAAGACCCATTAGGCCATCATTTACCCAAAAGTTTTCAATTTCAACCATCAAGATATTTATTGCTACGTATCAAAATAAAATACTGATACTGTTTCTTGATTTATCAATTATAGAAATCACTTACTGACTTGGTGTTATCTGAGATGAAAATGTCTGTCAGTTACTTGCCTTCTATCTTTTCCTGCAAACCCCTATAAACAATATTTATTGATATCATATTATGTTTATGTAATTATTGTCCATTGCAAAGCCAAAAAGTATACTGTGATTACATTTCCTTCCTTGTATACCTTTTTGTTTTTTCTGGAGTTGATAATATTTGATTGTTTTTTTTTAAAAATAAATTTATTTATTTAATTAATTTATTTATTTTGGCTGTGTTGCGTTTTCACTGCTGGGCATGGGCTTTCTCTAGTTGTGGCGAGTGGGGGCTACTCTTTGTTGCGATGCGCAGGCTCCTCATTGCAGTGGCGTCTCTTGTTGAAGAGCATGGGCTCTAGGAGCACGGGCTTCTGTAGTTGTGGCACACAGGCTCAGTAGTTGTGGCTCGCGGGCTCTAGAGCACAGGCCCAGTAGTTGTGGCTCACGGGCTTAGTTGCTCCACGGCATGTGGGATCTTCCCGGACCAGGGCTCGAACCTGTGTCTCCTGCATTGGCAGGTGGCTTCTTAACCACTGTGCCACCAGGGAAGTCCCCGTTTGTTTGTTTTACTTGCATTATTTTCTAGGTACCTGTCCTTTTCTTTCTAATTAGAACTTTCATGTCCTATCAATAGTTTTTCATGCTCAAGTGTGTATACCCCTCTATCTGGAACTTTCCTCCTTGAAGCCCTCCTCCTCCAGTACAGACAGGTTTTACTTTATGCCTTTCACCTAAAGTAATGATAAAGTAAATAATAACTATTATTCTGGGAGTTCTCTTTTCTTTTATGTTGGAACCCCTGTTTCCTGGGTCCCAGGTCTTTCTTTACTTCCTGGTTTTGGTGACATTTTTCCTTCTGTTGCTTTCTAAGAAATGATACATGGGAGATACATTTTTTTGAGTTCTTGCTTATTTGAAAATGTCTTTTTTTCTATCCTCACTCTGGATTTGCCATTTGGCCATATAGAATTCAGGTTGCAACTTATTTTCCCTTAAAGACATTGTTCCATTGTCTTCTAGGGTCATTTTTGAGAAGTCCAATGCCATTTTTAATCCTATTTCTTTGTATGTGACTTATCTTTCTGGACACTTCTAGTTCTTCTCCGTATCCCTGGTATGCTGAAACTTGGCATTCATCTTTCTTCATTCATTAGGCTTTCAGTTGGAGACTGGGGTCCTTCGGTTCCAGGAAATTTTTCTTAAATTATTTCTTTGATAATCTTTTCCTCCTCTGTTTTCTTATTTGGATGTTGAATTCAAATGATTCCCTAAATATTTTATCCTTATACTGTCCTTATTATTTTCCATCATTTTGCCTTTTTATTACTTCCAACCTGTCTATTAACTTTTTAACGTTGATGATCACTTTTGATTTCCAAGGGCTCTTTTTATTTTTCATAATATACTGCTTTTAAAAAATTGATGGGACTTCCCTGGTGGCGCAGTGGTTAAGAATCCGCCTGCCAATGCAGGGGACACGGGTTTGAGCCCTGGTCTGGGAAGATCCCACATGCCACGGAGTAACTAAGCCCGTGCACCAAAACTACTGGGCCTGCTCTCTTGAGCCCGCGAGCCACAACTTCTGAAGCCTGTGTGCCCAGAGGCTGTGCTCCGCAACAAGAGAAGCCACCGCAATGAGTAGCCTGCGCACTGCAAGGAAGAGTAGCCCCCGCTCGCCGCAGCTAGAGAAAGCCTGCGCACAGCAACGAAGACCCAACACAGCCCAAAATAAATAAATAAAATTAAAAGAAAAATAAAAAATGGATGGAGGCGGTATCTTCTCTGAACTCTCTAGGAGTATTAATTGTAATTTTTATTTGAAGCTTTCTTCTGTTTCTGGCATGATCTGTTTCTTGCTGATCCAATATTTTTTTTGGGGGGGTGCTTTGTTTTGGTCTCTGTCTTTCATGATGGGGGCTTTCCTCCAGTGTCTGGTGACCCTTAGTTATCACTTCATATTTTAGAGTAAGGCGCAAGACCTAATTGGAGGGGGGAGGGATAAATTCGGAGTTTGGGATTAAAATATAAACACTACTATATATAAAATAGATAACCAACAAGGACCTACTTATAGCACAGGGAACTAAACTCAGTGTCTTGTAATAACCTATAATGGAAAATTTAATAAGAACATAAATACACATAAATATATACATATATAAAAATTCTTTTCCATATATATAACTGAATCACCTTGCTGTACACTTGAAACTGACACACTGTAAATCAACTATATTTCAATAAAAAAAGGCACAAGAAAGACCTAACTGTAAGCCCTATGTGTACATACAGAACTTATCAAGTGGAAGCCTTTACTGTTGGGTTTTTGGTGGGGGTCTTGCTGTTTTGTTAGGGGAACCCCAGATGTTATTATCTATGGTTTTCTTCCTCTGGGGCAGTTCAGTTTCTTAGGAGAAGAATCCTCTCATCTGCTGTCTAGGGGTAACACACGTTGCCTGCATTTGGGGAGCAGAGTTGAGGAAGAGGACTGGGGTTCCCCCTGCTCAGGATGAACTCTCGCCGAGTCTCCCTGTTTCCAGGCCTTACCTCACTCCTGCTGGCTACTGTGCCAGTTGTACTGGAATCTAGGGCCTCCCCAGTTCAGATCCGCCAGGGATCAAGCTTCCATTCTCCTGCCTGGGTAAAGAGTAACTGCTTGGCTTCTGGGGCAGAGGATGTTTTCAGCTCTGATCCTTACTGTGTTCCATCCTTTTATCATGGACCAAATCTTTCAGAGGTTTTGTGGGGCAATCAGTTTGCTTCTCACCTGTAACCCCCTTCCCCACTCCCCCTCCCTTGCTCTGCTATGATGTTACCATTCCTCCATCTGCTTTCCATCTTTTAAAAAGGAACAGAATAAAGGCCAATAAGCACATAAAAAGCTGCTCCACATCACCAACCATCAGGGAAATGCAAATCAAAACCACAATGAAATGCCACTTCATACCCATTAGGCTGGCTTATTATTTAAAAAAACCCCAAAACAAAAAGCAACAGTGTTGGGGTGGATATGGAGAAATTGGAACCCTTGCACATTGTTGGTGGGAATGTGAGATGGTGCAGCTGCTGTGGAAAATAATGTTTCCTCAGAAGAGTTAAACATAGAATTACCATTTGATTCAGCAGTTCCACTTCTGGGTATATACACAAAAGTTTTGAAAGCAGGGACTTGAATAAATATTTGCACACCAGTGTTCATGGCAGCAGTATTCACAATAGCCAAAATGTGGAAACTGCCAGAATGTCCATTGATGGATGAATGGATAAACAAAGGGTAGTAATATCCACACAGTGGAATATTATTCAGCCTCAAAAAGGAATAAGAGTCTATCAGTTATTCCTCAGTAAAGCTGAAAATGAAATATAGTCTGATTTTGTAGGGGAAAAAAAAGGAATGAAATTCTGACACATGCTATAACATGGCTAAGCCTTAAAGACATTATGTTAAGTGAAATAAGCCAGTGACAACAGGACAAATATGATCTGATTCCACTTATATTCCACTACTTAGGGTAGTCAAAGATGTAGAGACAAAAAATAGAATAGGGGTTACCATGGGCTGAGGGAGGGGGGATAGGGAGTTATAATTTAATGGCTCCAGGGTTTCAGTTTGGGACGATGAGAAAGTTCTGGAGATGGATGGTGACGATGGTTGCACAATAATGTAAATGTACTTAATGCCACTGAACTGTACACTTAAATATGACTAAAATGGTAAATTTTATGTTGTGTATATTTTACCACAATTTTAAAAAGAGCTGAAAAAAGCAGAAATCACTTGCTTACTGTGGTATCATGTCCCATTTTCTTCATCTATGTGAACATACTCCTTTTTAATTCTTTTACTGTCATTTTGGTGGGGTCTCAGGAAAAAGAGACAATATATATGTGTAGTTAATGCATCATGTATAGCTAATTTCCCTCAAGTATTTTTTTCAGTGCCTGCTACATGGATGACACTGTGCTTGTGAACATAAATGCGATCGGTTTCCATGTTGAAAAAGAAAAAAAAATCGCAGGCACAATACTTCTTCTATACTTGTACACTGTCAAATACAGTCTTGGCTCTGAGGTCACTAAAGCAGGGAGAAAATGGATTTGCTGCAATATTAAATATATTTGCTGTCATCTTGGACTATGGCCCTAAGTTGCCGTAGCAACAGACAGAGCAGGAACTTCATTAGAGGAGGAGCTCCTTGGATTTTAACCATGTTATTCAATCAGGCATGAACGATGGGGTAGACCATCGCATGGTACACAGAAGATCTTTTACTTTGATAAGCTGTGTAATTAGCTAAATCTAATAAGTCATCGGAACAAGTAAAACAACAGCCTAAAACCTTGCTTTCTGCATCTTTTCTGGAGTCATCAGTAGTCAGAAGATTTCCTTGGAATTTCCTTGGCGGAACTGTCCAAGGCAGTGCTAGCAGGACTATTTGAGCATCATCAGCAAAGGGCAGGAAGGGGCACCAACAGATTAATGATGGATAACAGCTTACTGTCACTGGCATGTTGAAGGAAGATGCCTGCCATAAACAAGGTCATCAAAGAAATTATCAGAGGCAAGCTTTAGGTCTTTGTCACAGGTGGGTGGGGAGCTATTTTTTGGAGGGAAGAAGGGTGCCTTCCCAAACACGCACATACACGCACTCACGTCCACACCCACACCCAACATACCCGCTTGAAAAAGCTTCAGTAGCAATTTCAAAGCAACATGCAGTGAGTCCATATTGCCAAGAGAGTTCAGAATAAAATGTGATCAGCATCAGGTGGGGGTGGGGTGGTAGTAATCACCACTAGGGGTGGCTTCCAGGGGGACAAGAGCCTTAAGTGGAGTTTTGGAAAAAAGAAGAGTCACATACTCTTGAGGAAGGCAGAGTTATGTCTGATTCATTGAGACCTTCCCATCACTCCAAGTCCCCAGTTTGTCTGCTTGTGATTAAATCAGACTCATTTCCAACATTTCCTCCTAACAACCTTCCAGGAGGCCTCAGGCAGAGCAATCCAATGGAATCATATCCTGGTGAACTTAAGAAGGCAAGTATTTATTTTCAAGTCTCTTTACCAACCCTGGAAATTAATTGTTTTGTTGACTCACTTTCCTTCCCCAAAGGGTAACTTTTGAGTTTGTCGCCTATTTACAATACTGGTCTATTTTACTGCAAATATTCTTTCATTGTGTTGTTCTCCCCTGGATACAATTGTAGTATACATAGTCAAACATGAAATAAATCGTTTTTGGTTTTTTTTTTCTTCCTTTTTTGGGGAGATGCTAATATTCTAAAGCCCTAAGCAAGGTACCCTGCAGTTTACAAAGAAGGGCCAGATGCAGTCCTTTCATGCCGTTAAGGGACAACAATAGAAGAAATGACAGAAGATAATCAGTGATTAATTACCAGATGAGTGATAGATACCAGGTGGTCCCAACCTGAGCTTCCCAGCCCCACGGGGTAATGAGGGAAGCAGGGAGGGGGTGCCTGTGAGTTATTTTCAGGACTTCAAAAAAGAGTAACCAAAAAAGCTCATATATACCAGAGATTAGATGCACAGGCTATTTAAACCAAAACATCAGGTTTCTTTGTTCTGGGCTAGAATTGTAGCAAGTCAGTTATAGAATAGAAACACCAGTTACCCCATGCTGATTGGAAGCTCTGATTGGCAGTTACCCTTGTCTTTGATTAATAAAACATGAGAAAATCAATTATTGCTTGATAAGTTATGTTTTGTTTGATAGACAGAAAGTATTTCAAAGCGTGGGATTTGTGAAGGGAGGATAATAAAATGGTTTGGGTGAAAAGCCTGGGAATGAAGACGATGAACAGGAAGTGGTTAGGAGCAGTTTAACGTGGATAGAGTGCAGAGAAGGAGGGACCCTCGTAAACAAGGTTGTGAAAGATGTGTAGGATTTACCTGTGCAGTGGTTCCCAAAGCGTGGTCTGCACCCACAGCATCAGCACCACCTGGAAACTTGTTAGAAATACAAATTCTTTGGTCTCACCTACTGCATCAGAAACTGGGAATGATGCCCAGCCATCTGTGGTCTAACAGGCCCTTCAGGTGATTCTGATGTACACTACAGTTTGAGAACTAAATCTATACCATCCTTTCCTAAAATTTGAAATACTAATGAAACAGGAGACAATTCTAAGAACTACCTGCTCAGCCTTAAGACAAAATGAATCACTATCAAGAAAGTTATTTCCTTTTCCAATCTCTCATGCCTTTTGATAGCATCACAGATCAAGAGTGTGGTCCTCATTCGCATCTCTTTTTCAAACAAGGAGAACAGGCTGCATTCAGGTTCAAAGGCCTGGCAGGTGATGGAATCTAACTTGACTCTGATAACTTGGTTTTCCTTCCCTCACATTTATTTTTACAGTTACCTTCCCTTTTGGCAAGTGATGCTAGTTTTCTTTTTGCAAAAGGAGTATAAAGTATTCCTTATGAAAACTTCTTTAATGTAAAAATGTGATTCGATTTAAAGAAAAAAGGTAAAAGTACTAGAGGTATGTGGAAATGGAAAACATACTCAAGGCATTATGTGAATGATTGAAATTACAAAGTCTATGTAAGACAACAATTTGTGTGTGTGTATTTGGTGTTGATGCTTGAATGGATAAATTTGTATTTGTCCTTGTTTATTGGTGTTTTGGGAGAATAAGCCACAGATTGAAGTAAGTACAAGTAAAAAGGAAAAAAGTATCCAAATAGCAAAAGGCATTCCAGGCAACAACCTATGACCACTTGTGGGAGCAATACCTAGTACAACAAAATTCTCCACAGCAAAAGGAGCCACTCAGTCCTTTGGAGTCAATTGTGCCAGGATCTTGTGATACTTCATTTCCTGAAGTATAGGGTTGCTGAGATGTGATGAGAGCTGGAACACAGGCTTTGTAATCTCTTGAGGAAAAGAAGAAAACAGTTCTTGCATAGGTGACAATTAACATCATGTTCCCACCCATACCAGATTCATAGAGATGCTTTTTCATCACTTCATTTTCAGTCAAGAAGTGCCCAAGTTAATTGATTTATGTACAAACATAGATGTGTCCCAGCATGCTATGGGTAGGGTTATTCAGGGGGAAATTATACTGCATTCCTTTTCTCACAGTATTTTAATTACAGGTAAAGTCTGACGAAAAACAATATAAAGGGAATCCTCTAAGATAATGATTGTCTAACTTTTTTGACCTCAATGCATGGAATACATTTTACAGCTTGGCCCAGTGTGTGTGTGCACACGCAGGTACACACATACATACACACACACTTTATAACACCTAAATAAAGGTTTAATGAAATAATACTCATCCTTATAGCAAGAGACATGCTCTGCAAGCTTTTATTCTATCTTATTAAAATGATTTTCCAATCCTTTAGTGGTCTCTTTCCCACCTTCCTTCTCTGAGGATACTGATTCAGTAGGTTCGGGATGGGGCTTGGAAATCTGCAAGTTTTGATAAGTTACCTAGAGGATTCTGATGCAGGTGGAACTGGGCCACACTTTGAGAAACACTACTTTCAAGGAAACAATAATAGAATCCTAAGGTGTTAGTATATGAAAAACTTTATGAATCTTGTAGTCCAGAGTTGGAAGAACCTCCATTACCTACTCAATAAAGTTCAAATATAGAATGACATTCAAGGCCCTTCTTTCGCTAGCCCCTGCTGAGCTTTTCAAGTATAAACCCAGCTGTGACCTTGCTGCTCTCCCTCACTCCTGTTCCACACAACCAAACTGCATCAGATAAATCATCATTTATGCACCACGTGCTTTTATCTAGACTTTCATTTCTTGCAGTGTAGTGGAATGGCTTACCCTGACTGATCCTCCCGCTGAAAACAACTAAATGTGCTAGATGACATAAAAAGCCATTAAAAAATGTATTCATGAGCCAGCAAGTTATTAAGGAATCCTGAAAGACCAAAAACTAAGTGAGTAAAGTAAGCAGAACCCCAAAGCTGGCTTTTGCCTCAAAGATACTTGCTGAACTGGCTGATTTTTTTTATAATTAATTTTTATTGGAGTATGGTTGCTTTACAGTGTTGTGTTAGCCTCCAGTGCACAAGAAAATGATTCAGTCATACACATACAGATATCCCCTCCCTTTTGGACTTCCCTCCCATTTAGGTTACCACAGTGCATTAGGTAGAGTTCCCTGTGCTATACACAGTATGTTCCCATCTGAACTGGCTGATTTTTGAGCTTTACTTTTTCATGGGGAGACAGAAAGTGAAGCCTAGAACCTGCCTAAGGTAGGGGTCTAATAGGACCCCTTCCATAAAGTGAGGACCTCAGATGGCCATACCTCACTGTAAAGGCACTTTAGTGCAAGGGTGATTTAGAAATAAACCTGTCACCTGAAGAATAAAAATAGTTGCTTATCTTGAAGACCGGGCCTGGGTGGAGGGTCAAAAAATATCGTCCCTGAAAATTTGTAATCATAAGTCAATCCTTATAAGGATCTATAGCATGAATTCGTACAACCGAAGTGATTCTAGGTTGTTAGTATCCTCGAGGTACCTAGCAGAACCAAATGCACACCCCGTAGAGGAACCTGTCTTCCCCAGGCCTCAAGGAATTCTTCATGATAAAGTTTTAAGAAATTTCAGCTCATGATCAAAAATGGTAAAAATACATAAGGAAGCAAGGCAACATGAGTACTGAGCCAGCAGAAACAACAGACAGCAGAATGAGACCCATGAAGACTATAGGTAGTGGAATTATCACAGAATATAAAAGAAGTACTTTAATATGTTTAAAGAAATAAATAAAATTACAAATAAAGAATCAGAGTGTAAAACTGACAAAGTATATTAAAAAAAGAATTTCTAGAAATAAAAGATTATGGATTCAGCAGTTAATTAGACAACATTGAGGAGAGAATCAGTAACCTGGGGGAGAGTTCTAAAAAATATGTTCAGAATGCAGCACAGAGACACAAAGGGATGGAAAATATGAGAGATTAAGTGATCTGGAAGATAGAATTAAATAATTTTATACACGTATAAATTGGTGTTCCGGAAGAAGAGGAGAGAAAGAATGTTGCAGAGACAATATTTGAACAGATGTTAGTTGAGGATTTTTCAGTGTTGCTGAAAGACACCTGTTCACACATTCAGGAAGCCCAGTGAATCTCATGTAAGATAAAAAGAAATCCACACCTGCACATAGCATAAATGAAACTGCAGAACACTAAGACAAAGAGAAGATCTTAAAGCAATCAGAGAGAAAGACAGATCATCTTTAAAGAATGGTAGTTATCCTGACAGTTGTCCTCTCAACAGCAGTAGTAGAAACCATTGAAATATCTTAAATGTTCTGAGAGAAAAATGACTGTGAACCTACGATTATATATGTAGCAAAACTATTTTTAAAGGAGGATATGCAGACAAAATCTGTGAGAAGTTGTCACCAGCAGACTCACCAAAGGAAATTCTAAAGAATATACTTTAGGCAGAAGGAAGGTCTGAGATGCAAGAAGGAATGAAGAGCAAAGAAAATGATAAATATGTGGACGAATAAAAAAGTCAACTCTATAAGACAGAAACAATGTCTTGTAAGGTTAAAAAAACCAAGATAAAACTCAGGTTTATGGTAATAATGGTTCAAAATTTGGGGAGAATGTGATTAAAGTTGAAGAGTTATAATCCTTATTTTTGGGGAGGAGAGGAGGATCAAGCTACTGATCGATTTGAATTTTGACAAGCATCCATGCTTGTCAGATTACTTGTCAGTTACTAAAAGAATAGGAACAGAATGGCTGCCGTCTCTCCCCTGTACAGTCTGCAGCTCTAATGCTAGTGAGCTCCTGTGTCTCACTTGGGTCTGTACTTCTGGACAGTG
This sequence comes from Physeter macrocephalus, assembly GCF_002837175.3. Classification (NCBI taxonomy): domain Eukaryota; kingdom Metazoa; phylum Chordata; class Mammalia; order Artiodactyla; family Physeteridae; genus Physeter; species Physeter macrocephalus. The sequence goes on from NC_041231.1 coordinate 11,617,079, forward strand.
GTGAACAAGTGGGGAGCAGTGCGAATGGTCTGCCCACGTGGGGAGGAGTATTTCATCAGTGGCATTGTTTGGAATTGCCAGTACACTAACAACAAAGCATACCAACTTTTAGTGGGTTTATTACTGTTTAAATTCTCCATTCCCCCAACTCCATGGCACTGTTCCCAGATTCTCACTGATCGCTTTTCCCTCCCCAAGCAGTGACCCATGTGAGGTCTGATTTTTCAATTTGCAGATGTCCGGCTTTTTGCTATTTGCTCATTCTTCTTTAGGTCATTACCTTAATCAACAACATACTTCAGGGCAGTGATTCTAGAACATTCACGGAACCCTGAGATTCCTCATGACCCTGTCAGGGGGTCCTCAAGGTAAAAAATATCCTTAGATTAATACTAAGACTATCATTTGCCATTTCACCATGTTGACATTTGCACTAATGGTGCAAAAGCGATGGTGGCTAAAGCCACTGGCACCTTAGCAGAAATCAAGGCAGTGGCACCAATCTTTCCCAGTGTTACTTGTGTTGCATACCAAAGTAGGATGATTGTCTCAGGAAGAGTGCTTGTGCAACTGTTGAGCTGTGAGTTGAACTAGCTGCTTGTTTCACAAAACACCCTTTTTTTACTCAAAAGAATGAGTGACAGAAGACTGTAGGGAAGGTTTGTGCTTCAAAGGAAAACTGTGCGTTGTGTATAGCACATACTTAGCGGGTTAGGATTCTGTGGAGCTATTTTGCAACTCTGTAAGTTGTAGTTAACTGATAGCAATGCAAAATAATTCTTTTCTATAGATATGCAAATTACTTGTGTCTGGTGGAGGGATACCCCATCCCCCTCTATGAAAAAGCCAGTTCTGTGCCATGTGCGCATTCATTTCAACATTCTTTTATTCATTATAAATTTGTGCTTTTTTAGCTTCTCCTTTGAACTGGTTCAAACATCTGCTTGATTCGCTCATGATTTAAATAAAATCTTTAACATGTGGTCGTTTTTTATCTGTATGAGAGTTGCAGTTTTACCTTTTTAAAAAATTATCTTTTAACAAAAAACTATAGTTACTCCAGCTTGGGTATGTGGCAGAAAATTTCTCAAAAATAATTGAAATTAGCCTGTCAAGGAAAACACTGACAGTATTTGTTATCAAAGATCAAATTCAAGCTTTCAAGGAAAAATTAGAATATCTTCCACTATTAACGTGACAGCTTCCTAACACTAAAAGACTTATCTCCTGAGACTGGCAGTGATGTTAATGAATGTGATCTTGTATAGTGAAATGTGACAACATTTGGAAGGTCTGCATAACTCAGTGAGCCAGTGTTTTCCAAATGACCAACGCATGATGTTAAAGAATCATGCATAGGTAAAAAAGAAATCCATTCAAAGTGCATGAAAGCCGATAGAATTTAATATAACAGAGTTCACTGATATGGTTTCAGATTCTACATGCAACTAATCTTTAAGAAACTAACAATTGCTGAGTTTTGATGTAGCTGATTATCAAAGAAGAAAATTCACAATTATCTGAAGTCTATTAAGTATTCCTTCCTATTCCAACTATATATCTGTGTGAGACCATATTTTCTTCATACACTTCAACCCAAACAACTCATTACAATAGATTGAATGCAGAAACAGATATGAGAACCTAGCTGCTCTCTGTCAAGCCAGACATTAAAGAAATTTGCATAAATGTAAAGCAATGCCACTCTTCTCATTAAATTTTTTTTTGTTTTGGAAAATAGTTATATTTCATGAAAATATATAATTAATGTTAAAATGTAATGAGGTTATTATTATTTTAAAATAGAATAATAAATAGTTTTGAAAACCCATATAAACAAAAGCTCTTTGGGAATCTTCAATAATTTTTAAGTGTGGAAAAGGATCCTGAGACCAAAATGTTTGAGAACCACTGCACAACGAAAGATTGTTAAATGTGAATTGGTTAAATGGTCAGTTTATGTCAGAAGAAGATGGGGTATGGAAAGAAGTGGTCCTATAGATTAAGATGAAGTTGGATTTCCTCTTGCATTATGCACAAGTCTTCTCGGGGGAAACTGGTCTAGTTCTGGCTTTGCCATTAATAATAATAGTATTAGTTATTTTGGGAGCCCCTATTGTATGCTAAATATACTACATGGATCTACATGGATTACTTCATTTATTCCTACAACAACCTTAAAAGGCAGGCCTCATTATTATTATTATTATCATTGTAATTATTGTTATTCTTAAGTAAACCCAGGTTCAAAGAAGTTAAGTGACTTGCCCAGAATCTAACAGCCATGATGCAGACCCCACTCTGTCCTGTTCCACAGCCAGTGGCCTTAACCAGGAGTCCCTGTCATCTCCTGATTCTGAGTGAGCATGGCCAAGTCCTGGATCTTGGTTTCCTCATCTGTAAAACAAATGAGGTTAGACAGAGCTTCACCCACCTTGGGTCAGGTCCTCAGCTCTGTGCAGAACATGTAGCATATTCTCCTGACTTCAAGAGGCTCCCAGTCCAGGAGATCCCTAACGTCTGTTCAAACTGCCTGATTCTGTACTTTTCACAGCCCATATTCTTTTTGCTGTCACTGTGAGTCCTGGGGTTTGAGTGGCTTTGTGGTTGGACGTGAAGAAGCCCAAGCAGAGGGTGAAGAGGCTGCCAGTTCAATAGTGTGGAGTGGCAAGATATTAATCCAGTAGTTAATTCATCTTACCACTGAATCCTAGGGGCCTGAAACCAGAAACCTAAGCATGAAGCTTCCACTGCCGGAGGATTTTATTCCCCCCACCAATTCAGGAATTGCTTTCAGCCAACATTACCTCTGCTTTCTGAGCACAAGCCAGGCTATTGTGCTGGAAATAATCTGTGTTAGTCTTATTGGAGTGGCTTGTGTTGCCATAGTTACTGTTTGGGTTCTGTGCACCTAAAATTTCAAGAATTTATCAGGAAAAAAAGAGTTTTCTGATTTTTCTCTTTGGAACATCAGATTGGAGAAAAAACAGATTTTTTTTCCTATTAAATGTCTTTTCTGGGTGGGTACTGTCATAGCCGGCATTGCAGAGTTACGGTTAACTCTCCAGTAGTGAAAAGCGGGCTTGGCCATGGCCTTGAAAAATGGACTTGTCAGCATCATGCTGAGGACCCACAATCACTGCCTGATGATGCATGGAAAGGCAGGTTGTCATTGCTGGTTGTGCAGCTCAGGAAATTGCACGAGACAGCTGGTTATTTATGAGAGAGAAACACAGAGCTTCTTAGTAGGTTTCCCAGTTGCCGCCACTCTATAAACAGTCACTTTCCACCCAGCACTGAGGCTGGGTCAGAAGTTTTCATGGAGATGGGAAGGGGAGCGGGGCATGAAATGCTGTGGGCAAAGAGAGCCAACCTGCTGCTCCGCACATGTGAGCAACTAGAAGTGCGCTACATGGAGACTCTGCTTTTGTAGTAGTGATGTCTGTTTGTGCCGCCTGTTTGCTTGTCTAGTTTGCAGACTGCGTCAGCCCACAGTTGAGTCCAGAAATAGCCCCCTTTGCCTGGTCGCCATGAGCCAGACTGGTCTTTATGTGGCTGTCTCCTAGGAGCCCAAAGCTATGCCACATGGCTGGAAGCTGTGTTTACAAGCTTTTCATCTGCCTTCCTTAACTTGTGGTTGCTATGGTTTCCTTCGCCTGCTGGGCCTGGCCTTTTTAGGGGGACAGGCTGTCCACTCAACCGAAAGCCAGGGGCACAGCTCTGCCAGCATTGGCCTTTTGGCCACAATCCCAACCACATCTCATCACCTGCCCATTCTGAGCCCTATACCTCACCCCTTGAGGGGCTGACCTTGACTTTTGCCCCAACACCAGTCCAGTGTGGGTTCCACCACCTTACTGCCTATCCTGGGACTTTCCATCGGCCTCATCAGGGCACTGATTTTGTTCTCATCGGACTGATTTCTCAGTAGCTTGGATGTTACTTTGTAGAGCCCTGTCTTCCTCTACAATCATCGCAATCTCCTACTTATATGCACGGCTCGTTTAAACCTAGAGACACCTCCATGAGGTGGCCGTCGCATCCCCTGTAACAGACATCTGTTGCTGCTGGCCCAGCATCCATTCCCCCCTTTTCAGGCAGTAGCATTTTGTCTTTTGGGGAACTGCTCCCTTTTCCCCATTCTCAGCTCTAGTGGGGCTCATCCCACCACTCTTATTCCAGGGCCTGGCCAATCAGAATATTCCTATCTCCTTAGCTTCAGTGGTTGGTCCAGGGATTCATCACATGATCCAAGCCAGGTTAGTGAGAATTAGTTACAGAACTTGCACAAGAAAGAAGGTTTTTTGCTCTTGTTTAGGGTGTTAGATGTAATCTTGATGTGCTGGTATGAGGGGCCTACAACTTAAGAAGAATGAAACAATGCAGAGAATAGAATTATGAGGTTAAGAGAGAGCCTGTGACTTGGCGACATTGTGTGTGTGCCTCAACTGTAAACGAAATACTTGAGTCAGAATAAACTCCCTTTTTATGCAAATGCCTGTTTGAGTTGGGTTTTCTGTCACTTGCAAGTGACAGAGTCTGATATATCCCTATTCAATAGGACATTGAGGCTCAGAGAAGTGAAATAACCTGTCCAGGATACCCAGCTACTGCAATGTGACCCCATTTCTCTTGACTCCAAAGACTGTCTCTTCCACTATCCCATAATGACTTTGAATAGTAGTCTTACATTTGTGATACATTTCACAACATGCGGAGTACTTTCACATGACTTATACCACACACCAATTTACTGCTTCCAGCACAGGGCTAATTATTTTTATTGTTATAAACACAATACTATCATTCCCATTTTCTAGATGAGGGTATTGAAGACTGGTTGCGTGTGCACTTAGTGAGTGACTAAGTGGGGCTGCTTACTTTAACTCTGGTTTAATATTCATTCCACCTCTCTCCATCACTCCCTGAATTGCCCCAGCTGCTGGCCTCTTGTCTCTTTCTTTTCCCCAAGGAGCCTTGACCACTCTTTGAAGGTAGTTGCCTTTGGAGGAGGTCTGACACAATGGCAAGGGCCTGGGGTCTGGGAGTCAAACAGATCCACGTTTAGATCTTGATTCTACCACTTACTGACTCTGTAACCATGGGCAAGTTACTCACTTTATTCTGAACTCTAGTTTCCTCTTTTGTAAAACCTATGAGTCAGGGAGAATACTACTTACCTTACAAGATTTTTGTGAGGATTAAATGAAGCCAATGCATGTGAGCAGTAATAATAATAATATCAACAATGAACGTGAATTGAGCATTTACTATATTATTTAATATTATTATCTCTATAGTCCAAATGAGAAAACCGAGGTACAGAAAGGTCAAGTGACTTGCCCAAGGTCACATATCTTATGAGTGGCAGAGCAGCATTCAACCCAAACGTGCTGGTTAAGAACTCTTAATCACAGCACTCAGCACAGAGTAAGTGTTTAAATAACAGAATTACTCTGTATCCTTCTCCTATTTCTCTGAAAAGCTCAGTATCCAGTTTCAGGAAAGAACTGAAGCAGTGGATCTAGGGTGGAAGAGGGCCATGTCTGGTAGACAGATCAGAGTGGGCTGGAGGCTATACCAGGGAGGTAATAATGGTCAGAGCACTTACACGGATCAGAGACGAGGAAGACAGGTGGGGCCTGGCTGCCAATAAAGGAGGGCCCAGCAAGACAGGTGGGCTTAGGAACTAGAGACCCACAGAGCCAGAGAAAGCATACTAGGAGACACCTTAGTGACCCAGAAGGCTCTTTATCTCAGGCTGAGAGCTTTGCTGTGGTTTCTGTTAAGCCAGGAACCCACTGAAGAGTAGTTGACCGGGGCCCTGCAGGAGCCCCGGTTAGGGGCTAGGCCCCGGGGTTAGGATTGGGTGGAACTGCAGCTTCTGGCAGGCATGTGTATCTTGACATTGACTGAGGCTTGATAGTGATAATCTCAACTCATTCACTCAATATATCTTTGTAACCCAATGGAAAAAAGTCTTATTTTCTTAGCAGTAGATTCTTTCCTCGCTTAGGACTGCCCGTCCTTCCTCATTTAAGGAGACGTATGTAGGTGGGTGAACACTTTGATCAGCTGCTTGGGGTGGGGGTGAAGATGAGTTCCTAAGCATTAAGCTTGAAGAACAATATATAGATGGTTCTGCTCCATTAACTAACCACCAGGCTCATATTTGGTTGAGTGGGTTGGTACTCTAAGGCTGAGAACCGAATAGCTTTGGGACAATAGAGCCGATTTTTTAGAGGCTGAGAAAAAGGAAGAGCAAGAGAAGGAGAAAAAATGAACTAACTGCAGGGGCGAAGACTTTGAGGGAAAAGAAGAAAAATATTTAGAGGCACTTTTATGAAATCTCGTCACACTATGTGCAGTGTAAACTTTCCTTTCTGCCTCCCCAACAATTCTTTGGTAAAATAGACATTGCTTATTAATGTGCTGCGGAGTTTAATCTCTTTTGAGAATGCATTGAAATGCTGAGTCCCCATTCAAGGTGGGCATATGATGAGCAAAACTTGCCCACCGGGATCTTGCCACATCTGGGACACATATTTTTGGAGCACCTACTATGTGCCAGGTATAGTGCCAGGCACTGAGGTTACAAAAACTAGACGTGGTCTTGGCTCCTAAGAAGTGTACAGTCTTTTGGAAGAGCATGTATGGAAACAGATTCAGTGGAAGACTTTAATCTGGGAGGCTGAACATCAGAGTTGTTCTAAAAGGATATTAAATGTGGTCATTCACTTACAGACAGACATATGGACCAATGGAATAAAGAGCCCAGAGACAAACCCTCATATATATGGTCAAATGATTTTCAGCTAGGGTGCCAATACCATTCAATGGGGAAAGGACAGTCTTTTCAACAAAGAGTTTTGGGAAAACTGGATATTGACTTGCAAATGAATGAAATTGGACCCTTATTTTATACCATATGGAAAAAAAAAAAAACCTCAAAATGGATTCGAGACCTAAATATAAGAGCTAAAACTATAAAACTCTTCGAAGAAAACATAGGGGAAAAGTTTCATGACATAGAATTTGGCAGTGATTTCTTGGATATGACATCAAAAGCATAGGCAACAACAGAAAAATAGATAAATTGGACTACATCAAAATTTAAAACTTATGTGCAACAAAGGCCACAGAGTGAAAAGGCAATGAGCAGAATGGGAAAAAAATATTTGCAAATCATCTATCTGATAAAGGGTTAACATCCAGAATACATAAAGAACTCCTACAACTCAACAACAGCATTAAAAACAACTGCATTAAAAAATGGACATAGCCTAGGGATAGGACAGGAATAAAGATGCAGATGTAGAGAATGGACTTGAGGACATGGGGAGAGGGAAGGGTAAGCTGGGATGAAGTGAGAGAGTGGCGTGGACCTATATACACTACCAAATGTAAAATAGATAGCTAGTGGGAAGCAGCCGCATAGCATGGAGGTCAGCTCGGTGCTTTGTGACCACCTAGAGGAGTGGGATAGGGAGGGTGGGAGGGAGATGCAAGAGGGAGGGAATATGGGGATATATGTATATGTATAGCTGATTCAGTTTGTTATGCAGCAGAAACTAACACACCATTGTAAAGCAATTATACTCCAATAAAGATATTTTTTTAAAAAATGGACATAGGACATTTCTCCAAAGAAGAAAAATAAATGGCCAGTAAGCTTATGAACAGATGCTGAACATCACAAATCACTAGAGAAATGCAAATTAAAACCATGATAAGGTATCTCTTCATACCCATTAAGATGGCTACTATCAAAACAGAAAATAACAAGTGTTGGTGGGAATGGGGAGAAACTGGAACCCTGGTACACTCTTAATGGAAATGTAGAATGGTACAGCCACTGTGGAAAACAGTATGGCAGTTCCTTAAAAGAGTAAAGATAGAATTACCATATGATCCAGCAATTCTACTTCTGGATATATACACACAAGAACTGAAAGCAGGGATTTGAACAAGTATTTATACAACAATGTTCATAGCAGCAATAATCACAATAGCCAAAATGTGGAAAAAACTCAAGTGTCCATTGATGGATGAATGGATAAACAAAATGTGGTCTATACAAACAATGGAATATTATTTAGGCTTAAAAAAAGAATGGAATTCTGACACATGCTACTACATGGATGAACCTTGAGGACATTATGCTAAGTGAAATCTTCTAGTCACAAAAGGGCAAATACGGTATGATTCCACTTATATGAGAGACCTAGAGCAGTCAAAATCAGAGGCAGAAAGTAGAATGAAGGTTTCCAGGAGCTGGGGAATGGGTACAGGGTTTCAGTTCGGGGTGATGAAAATGTTCCTGAGATAGATGGTGGAGGTAGCACAGCAATGTGAATATACTTAATGTCACTGAACTGTACACTTAAAAATGGTTAAGGTAAAAAAAAAAAAAATGGTTAAGGTGATAAACCTTATGTGTATTTTACTGCAGTCAAAAAAGTTTTTTTAAGTAAAAAAAAAAAAGTTATCACTCACTCAAAAATCACACCACTGTAAAGACTGACAACATTTTGTACTGTGAAGAGATGATGTGATCTGGTGGTCTGTGAATGACTGGCGATGGCTGCCCAGAGGTAGATTGTCATAGACAATGGCCGTGGCATTGCAATGGACTTGTGGCTACAGAAATTGTGACAGTTTTTGAACATTTATCTGCTGTGGCAGGTAAAAATGACTTTAGTTTGGTCATTGTCAAACTAAACAAATTTTGGCATTAAGATGTCAAAACTGCAGAACTACTGTAATATCAGAATGGAGCAGGTCTAAGACCTTCTATGCAAATGATTTTCTGCTGTGATTACAGTATGAGAAGCACCGTGAAAGAGATGGGTGTATAGTACCTATTTGTTCACGCAGTCTTTTTTTTTTTTTTTAAGATTTATTTATTATTTATTTATTTAATTTGTTTTTGTCTGTGTCGGGTCTTAGTTGCGGCACGTGGGATCTTTGTTGAGGCGTGCGGGATCTTTCGTTCTGGTGCTCAGGCTCTTCACTGTGGTGCACAAGCTTCTCTCTAGTTGTGGTGCGCAGGCTCCAGGGCTCATGGGCTCTGTAGTTTGCAGCACGCAGGCTCTCTAGTTGAGGCATGCGAGCTCAGTAGTTGTGGCATGTGGGCTTAGTTGCCCCATGGCATGTGGGATCTTTAGTCCCCTGACCAGGGATCGAACCCGAGTCCTCTGCATTGTAAGGCGGATTCTTTACCACTTGATTACCAGGGAAGTCCCTGTTCACTCAGCCTTGAGATATTTCCTGTGGACTTCATATGTTCCAGGAGACAGGACAGAGGTTTACATTCCTAATTCTTCTCTCCATCCTCTGCCATTCTGTGCTTTCTTCTTTCGGCATCATGCTTTGGCTGTAGGGTTCATTTTGCCTTGTTAACCAGGCTGATGTGATGGAAATTCAGCCTACAAAATGGTACCTTTTGTTCAATGGGGAAAGCAGTTGTCCCAAGCTTTTGGAAGTTTATGTGTAGGTTATGGAACTGCTCTCAGCAACAACACCTCTGAGGGAGTGAGGGCAGCAGAATCAATCCCTGGGAATCTCTGAAGCTGGGATGATCCTTCAGAGTTGTCCAAAGTGTGGCGGGACCACCTGTGCCACAGTCATTGATGCGGGCATCTGAGGAGGGGGCGTAACGTGGAGTGAGTGGTGTTCTTGGCTGCGGTCAAGGCCCGAGGGGAGTTGTAACTGGGAACCCTCAACAGCCAACAGTCCTGGGCACTTGGGCAGAGAGTGCCTCAGTCCTGATGGGAATCTGGTGGTACAGCAGACTCACAGGCACTGTATGGATGCTCAGCTTTGGTCCTCAGGAATTCCTGGTGCAAGATTTAGTCCATTTCCTGGAAAGGTAGCACACAGTACCAGCAGCATGAACAAAACAAGAGTTGAGTTCTTGTTAACTTTTTAAAAAAATCTCTTGCTCAAACAATATTATAACAGCAAAAATAGAAATAAAATTTAAAACCCCTGCCTTCCCTCTGAATTACTTGTTTTCACTTGCTGTGCTATTATCTGGTCAGATTAGCCTTATGCACATACCAGTTTTATATAGTTAAGATTATAGGTATTATATATATGTGTGTATATATGATGTTGTATTATATGTGTATAAACAACACTATATTTTCCAGGCTATAGTGTTTTTTAAATGAGTTAAATTTCATACAGAGGAATGCACAGATCTTAATTATACAAATTAGATTAGTTTTGATAAATGTATACACCTGAGTAACAACCACCCCAGTCAAGGAAACATTTCCATCACTCTGAAAAGTTCCTGGTGACCTCACCTGGTCAGTTTCCACCCCCATAGGCAACTCCTGTTCTGATTTATTAAAAAAATTTTTTTTCCAGTTCTATTGAGATATAATTGACATATGGCACTGTATAACTTTAAGGTATATAGCATAGTGACTTGACTTACATACGTTGTGAAATGATTGCTGCAAGTTTAGTTATTCATCATCTCATACAGATACAAAAAAAAGGAAAAAAAAATTTTCCCTTGTGATGAGAACTCTTAGGATTTACTCTCTTAACTTTCAGATATACTCTGCAGCAGTGTTAACTATAGTCTTCAATGTTGTACATTACATCCCCAGTACTTATTTATCTTATAATTGGAAGTTTGTACCTTTTGACCACCTTCCTCCAATACCCCCATCTCACCCCCTGTATCTCTGGTAACCACAAATCTGATCTCTTAACCACAAATCTGATCTCTTTTTTCTGAGTTTGGTTTTGTTATTGTTGTTTTTAGATTCCACAAGATTTCTTTCTTTTTTATGGCCGATTAATATTTCATTTTATGTAAATACCACAACGTATTTATACATTCCTTTTTGTTTTTTAATTTGTTTTTGGCTGTGTTGGGTCTTCGTTGCTGCGTGCAGGCTTTCTTTAGTTGTGGCGAGAGGGGGCTACTTTTCGTTGTTGCGGTGTGTGGGCTTCTCATTGCGATGGCTTTTCTTGTTGCGGAGCATGGATTCTAGGGGCGCAGGCCTCAGTAGTTGCAGCGCGTGGGCTCAGTAGTTGTGGCTTGCGGGCTCTAGACCACAGGCTCAGTAGTTGTGGCACACGGCCTTAGTTGCTCCGCGCCATGTGGGATCTTCCCGGACCAGGGCTCGAACCCCTGTCCCCGGCATTGGCAGGCGGTTTCTTAACCACTGCGCCACCAGGGAAGCCCTATTTTTAATTTTTTGAGGAACCTCCATACTGTTTTCCATAGTGGCTGCACCAATTTACATTCCCACCAACAGTGCACAAGGGTTTCCTTTCCTCTACACCCTGGCCAGAAATTTGTTATCTCTTATCTTTTTTATAATAGTCATTCTAACAGGCATGAGGTGGTATCTCAGTGTGGTTCTGATTTGCGTTTCTGTAATGATTAAAGATGTTGAGAGCGTTTTTCATATACCTGTTGGCCATTTGTATATCTTCTCTGGAGAAATGTCTATTCAGGTCCTTTTCCCTTTTTTAATTGGATCATTTGGTTTTTTGCTATTGAGTTGTGTGAGTTCTTCATATATTCTGGATATTAACCCCTTATCAGAGAGGTGATTTGCAAATATTTTTGTCCATTCTGTTCGTTGCCTTTTCATTTTTTAAAAAAATAAATTTATTTATTTTTGGCTGCACTGGGTGTTCGTTGCTGTGCGCGGGCTTTCTCTAGTTGTGGCGAGCAGGGGCTACTCTTCGTTGTGGCGCGCGGGCTTCTCATTGCAGTGACTTCTCTTATTGCGGAGCAGGGGCTCTAGGCACACAGGCTTCATTAGTTGTGGCACATGGGCTCAGTAGTTGTGGCTCGCGGGCTGTAGAGCGCAGGCTCAGTAGTTGTGGCACACGGGCTTAGTTGCTCTGCTACATGTGGGATCTTCTCAGACCAGGGCTCGAACCTGTGTCCCCTGCATTGGCAGGCGGATTCTTAACCACTGCGCCACCAGGGAAGCCCTGCCTTTTCATTTTGTTGATGCTTTCCTTTGTTGTGCAGAAACATTTTTTAGTCCTCTTATTTAATTTTTACTTTGTTGATTGTGCTTTAGGTGTCATAGCCTAAAAATCATTGCCAAGACTCTGATTTTTATCATCATGGGTTAGTTTTGTCTGTTTTTGAATTTTACGTGAAAGGAAGCCTAGAGGATTGACTCTTTTGATACATACATATTTAAAAAATCGACTTTTCCCTGTTCTTTATACTAATGTATTTTTCTGGATGTGAAAAGTATATCTTTTTATTATCAACATTTGAAAGTATAGAATAATATTATGCAGCATTAAAAATTATTGTCCTTAGATCCACTCTCCATAGGTAACCGCTGAATCTTGGCATATTTCCTTACAGCAGTGGTTTTCAAAGTCTAGTCTCCAGGCTAACAACATCAGAGAACTTGTTAGAAATGCAAAATTTCCAGCCTCATCCCAGACCTTCTGAGTCAGAAACTTTGCAGGTGGGGCCCAGCAGTGTGTTTAAGGAAGTCCTCCAGGTGTCTCTGATACATGAGTATTTGAGAACCATTTCCTTAGAATGTTTTTCTTTCTTTCTTAGATGAGATCATGCCGTGCTAACATTTTTACGTTCTACCTTTTCATGTAACAATTTATTGGAAACTTTACTATGTCATGACAGGTAGTGAGTTACCTTATCCAGACTAAGAAAAATTTGTATGGTATGTAAGTGTAGTAACGAAGCTAAATGTGGCCTGTTTTGGCTTTTGCCTTCTCTTGGGATATCTACTTCCCAACTCGACCGCATTTGTGGGCAGTTTCCTTTACCGGCTCTCGTCCCCATTTAACATGATGATGCTGGAAATGTGTTTGGGTGGAATGATTCCAGTTGAACTTGGGAAGGTTTACAGACAGACCTCGCCTGGTGTAGGACTGGTGAGTAACAATTTCATCCAGGCAAATGATGCAGAGGGCTGACACCTGTCGTTCCCAAATAAGAGTTGGTCTTCTGAATTCTAGGTGGGCAGACATGCCAATGGCAGAGGAGACGTCCTGAAGGAAGGGTAGCTATGTGGCTCTGTTGGGGACACTGTCTGGGTCCTTGGTTATAGTTGAACAATAACCCTCCCTCTTGCCTCATGAGCCAGCCCTACTAAGGAGCACTATGTCCAGTGGGAGGCTCCAGACTGGCAGGCCTTATCCTCAGTTGTCCTGAGTATATCCCTCCATATAACGGCTTTATAGTCATCTTACAAGAAATTATCTTTAAAGAGATGGCCTTGAGGACTCAGATTGGGGAAGTAACTTACCCAAGGTCACATAGTTGGGGTGTGTTGGCAATGCTGTGATTCCAATCTAAATCACCTAACTCCAGATTCTGCCTGCTTTCCGCTCTCTGTGCTGCCTTCTGGGGAGTATATGGTCCTTTTCCTATGCCTGGTGGACAGGGCATCAGGAAAGGGGACAGTGTCAGACTGTTTCAGGGCATTAGGTACCTATATTGACACTTCTGGGGAAAGTGATAGAAGAAAACATGAAAGGCAGAGTGAGTGGGTTTTGGAACTATGCTGATTTGATTTAGAGTCAGAGATAAGGCACTTACGGGTTGTGTGACTGTATCAGTTATCTGTAGCTGAGTAACAAATTATCCCCAAAAATGTGGCATAAAACACACACATTTATTATCTCACAGTTTCTGTGGATCAACAATCCAGGTTTGGTGTCCCTGGGTCCTCTGCTTCAGGAGCTCTCATGAGGCTGCAGTTGAGGTGTCAGTTGGTGCTGAGGTCTCATATGAAGACTCAACTGGGGAAGGGTCTTATATTAATCAACTCGGGCTGCCATAACAAAGTACCACAGACACTGGGTTGCTTAAACAGCAGACATTTATGTCTTCACAGTTCCAGAGGCTGGAAGTCTGAGGTCAGGGGGCCAGGTGGGCTCTGGTGAGAGCTCTCTTCCTGGCTTGCAAACAGCCACCTTCTTGCTGTGTCCTCACATGGTGGAGGGAAAGACAGCAAGATCTCTGGTCTCTTCTTATAAGGTTGCTAGTTCCTTCATGAGGGCCCTACACTCACGAGTTCATCTAAATCTAATTACCTTCCAAAGGTCCCATCTCCAGACATGAGCACTTTGGGGGTTAGGGCCTCATTGTATGGATTTTGGGGGAACACAGTTGAGTCATAGCAGATCCACTCCTAAGCTTGTGTGGTTGTTGGTAGGACTCAGTTCCTTATGGGTTGTTGGACTAAGGGCCTCAGTTCCTTGCTGCCTGTCAGTCAGAGGTCACCCTCTGTTACTTCCACATGGGCCTCTCCAACAAGGCAGATGACTTAACTTCTCTGAATCATCCCCCTTTTTACCCTATAAAATGGGGACGGTTATAGCTCTTCGAGAGTTGCTGTGATAATTCACTGACATAATGTAGAAAATAGCTTTGCACAGAGGCTGGCATCTTGTTGGGGCTTCCTAAATGGTAACTATTATTACTATTATTATAATTTTTTGAGCATCTGATACGCTAGAGCCTGGCCATTGTCCAGATTGCATATGAGGATATGTCCCCTGTCCCCTGCTATAACAGAGTCTTCCCCAGGTTAAGGACAGTTTCTAAACCACAGAGAAAATACAGTTTATTTCCTGAAGCATCTCAGACCACTGGACTGGTGGTTCTCAGAGATGTGCCATGAAGTATACAGTAGTCACACCTTTTTTTGTCCCTCCATGTCAGCCTCTTAGAGCAGGCCCAAGAGTTTCCTTTCACACCCCTAGAAACCAGACCCCTTACAGCATCCACTGCCTGTGCATGACATGGATTCTCCAGGAAGTTCAACTTGAGCCACCTTCACTTAGTCCACCTCAGTTTATCCTGTCTCTTAAACCATTGTCTGTTCTCTGTCTCATATTTGGTACTGTCTCAAAGCATAGTGTCTGCTCCTTTCCCATCCAATCCTGGCACAGGTAACAAGGTGAAGCAGTGCTTTCCAGAGGCCTTGGAAGCCATATCTTTCTCAGTCATCATTTGGGGCTATTACAGGGGGAAGTATGACTTTGTCTTATTGCCACGGGATCATGTAGATGTCCTAATCCTCACTCTGCAGAAATAAGACCAGACTGAATGTCTGTTCTGAATTATCTTTCTGCCTAAACGGAGCCCAGGAGGGACCCTCACTTGCAAAAAATATATTATTCAGCTGAATGCTGATTTCATTTCCTAAAAGAGATTGGGTCCAAATAAGACTTTAATTGAATTCAGCCTCTTGACCTGACACTGACTTGGTTCTCCCTCCCAGTGCCTTCCAACATTAGACAAGGGAGGAGGAGGAGGAATAGACAAATAAAGAGATTCACATGGATTTATAGGCCGAACCACTTCCACATTCCTTAAAGCCCGAATGGCTGTATAAGAAACAGCTGCAGTATTTACTGGGGCCTCATGAGGCCTCATTACCATCCCACCTCCTCACAGCGGGTGTTAAGCTCCAAATGGAGTGCAGTGGAGGGAGTAATTGACTCTGCTGCTCTGGCACCTGGTGTTTCTGCCAAATGCCTGAGGTCCCTGCAGCAAAGAAACCGCCCGTCCTGAGCTGGGTGGAGGGAGGCCTCGGGGCCTCTAGTGAGAGGTGGAGAGCAGAGCCAAGAGGAGGTCAGAAGGGATTTCATTGTTCACTTGTTCATATCTTTGTCCATTCACTCAAGAATTTTTTATTGAGCACCTACTAAATGTCAGGTATACTGTTTAGGCACAGGAGACATAGTGACAGACATGGTCCCTGCCTTCTGAGAGCTTATATTCTAGAGCCGCTCTGTCCAATACAATAACCATGAAATTTAAATATAAACTCATTAAAACAAAATCAAATTGAAAATTCAGTTATTCAGGCACGTGTGCACGTTTCAAGTGCTCATAGGCTAATGGTCATTGTATCGATCAGTACAGGTAAAGAACATTTCTGCCATCGCAGAAAGGTCCATCACACCCACTGGAATGGAGTGGGTGGGGTGCAGAGAGTCATTAAGTGAACAATCATATAGGTAAATAAGGTAACGTCAGATGTAGTGGCACTATGAAGAAAACGAAACAGGGGAATGGGCTAGGGTTGCCTTTTGAGTAGGGTGGTTTGGGTGGGCTTCTCTGAGAATTATTGAAGTGTCCACTGAGCCCCTGTATGCCTTGACACACGGGCCAAGATCCTGGAGGGAGCTGGGTGAACAGCAAGTCCTTGGAGCATTCCAGAAGTGTAAGAAAGCTGCTGTGGCTCGGAGTAGGGAGCCAGAGGGGGAGCAGTGTGGGGTCAGGGGCAAGGCAGAGGCCCAGTTGCGTGGGTCATGGGGAGGAGTGTGGTGGGAGGCTATTGCAGGGTATTTAGAGGGAAGCATCAGGATCTGATTTATATGTTACAAGCTCACTCTGGCTTCTGGGCTGATCGTGGATTGTAAGGAGGCTAGACTGGAGGCAGAGGGACCAGGAAGGAGGCTATTAAGGCTGTCCAGGTGAAAGCAGCTGGGGCCTTGGCATCAGGGGCTAAGGGCAGCAGCTAACCCCAGAAGGGTAGCTCTGTAGGAGATAATTCCTCATCTGAAAATATGGGTACAATAATAGTACCCAGTGTATGCTGTCACTGATGCAAGGATACAGTGAAGCAACATTTGTGAAGGACCCAGTCTTCAGAGCACCTCAGTACGTGGCATTATCTTGTCTAACTCCCTTTATAGCTCTCCTAGATGATGCTAACAGCCTCTCCTCTGCTTTCTAGTTCCTTGTCTTGCCTATTCTAGCCCAGTTTCCACACTGCCACTGGAGTCACCTTTTCTGAAAGGCCAATCTGTTGAGGTCAGTTCCCTTCAGAGGCTCCTGACTGAACCTCGGCTAAACTTGAAACTTGTTTACATGGCTTAGGAGGCTCTTCACACTGTGGCCCATGTTTCTCTCTGGGACCATGTCCTTCAGGCTCCACCTTGAGCTCAGACTCCACCTACACCGATCATCACCTGTTAGCTCATGCCACTCCACCTGCCCAAAACACTTTCCCTCTCTGTCTGGGACTTGCTGTCTTCAGCTCTCTCTCTTTCTAGGCTCAGCTTAGAAATTTCCACCTCTGAGAAGCCATCTCTGGCTCTCCAAGTGTAGGTCAGGTGCATTTACCATGAGATCCCATGGAACCCAGTATTTTTTCCTCACGTTCAGTTATAATTGCTTGTTTACCTGTCCCCTCAATTAAACTAAGATCCCCATGTCAGTTGGGACTGTGTCTATCTGGTCTGTGATTGTGTCTAGCTCTTTGTATGCTTAGCCCATATGAAGTGTTTTAAGATATATTTGTTGAATGAGTAAGTGTATGAGTTAATAAAAATTTTCAGTTCATATCCCTTAGTATAGCTACTTTCATTCTCTTTATCCTTCTTTTTCCCATTATTATTCTTATTTTGAATCAGCCATTCTTCAGGCTTCCTAACCTGAGTGTCTTAGCTCAGGCTACCATAACAAAATACCATACTGGGTGGCTTAAACAATAGATATTTATGTTCTCCTAGTTCTGGACGTTGGAGGGCCAAGATTAGGTGTCAGCATGGTCTGGTTTTCATTAGGACCTTCTCCTGGCTTGCAGACGGCTACCTTCTTGCTGTGTTTTCACACACAGGAGGGGTTGGAGGGAAGAGAGAGAAAGAGACTGAGGGAGACTGAGAGAGAGAGAGTGTTTCCGAGAGAGCTCTCTGGTGTCTCTTCCTGTAAGGCACTAATCCCATCGTGAGGCCCCACCCTCATGACCTCATCTAACCTTAAGTATCTCCCAAAGGCCCCACTTTCAAATACCATCACAGTGGGGGTTAGGGCTTCAACATATGAATTTGGAGGATGTTACAAACATTCAGTTTATAACTCTAGGACAAGGTGAGAATTTGACACAGTTTCCCTCCTTCCTACCCTGGAATCCACTGGCAGCTGATGGCCTGCATGATGTATTCAATAGTAGTCAGATGACCTAGGCTTAGAGCCCAGCTCCAGCATTTATGAATTGTAACACCTTGATCGAGTCACATCATCTCTTTCTTCTCCCAGTACTCAATAGAGGGTATTTAAGATGGTCAGGACATGCTTGTTAACCACATATACAGGCTCAGTGGGTACTTCAATAATTCCTCACATCAACAGCATAAGACCTCTTATTCATTATCTCATTTAATCCTCCCAAGAACCCTAAGAATTCATATTATTTTCCCATTGCAGAGATGAGAAGACTGAGTCTCTGGGAGTCCCCAGTAGTCCCTTTGTCCTGATCCTGGAATATTATACTTCTGCTTTTGTTTCCTGGCCTCCTGTTTCACTGCTCACCCCCTGTCCAATCTTGAGGACTTGTGACCTGGGTAGGCATCTGTTGGTCTGTAGTCTCTGGCCTGAGTCCTTGTAGCTTGGTGCTGTGGTCTGAATGTTTGTGTCTCCCCCAAATTTACATTAGTGAATTAGTCCTTGGCCTGTGATAGGTGTTGCAAACATGGTTTCTCAGTTTGCAGTTTGTCTTCGACTTTGCTTGTGATTTTGGCCAGGCAGAATTTTGAAACAATTTTTATGTAGTTGAATCTTTCAGGCTTTTATGGCTTATGGGTTTTGTGACACAGTTAGGAAGGCCATTATTTTTAAATTAAATTTAATTTTTTTTTAAGCTGCACCGTGTAGCATGCAGGATCTTAGTTCCCCCACCAGGGTTCAAACCCATGCCTCCTGCATTGGAAGTGCAGAGTCTTAACCACTGGACTGCCAGGGAAGTCCCAGGAAGGCCATCATTATACTTGAGGTTATAAAATAATTCTTCCATTAAAACCGCAACTTATCTACTCCTATCAGTCAAACAGGGATTAGAAACAGCCGCACTTGCCCCTCTCTTCCCCCCGCCCCCTCCCCACCCCGAGTTATTGAGAGCACCAAATAAGAGAAACGATATGAAAGGGCTTTATAAAATATAAAGCAGTATATATATATATATATATATATATATATATACACACAAGACATGTTATTATCGTCACTATTAACTGTATCAAATTCTGGCAGTAACTAGCTGAGTTCTGCTGTTGCTTTTGTATGCTTAGCCCATATGAAGTGTTTTAAGATATATTTGTTGAATGAGTAAGTGTATGAGTTAATAAAAATTTTCAGTTCATATCCCTTAGTATAGCTACTTTCATTCTCTTTATCCTTCTTTTTCCCATTATTATTCTTATTTTGAATCAGCCATTCTTCAGGCTTCCTAACCTGAGTGTCTTAGCTCAGGCTACCATAACAAAATACCATACTGGGTGGCTTAAACAATAGATATTTATGTTCTCCTAGTTCTGGAGGTTGGAGGGCCAAGATTAGGTGTCAGCATGGTCTGGTTTTCATTAGGACCTTCTCCTGGCTTGCAGACGGCTACCTTCTTGCTGTGTTTTCACACACAGGAGGGGTTGGAGGGAAGAGAGAGAAAGAGACTGAGGGAGACTGAGAGAGAGAGAGTGTTTCCGAGAGAGCTCTCTGGTGTCTCTTCCTGTAAGGCACTAATCCCATCGTGAGGCCCCACCCTCATGACCTCATCTAACCTTAAGTATCTCCCAAAGGCCCCACTTTCAAATACCATCACAGTGGGGGTTAGGGCTTCAACATATGAATTTGGAGGATGTTACAAACATTCAGTTTATAACTCTAGGACAAGGTGAGAATTTGACACAGTTTCCCTCCTTCCTACCCTGGAATCCACTGGCAGCTGATGGCCTGCATGATGTATTCAATAGTAGTCAGATGACCTAGGCTTAGAGCCCAGCTCCAGCATTTATGAATTGTAACACCTTGATCGAGTCACATCATCTCTTTCTTCTCCCAGTACTCAATAGAGGGTATTTAAGATGGTCAGGACATGCTTGTTAACCACATATACAGGCTCAGTGGGTACTTCAATAATTCCTCACATCAACAGCATAAGACCTCTTATTCATTATCTCATTTAATCCTCCCAAGAACCCTAAGAATTCATATTATTTTCCCATTGCAGAGATGAGAAGACTGAGTCTCTGGGAGTCCCCAGTAGTCCCTTTGTCCTGATCCTGGAATATTATACTTCTGCTTTTGTTTCCTGGCCTCCTGTTTCACTGCTCACCCCCTGTCCAATCTTGAGGACTTGTGACCTGGGTAGGCATCTGTTGGTCTGTAGTCTCTGGCCTGAGTCCTTGTAGCTTGGTGCTGTGGTCTGAATGTTTGTGTCTCCCCCAAATTTACATTAGTGAATTAGTCCTTGGCCTGTGATAGGTGTTGCAAACATGGTTTCTCAGTTTGCAGTTTGTCTTCGACTTTGCTTGTGATTTTGGCCAGGCAGAATTTTGAAACAATTTTTATGTAGTTGAATCTTTCAGGCTTTTATGGCTTATGGGTTTTGTGACACAGTTAGGAAGGCCATTATTTTTAAATTAAATTTAATTTTTTTTTAAGCTGCACCGTGTAGCATGCAGGATCTTAGTTCCCCCACCAGGGTTCAAACCCATGCCTCCTGCATTGGAAGTGCAGAGTCTTAACCACTGGACTGCCAGGGAAGTCCCAGGAAGGCCATCATTATACTTGAGGTTATAAAATAATTCTTCCATTAAAACCGCAACTTATCTACTCCTATCAGTCAAACAGGGATTAGAAACAGCCGCACTTGCCCCTCTCTTCCCCCCGCCCCCTCCCCACCCCGAGTTATTGAGAGCACCAAATAAGAGAAACGATATGAAAGGGCTTTATAAAATATAAAGCAGTATATATATATATATATATATATATACACACAAGACATGTTATTATCGTCACTATTAACTGTATCAAATTCTGGCAGTAACTAGCTGAGTTCTGCTGTTGCTTTCATTTTGCAGAGCAGAGATTGAAGGGCAGAATTATTTACCAAGCCAGCCAAGGATGCATTAATTGGTAGCATTGGAGAATGTCACAAAAGATATCAACTCTTATTAGTCATCTTGGGAGTGTTTCATATTTGACCAGAAAAATAAAATTGCCTTAAACTAAAAACTATTCTGGTCATTCTTCCTCCAAGTAGAGTCTTTTTTTTTTTTTCTACCAGGAAAAGAAACCAGTTCAGTGGGTTTTGTGTTATTCAGCTGTAATTGTGATTTAAGCTTCATCAATGGCCGTTTGTGACATGTATTCCTTATATTTTAAACTCTAAATTCTCTTTTTAATGGCAAACTTCAGGTTGAACACTATATTGATTGAAGAAAAATGTTACTACTTGACAGCAATTATTCCTACGCTGATTGCTCTGGGATAGAATTGGGTACTGGTTGAGTCCTTGGGCTCTGATATGGCCGGATGTGGGCTTGCATGCAATTCAGTTGTGTGATCCTGGGCAAATTGCTTCACTGCTCTGTCCCCCTGTTTCCCCATCTGTAAAACAAGGATGATTACCACACCTGACTCAGTGATAAAATCTATGTCAGTGATAAAACCTATATAGAATACTTGGCCCAGTGCCTATTTGGAGTGAGGGCTTGATAAATATTAGCTATTAGTATAATTCAGGAATATCTAAAAGAATCCAGGAAATGAGCCTGAGGGAAGTGAAATATACCCTCCAGGGGCTATTCCCATCCTTGGGGGTGGGGTTGGCACAGATCAAATCACATGGCAGAGCCCCTGGCCCTGCCGCCTACCACATTTATTTTTGGAGCAATCTGGTTTCTGTTTCTTCCATGTGAAGGGTAATTATCAGGAATGGCAGTTGGTTCTCATATAGCAAGGAAGAAGTGGCCACATGGAAGAGAATGTCACAGGGGGCAGCTGGGAGATTGGGGTGAGCCGTAGGGAGGAGTGGAAGGAAAAGAGCAGGTCATACCACTTCTTCCTGGAGAAAGAAGATTCTGGATGCTGTGGGTTCACG
This sequence comes from Physeter macrocephalus, assembly GCF_002837175.3. NCBI lineage: Eukaryota > Metazoa > Chordata > Mammalia > Artiodactyla > Physeteridae > Physeter > Physeter macrocephalus. Next base: position 11,638,945 of record NC_041231.1, read on the forward strand.
GTGTGTTTTGATGTATTTGCAGGGGGCACAACGCTTTTTTTCTTTTTCCCTTTTTCTTTTTCCTCCCTTCCTGCTTCCAACCCAGGCATGTGTGGAGCCCCATCTCTGGTCCTAGACCCAGCACGGTTGGACCCTAAAAAGAAATACTGCATGGGACCTCTGCTATGTGCCAGGCACTTTAAATCCATGATCACACTGGATCCTGTGCAAAGAGTGAGATCCCCACCGTTTTACAGACGAGGAAACTGAGACTCAGTGAAGGCACAGAAGCCACCTAAGGCCCCCCAACACACTGGAATGGCAGAGCCAGAATTTTAACCACCACCTGTCTTACGCCGAAGCCCAGCTTCTTCTGTTGTTCAGCATGTAGCTCTATACCATACTTCATTTCAGTTTTATATGGCTTTTTGTGACATTTCTGTGGCTCAGTCCTTACACATGGGTCTCCCAGAAATCTTTGTGGATTTTAAATTTTAGTAATGAAGAGAATAGCTGACATTTGCTAGTTCCTGCCTCAAATAGGCAACAAGCAGTTTAAGTCACTTGCTCTAGTGTTCAGAGCTGGTCAGTGGCAGAGCCAGGCAGGGATTCCAGTTTGTCACATCCCCAAATGCATGATACTAGCTCCCATTTTCCTTTGAGACTCTAGGCTTGAGGCAGGGATGCTAATCTCTGAGCACATCTTTCTCAGGTAACATGCGTGGCTTTCACTGTTTTAAAATGGTCCAAAGGGTGACTGCAGAGGGCCTGAGTGTGCCTATGGGAAGGGAGAGGCGGGGAGGGGGTAGTGGCGATGGCTGTGGGCCAGTGGCATCTACCTGTGAACTCTGTGACCTCCTGTCTCTGGGCACAAAGCTATAATAAGCCCCGTGATTCTCCAGTTGGACTTCTCGCCTGCTTTCTCCAAGCAGATCTCGTGCATTCCCACCTGTGGCTTGTACTGTTTGCTCCAGCTTGTACCGAGTGCCCCTCACCTCCCCAAGCCGACCTGGGGAGAACGGCTACAGCTGTCACTTTCTCTAGGAAGCCTCAATGGACTAGCATAGATAACCTATTTACTTCTGAACCCAAATCAAGTCATTCATTATGCACCCAGAAAAAGGCAAATGGAAGATTATTTTGAGAAATTGGTGAAAATACGACATTCGGGGGACAATACATGTTAAGGACCATCTTAATATGTGAATTCCAGTGGCAGCAACCCTGTAGTGCTTGATTTCATTTTTACAGAACAGATCTTATTCTGCCTTAACTGCATGTGAAATGGGTTTAATCTTCAGTAGAATGCAGGAGACTTTGCACATCTGCACGGGCAGAATCTGGGGTCAGACAGCCTAGGTTTGAACGCTGGTGACTTTGGGTAAGTCGCCTCCCATACCTGTGCCTCTGTTCCTTCACATATACCATGCTGTGAGGTTGTTGAGGGATATCGTGGTTAATAAGAATTGCTCTCACTTATTACCAGGCTTATTACCAGGCTCTGCACTAAGCTCAGCCTCACATTCTTACTTGAGTCTCCAAGAGCTCCCTCATTCTGGAAGGCCCTTACCCTGCGATATTTTTTCCTCACAGCACTTATCATCTTCTACCATATTATATAACTTTCTCATTTTGTTTATCTTTCATCTTCCCCTCCCAGGGCCTCTCTCCTTGCACAACTCCAGGAGGCACCATTCACAATGCATTCTGAGTTCTGCTCGGGGCTGCTTTTACCGAGAATATTACCATGACTGGTGCTGACTTCCCAGAGTTGGGTGATGTGGACACCCTGGAGCTCCAGGAGGGTGGGGATTTTTTTTCTTTTTCTTTTCTTTTTTTTGGGGGGTGGGGGGAGGCCTAGTTTGATCATTGCTGTGTTCCCGTACCCAGAACGATGCCTGACCTGTATTAAGCGTAAAGTAAGTATTTGTTGAAAGAAAGAATGAAAAAGCCCCCAAAGAGAACCCATTTTACTGGTGAGGAAACTGAGGCTCAATGAGTTATTGATTTGCCCAAAGCCCCACAAGACCCTGAGGTGGCTGGGTTTCCAGCAAGGCTGCTCCCAACAGCTGTACAGAGCTGTGTGTCTGAGACGCCTGGCGTTGTCCCTGCCACCCCATAATGCTCAACAAATATTAATGAGGTTGCCTACATGGGTCAGCCCCTCTCCTCTGCTAGACAGTCGGGCAGAGTGACAAACTGTCACATAGCCATTGCTTTGAGAAATTGAATTAAATTTCATGTTGCAAAGAAAAGGTGGACGTTTTGGAGTTTTTGGAGGAACAATCCCTAACCCAACTGCTAACGGTAGGAGTTTGCAGGGGCCTCTCAAGCCTCCCCAGCCCAGTTCTCTTTCCTGCCTCCTTCCCTTTTGTGACTGTTTCTTCCCCTTTTTGCTTGCAGTGAGTTCTGCTCTCCTGTAGGCTACAATGTGTCAGTTGTTATAAAATCCGGGAGGTGGAGCTTGGTGACGAGAGCGGTGGGGGGAGCGCTTGGCCAGCCCCGCAGGGCGAGCAGTCCGGCCCCCTGTTCACCCCGAGCTTAAGCCTTGCAGCAGGAGAACTTCCACCTCGCTCTCCTGGCTTTGAGCCTCACTGTACATCGGACCAAAGGCGCAGAAGGGAGGGAGGATGCGAGATGACCGGCTCTTTGGCAACCTGACCATCTCCTTAGCAGAGAGCTTTCGAAAGCCAGCCGGAGGCTGACTGCAGGACCAAGGAGGTGCCGCGCCTCTCGTGGATGTGTGTGTGTGTGTGTGAGCGGGTGAGCGGGTGTGAGGGTGTGTGTGTGCATCACAACTGTGTGTGTGCATGTCCGGATGAGTGTGTGAGTCCACGCATAAGTGTGTTTGTGTGTGTGAGTGGGGTGAGTGAGTGCTCTCGGTTATATTATTTTTTTGGAAGAAAAATCTTGAAAATATCAGGCAGGTTACCGTGCTCCTAGGGTGTTGGTTCTTCTTCTGGTCAAGAGGACCTGGCCAGACCAAGCTACTACAGACATTTTTCAGCGAGTAAAGAGAATTTTCCTCTGAGAACAAGAGGGATTTTTTTCCCCTGGCTCTGCGGCCGAGTGAAAGAGATTTGTTCCTACACCTGTGAAAACGACCAGAGCCGTGTGATTACCAGGGCTGGAGCGAGGACTCGGGAAGAAAAGGAGCAATAAATCCAACAGCCTGTCAGTGCCTTTGGCCACATTGGAAGATGTCATCTCAAACTAAGTTCAAGAAAGACAAAGAGATCATTGCCGAATATGAAGCCCAAATAAAAGGTGAGGTTTGGGCTGGGGAGTCATGCCTCCCCTCCCCTTTCCTTCTTCTCTTGCTTTGGCTTTTCTTCCTTTTCCTCCCTGCCATCATGAAATGCTGTCATGCATCAATAATCTTATTGTGAGGAGGAACAGTGGCAGCCGCACAAGTCCGGACTGGTCTCAACTGCAGAGAGCGCTGGCGCTGGGAGTACGGATTGTAGAACGGGTGGTGATCACTGCATTGCAGGTGTGTGAGGAGGATCCTGCGCCCCGCTTTAGGAGTGTCGCGGATACTCCATCATCTTGGCCGTGACACGTCACTCTAAGGCCATTTTGACAGTCACTGCCTCCTCCTCCCGCCGTGCAAAAAACCCCTTAATTTGATTTATTTTTTTAATGATCTGCTTTTTTTTCTCTCTCCTTTCTGGTTTTTGTCATTGCTTTGCCTCTGTCCCTTTCTCTGGTCTGGAATTCACATGCATGTGCTCAGGGAAGCAGCATCCCTGGGCTGCACTTCTTTGTCGGTGACTCTCAGCTGGCCTGGGTTGCCATGGATTAACTGTTATGGAGCATATTGATCTAAACTAATGCAGGCATTTAGGGCATAAAGAGGGAGCTCAGTGCAGAAAATGTATTGTCTCGCAGTGTGCAGCCCCGATCACCGTCTGTGCACTAGCGTTTAGGGTCATCAGCCTTCACTGAAAGCCAGCAGCTCAGTGTGCTGGCTGGTAGGTGCTGCCTGGCTTCCGTAGTGTCAGGGGAAGCTTGCCGGGAGGATGAGGTGACCTCTGACTGCTTGTTCCAGCTTTAGTGCTACTCACTGGGTGCACACTCCTCTAAATGCACACTAGCAAGGGGAAACAGGAAACCGGACACAATCGTATAGACAGATTCAGGCAGAATCCTTATTTAGGCCAGACTGGAGCTTCTCCCACCCTCATGAGTTCTAGGCTCAGCCTTGGCAAGGAAAACCTGAAAGCACCATCCATCATGCTCACCCTTTCTCTTAGGATGTACCCTAAGGGAAGCCTGGGCCTGGCCTCTTGGCATATGTTTTCTTTCTGGTCACGGTTCTCCTTGCTGCGACACAGGGTGTGTTGTGGCCTCCTGAAGAAAGAGTAAAGACAAAATACATCTTCGGGGGTGTTGATGCCTGCCCCTGAGGTTATAGGTGGACTGTTGAGCAAGTTGGTTGTTTGGGCCTCCGGTGACCTGAGGTTCCACACCTGCTTCTAGGTGCTGCTGCAGCTCAAGGCTCAGTGACCCAGGAAGTAGGGTGGCCTCCACAGGAGCGGTGGGAGGCTGCGCATCACAGCTGCTGTACACGCTTCAGATGCTTGGGAAACTTTGGGAGGGGAGCGGCCATCAGGGGAGAGCTTTGTTTTTTTCCAGTCTCGCCAACCGTCTTGTGCCTTTCAGTTCTGGTCAAACTCGGCATGCAGATCACCTCTCAGTAGACCCCAGGCAGAAATGAGCAGAAAACCCTGCTCTTCCCTGGGCTCCTCCTCTTTAGTTTTCAGTTCAGTGTAGAAGACGGTGATTTACAATGTTCCAGCCTTGCTGAAAATTTAGATACCCGCCCTTTATTGGTCAGAGATCTGAATTCCCTCGAGTGTTCAATACAAAGCCTGGTTTCAGCCTTTGCCTGCACACTTTTTAGGAAGTTGATGTCTTGTAAGACTGGCTGATTATTACTATTTTTTAAAACTGAGTTTCCCGTGAAAAATGCCATAAGAGCGAAGGGTATGCTGAGTCTGGGACAGTTTGGAGTTTTTATAAGCATCATCTTGGTAGAAAATGTGCTCATCTCATTTTTGAAGGATTGCCACCACTGGGCCCGTGAACTTTGCTTGAGGATCAATTAAGCATTTATAGCTCTGGCTGATTCTTTTGCTTTTTAGTTTTTGCCTTTATTTTAACAACTAATTAGCAAGGACAAGGTAATGCATTTCAGCAGGAAATTTGTCCAAATGATCTTGTCTCTTCCAGACTCTGGATGTCTCTGCATTCTAGTTAAAAGAGTTTGATTTTATTCCTTTAGGGTTGACACCCACACAATTTAGGTCAGGATGCTATTGCGCCCGAAATTGTCTGGAATCTTTTCTGTCAAAATTCTGTTTGTTCACCATCATCATCATAACTATTGATGTGTGTTCAGGGCTCGACTGTTTCCATGGCTCACTCCCAGACGTCACCACTCTTGGCCTACACAAAGTACAGACAGGGTCTGTAGGAGGTCAGTTTTAGAGATGAGGAAACTGAGGCCTTGTAGTGTTAAATGACTTGCTCAAGGTCACAAGGTGGGAAATGTGAAGGCAGCTGGTTTTCTTCCAGGCCCAGTGTCCCCGATACATTGTTTGCCTGAAGCTGCCCCTTGAAGGATTGATGTCAGTAGCAGATGGCAGTTTTGTGGTGAGGACCGGCTGCCTCTCGATCACGGTCCATTGTTTACCCTCTTACTTTCCTCCCTTGCCTTTGTTGCTGGCCTCTGAAGAGCGGTTTGACCAATCACCAAAAATAATGCCTGATGCCAATTACCTTCGGTATCATCTGGCCAGTCTGCCACAAACACTCCACCTAGTTTGACACATTTTGTCCTCTGTGCATTTTGTGAGGGGAACTTTTGATTTTTAAAAGTGATACTGAGTTCTTTGTTGGCTTAGTCCCTTTTTTCTCTTTTTGAAGAATTTACTGACCTAACAGAGGGGAATTTTTTTCTTTCTTTAAAGGGGAATGTTTTAAAACAGGTTTTTTTTTTTCTATTGTGAAAAATTTCAGACTCATGCCTAATCAGATAATTGAATCCCTTTGACTATATACCTGCAACACAGTAGTACGACACATGCTCGCACATTTCCAGTGATAGAGAACTCACCGCTTCCCAAGCCCACATATTCTATTTTTGGACCACTCTGGCTGTTGTAAGCAGTTTTTATGTTGGGTTAAGTATGTCTCTAGTCCACCTTTTGGTTCTATACCTTGGGACTTCATAGAACAAGACAGATGCTTCTTTCCCATGACTGCCCATTGGGTGTTTGGAGACTCCGATCATAACCCATGGACTATGATTATCTCCCATTTACTCATATAAGATGGTTCACTGCTGCTTTATTATCTTCACTCACCTTTAAATCTACTGCGTCCCGGGTTGCAAACTCCAGTGCCTTCGAGTACTTGGCAGATAGAATAAGTGAGTGAAGCTGGCTAAGTAAGATGATTTGTGGCAGCTGGCCCACTGCCTCAACCAGGGCAACATAAGAAGAAGTGGTAGTTATGGTCGGCCCGAGAGCACATGTCCTGTCCAAATGGGCAGTCACTACTTGGGTTCAACCAGTTGTTACCACTTAGAATGTAGGCCCAGCCAGATCTTTCAATTTTTCAGCAGATACCAGTAATCTGGATTAGAGCTTTATGCTTTCAAAGAGATTTTGCCACATGGACCTCCAAAAGATTGTACTGTCAAAAGCCTTCTTTACGAGTGATACTAAGTTCTAAATGCGACTCGTTAAATGTGGTTGGAGAAGGAAAATCACTATCACTTCCCTTATGGTGTATGTAATGCTTCTATTAATATAGCCCAAGGGTTGAATTAGCCCTCTTCACTGCCCACCCCATCATTGCACTGTATATATTTTATCTGCTATATTTCTCTCATCCACTAGGCTAGGAGCCTTGTCAGAGAGAAGAAAATGAAATGAATTTAATATGACTTGTTCTTGGTGACCCTGTGCTGGCTCCAAAGGGATGTTGCTTCCCGTCCGAGGTGTTCACAAGTGTCGCTTTATGAATCTATTCAGGAACCCTGCCTGAGAGGCACACCATATTCTCAGTCTGGAACTGGCAAGCTCGAACTTCTTTCCCCTCTTGAAAATCAGAACATTTGCCCATCTCCAGCTTTATGGCGCCTATCCAATCTTTCACCATTCCCTCAAAGATCACTGATAGTGTTTGGTAATCTTATTTGCAGGTGCTCTCCACTATCCTGGGCTCTAATTCATCTTGCTGTTAGACATAATGGTCTGTTCTGCATTTATTCAGAATTCCCATTTCCATCTCACCTTAATAGAAAATGAAAATAGAAATGTAGTGATTGATTTTCGTGTTTTATTTTTTTATGACATATCCATATTCATTTTAGGCCATCTTCTTAATGGCAGAAGTCTAGAATTGGGGGGAAGAAGACAAGGTATTGAGGAAGATCACAAAGAAGCATTTATTTACTCATTCATTTATACGTTCATTCAGTGAACGTTGAGCATCGACTTTGTTCTTAGTCTTGTGCTGGGTGTTGTGAGAGATGCAAAATATAGGATACATTCTTGGCTAAGCGTTTTCTTGGAATATGGCAATAAAATCAGTGAAGGAAAAGAAATTAAAAAAACCCCAAACATAAAAAACTTCCAACTCAGCACCAGAATGAATTTAGTCTTAAAGAGATTATGCGATAGAGTGATTGGACAATGACCTTAGGAGGCCTCACCACCTTCAGTGGCTTCAGTGAGGAAGGTAGGCTGGGTTGGGGAACAGTGGGGAGTAGTGAGGACTGTGGCTGATTAGGGAGTTCAGTTAGAGGAGGCAGCCCCTGCTCAGCTCTCACCTGTCAGTACCATGAAGGGATGTGAGCCCAGAGTGGTTAGTTCTTTCAGTGTTTCCAGGGCATCTGGATTTTAAAACAAAGTCTCCTGATTATCATTTTAAATATTTAAAAATTTAACTTTTAAAACGTTTAAAAAGTTGGGTTGTCTTTTTCATTATTGAGCTGTAAGAGTTCTTTCTACGTTCTGGATACAAGTTCCTTATCAGATATATGATTTGCAAATATTTTATCCCATTCTGTTGGTTATCTTTTCCCTTTTTTGATGGTTTTCTTTGAAGCACAAAAGTTTTAAAATTTTTATGAAGTTCTGATTATCTGTTTATTTCTTTCTTTTCCCATGCGTTTGGTGTCATATCTAAGAATCTTTTGCCAAATCCAAGGCCATGATGAAAATCTCCTGATTTTTAAGTGGTAGCTCAAGTTTTTAAGAAACACTTTGCTACAGGAACAAACCTGCCGGTAGGAGAGTGTCAGCCTGTGCCCACCAGTCTGCAACTTGTGGCCTACAGGTTGACGTCCATAAAGGGTCTTGGTGATGGGGCCTCAGCCAATTTACCTGTTTCATCTTCAGTTGTTTTCTCTGTTATAGGCCTGTGCTCTCATATCCACTTTAGACCAATTCCTTGTCTCTGCATCCTCCATACCCTTTTTCACCTCCAAATATTTCCCCATTTGTGCCTTTATTCTACTTAAAATGTCTCCTTCTTCCCCTCTTTTTTTTTTTTCTTTTTTTCTTGTCTGGGCGACTCCTGACCATCCTTCAATACCTGCTCAAATGATCCCTCTTCCATGACGCCTTCCTAATAACTCTTCTGGGCAGAATGAGTGATTCCTCACATCGGCCTCTCTATTCTTAGCTTTATTATCCTTCATTCCTATTTTGTGTTTAGTCCTTCAGCCGTGAACTCTTGAGGGCAGAAATGCTGATGGTCATTTTCATTTCCCCCGTGTGATTGGCATACAATCAGTTGAGCGAGTGACTGATAAGTTACTAATAAGAAGTTTTACTCTTACAACTCACAGCTCAAGCTCAAGCTCGAGTTATATTTTCTTTGACATTTGTCTTAGCTTGGGCTGCTATAACAATATACCATGGGTGGCTGGGTGGCTTAAACAACAGACGTTTATTTCTCATAGTTCTGGAGGCTGGGAAGCGTAAGATCAAGGTGCCCGCAGATTTGGTTCCTGGTGAGAGCGCGCTTCCTGGCTTGTAGATAGTTGCCTTCTCGCTGTGCTCACATGGTCTTTCCTCTGTGTTTGGAGAGAGAGCTCTCTCTCCTCCTCTTCTTAGAAGGGGACTAATCCTATTATGAGGGCACCACTCTCATGATCTCATGTGAGCCTAATCACCTCCCAGAGGCCCTACCCATCTCCAAACACCATCACATTGGAGGTTAGGGCTTCAACATGTGAATTTGGCGAGGAACACCAAACATTCAACCCCTGACAATGTCATACTTTCTGTTCCATTGAAAGTGGAGGTTTTATTTGTGAAGGAAGTATTTTTCATGGCTTGATGAGTTTCCTTGTTTGTGCCTGATAGGGGAGATGTTTGTCTATGGAGACTGGGTGAACGCTGATGTGTTGAAAGCTTAGGTGATGTTTGATGGGGTGATGTCTGTCACAGTTGTGGTGGGATGTGGTTGGGGCACATGGCACACCAGGCGCCTCCCAGTCTGAGAAAATCAGTGGATCTAGGGGTCTATATTGGCCATTTCTGGAGTTCTCACCACCAGAGTTTATATGCTAGGGACGAGCTTTCCTTTCCAGAAACCTCTATTATTTGTTCATTCGTTCACTCACTCACTCACTCATTCAGTGACCGTTACAAGCCATGCTTCATTTCAGGCTATACAGCTTTGCTTATCAATGGGAGGTAATTTATTTATCTCTACGTCTCAGTCACGCATATGGTATCTCATTTTGTGATCCCCCAAATTCTGTGAAATAGTCATTATTATTCCTATTTTCCGGATTAAAACGTAAAATTCAGAGACATAAATTGTTTCAGATTGCAGAGCCTACAGTGGCAGAGCTGAGGTTTAAACTGGAGGCTTTCTGACTTCCAGTTGTGCAGGGAGGCAAGATGTATGCCAGGGCAATTTGGCCCTGAAACCCAGGGGTTCCTTCACTGGGGGGCCAATCTGGGGCGGGTTTTAGTCTTTGACTTCCTACCCTTCCTAACCCTTCCACACTCCTTCTAATCCAACGTCTGCTCTCCCCTACTTAGCCACCTAGCTGTGTCAGACCCCTCACTCCCACTTTGAAAAAGGGCCCACTGGAGACTTGACGGAGGCTCCACCAGCCTGGAAATACAGATCCAGCAATCTTAGGTGTCTTCTAGTCCAACGCTCCCACTTTTTTTTTTTTTCCCCTCCAGATGTGGAAGTTGATGTTCAGAGAAGACTTCTGGCTCGCAGGCACTTCTAGACCATATTTCCGTGAATACAAAAGCTCTGTTCTCTTGGCTCGTTGCTGTAGCCTTGTGCCTGGCATCTCGTTGGTGATCAATAACCGCATGGAGTTGAATTGCTTTGGTGGGTGGGGCAAGCCAGGTGGGGACGGTTGCCTGGGAGGCAGAGCAGAGGTGCCTTGGAAAAGAGGATGAGGCTGGGGTATAACATGGAAAGGAGGAGAGGAGGTGAGGCTGGTTCAGAAACTCGGTCCTGTCCTTGTAGCTACCAGCAAGGGGACAGGGGTTGACTTCTTAAAGGTGCTGAGTTTCAGTTCAGAACCTCTGGCCTAATACAGGCCGCGGCAAGCTGTACCCTGGGCTTGATTTCACTTGTACATGATTTCTTCCTGATGGCTTGTTGGTGTTTATAAAATATCTTGGCTGCCCAGGACTGGGGTTTTGGCTCTGTTCTCTTAATTTGTTTAATCATTAGGCCAATTTATGTTTGGAGTTGTGTTCCCTGAGGTGTATTCCATGAAATTGGATGTAAAGAGGCATTGGGTGGAAAAAAATAGCTCTGTGGTCAAATAGGTTTTGGAAGTTCTAGCATAAAGTGAGTTAAATAGGTTTGTTTCCCACAGGACTTGAATGTGTAAAGTGTGAACCGCCAAGAAGTGGGCCACAGACTTTCCTCAAACTTCCTCAGCCTTGTAAACCTTTTTCATAGAATATCCCACAAGAGTGTTCCAGAGATTACATTTTGGACAATGTCAGGCTACACAGTTTGTGGGTTATCCAGATTCTTTCTCTTTTTGCCTTTTGCCCAGTTCCCTAATTTTTACAGTTTCCTAAGAGGACAGTTTGAAGAGGGGAAGAGGTAAAACAAATGCGTATCCAGCTCAGATAAGTGATATCAATGTGGTGTTTTGAGGTCACTTAGAAAATGTGGGTTTTGACATTTCCATTTACTGAGCGCTCAACCATTGATTTAAATGGTAATTTGGTGACAGTTCTTTCCTGATCAATATGCGTGGCGTGTGCACGCGTGCCCGCCTGTGTGTGACAGTAAGGAGGTGCACTCAGCTGCAGGCAGTGTGCAAGGGACCTTGAATGGACCTTGGTGCCACCGCTGGGATTGCACAGTTGGTGCCAGCTAATAACAATGCAGATGGACACGCAGAAGCCCGTGGCCCGTGGCGCCTCAGAGTGAGCAGATCTCCGCCACAAATCCAGGTGCAATGAAAATATGGTTTTCTTTATTTTTCTGTAACTCGATTTACATTTCACATCCCTATTCTGCTGGGAGTGGCAGAAATAAATCTAAGTGAATTGGGGGTTTTCCTCTTGTTTTCTCCAGTGTTGTGTCCCAAGGTGCAGGTGGACTGGGGCAGTGCCAAGGGGACATCTGTTGTGGTTTATCATCAATCTACTTTGGCAGCTACCAAGATATCCTCCTTCCTGTTGGGTCTGCAGTGGTCGGTCCAGCCAGTGGTCCTTCTCTGTTCCAAACCTGAGGCCATTTTGCCTGTTCCCCTCCTCAGCTCCCTATATGAGATTTGCAGGCACCGGGGGTCATCCTGGGGCTCACACACTGTGCCGGGTCGTGAGAGACTCTGGGCATTAGTCTCAGGCCCATCTTGCCGTGTCCAGCACTCACTTCTCCTCCAGGACCTCCCTAGGGTGCTGCCTGGGGAAGTGGCCCAGCTCTTCGGGTCTCGGATTGTGCAAATATATGTGGACATTCCCTCATCACCCTCCTTCCCTGGGCTTGTCTGTGGTGAGGCAGGATGGGTTATTTTCTTACAGATCCATAAAATCTACACACACCTTGCTTTACAGTCTCCCAGAATCTTTATCCATGCGTAGGGGAGGGAAGGGGAGGGGGATTAATAGGGGTGGTATCCTGGCTCTTTGTCATCTTTCTCTCAAAGCTATTGTCCAGAACCCACATTCTTTCTCTTCTCCCTGAGGGCTGGGATTTTGAAAGTCAGAAGCCAAGAATTGACTCTTTCCCTGTATTATCCCTGAGGCAGTGAACACAGAATGCCCTCCCTGCCTGAATAAGGCCCAGGAGGTCTAAGGAAATATGGGAGAAAAGCCTTCGATATTTCAAAATACTAAATGCAGTGAATTTCCTTCCTTTTGCATCTGCACCATCCTGGCCCAGGCCACCGTCGCCTCTTCTTGGGACCATGGCAACATCCCCCCAACTCAGGGTTTCTCCAGCTCCGCACTACCGATATTTGGGGCTGCGTCATTTTCTGTTGTGAGGGGCTGTCCTGCACCATGTGGGACGTTGAGCAGCATCCCTGACCTCTACCCACTAGGTAGAGGTGCCAGAAGCCACCCCCCACCCCGCCCCCGAAGTTGTGACAACCAAAAATGTCTAGGCCCCCGTTAAAGCCGCTGTCCTAACTGGTCTCTCTGCTTCTTCTCTTGCCTTTATAGTCTGTCTCCCTGCAGCAGCCAGCAATAATCCTCACACAATTTAATCTAATCGTGTCACTTCCTAGTTTCAGACCCGCTGGTAGTATCTCACTGCTCAAGAATTGAATCCAAGCTGCTGGCTGGGCTTACGAAGCCCTGCTCTGCCCGTCTCAGCCAGCTCACCTCTCCACTCTCCTGGTGCCTTGAATTCTCTAAACTTGTACCCCCTTTTTGGGACTTTGCGCTTAGCTTTTCCTTCTTTCTGGAATCCTCTTCCCCTGGATTGTCACGTGGCTGGCCTCTTCTAGGCGTTCAGCTCTTGGCTTGCATGTCACTTCCTGACCACCCAATCTTAAGTATCTATGGAGTAACTATTGGATTAGCTGACTTGAAGTCTCAGGAGAGCACTTCAAGCTATATGATGTTTTCCCTTCTTTTTTCTTTTTACCAGAGTTGAAAGTCTTTAAGAACAAGAGTTTTGTTTCTCATGTCCATTTGTATTTTGTTAGTACCTAGAATAACATTTGGTATATAATAGGTGACCGCGGGATTCGGTGAGTGAACGGTGAGTGTAGATGTCCTTGTGCTGGCCTTTATTTATTTATTTTTAAATATTTATTTATTTTATTTTATTATTTTAATTTATTTTTTTGGCTGCGTCAGGTCTTAGTTGCGGCACATGGGATCGTTGGCGAGGCGCGCGGGACCTTTTTCCCTCGCGGCGCGTGCACTCTTTGTCGCGGCGTGCAGGTTTTCTCTCTCTCGTTGAGGTGCGCGGGCTCAGTTGCGGCACCTGGGCTTAGTTGCCCCACACGTGTGGGATCTTAGTTCCCCGACCAGGGATCGAACCTGCGTCCCCTGCATTGGAAGGCGGATTCTTTACCACTGGGCCACCAGGGAAGTCCCCGGACTTTGCACCTAAGCACACGTGTGTATTCTGCTTTGGGGTGCGTGGGCTTGTACCAGGAATTGCAGTTTAGAGGCACATAATGGAGCAGATCCAGGCTTTCTGAAACCCTGACTGAGAGGTAATTCAAGAAGATGAAGAATCCCAAGTAGGGACAATTGTATCTATGCAGAGCCGTCCAACCTTTGGCTTGGAGGGGAATGAGAGAGAAAGACCCGGGGGCCACTTGCAGGGATACTGCAGGGAATTTAATGTTTTCTGTTGAGTTCCTAGTATATAGCTGAAATGGGGATGCAAAAATGGATAAAATATGGTCCCTGTCCCTGTCTTTGATGGACTCATAGTTTTCCAGGAAAGATAGTTACAAAAATAGATTAATCGATTATAGTACAGTGTGGTAAGTACTGGGACAGTACTGGAATCACACACTGTGGAAACTCAGAGTGAAAGTGACAGCTTTGCTGGGGAGAGATGGAGAAGTTCTTCTAGAAGAAAGGACTTTTGGGTAGGGTTTTGAAGGATAGGTAGAAGCTCTCCAAGTGGTGAAAGGCATTTCATGAAGAGAGAACAGCAAGCGCAAAAGCATGGGGGTCATGAAAGGGCCTGGGTACTTGGACAATGGTGAGAAGTCTGATGTGGCTAAAATCCAGAGTAGGTAGAATGTAGTGGGGGTGGGAGATAAGACCAGAAGTGAGAGGATTTTGAAGTTCCTTTCTAACCACTGGCTCCTGTGAGTCTTTGACCTTGGAGATAGTGGATGAAACTCTTATTTTTTGATAATGCTTTTTTCTGATTTTGGGGTATAATGCATGCTCATTCTTTTAAAAATTTTGAAAATACAGGAAAAAAAGAAGAATCTAGAAGTCACTACCTGAGATAATCACTGTAAAAATTCAGTGTATTACCCTTCAGACTTCAGATCTCTTTTATATCTATATATAACAAAAAGTAGGATCCTAGGTCTTTAATGAAAAATTATAAAAATAAAGCTGGTAGGCAAAACATCATAGGCCTATAGGCCTACAGCTTGAAATAGAGTATGACCTTACAATAAAGAGACTTTGCTAAGTAAGAACATCAGTCAATATGCATGACCTCCCACGTGTTTTGATGGTCCATGAGGGCTGGGGATTTGTGTGTTGGAAACCATTTTCTTGTGGTGATAGGTTTGTATGTGGCCATTTCTGTCCCACCAGATTTATATAAAACTCATCAAGAACTTCCCCCATCTCCACATCTGTCCCAGCTACTTTCAGCTAAAAGATTTCCCCTTCCTGGTCCTCCATAGTCTCATTTCCCTGTTGGTACCCAGGCAGCTGTTCCTGCCTTTGGCAGGAGGTATGAAAAGGAGAGTCCTGTCAAAGGCAAAGAATTTAGCCTCCACGGCAGGTTCCCCCTCCCTGGTGGTACCTTTCCTCATTGTCGTCCCTATGCCCGCGTCCCTGGTCATCAGTGGTACTTTTGGCGTTCCTGTTTGCCGGTCTGCTCCTAGCAGTGGTAACCTGCTATCCCTTTGCTTCTGATGGCTGGTGAGGGTATTTCCCGGGTATGGTTTACTATAGATCTACTAGTAAGTTTTCCAACTCTTTGTCAGACAGAAAGGCCTGGATTCCTGTAGGCGGGAGGAGTTCCCATGGAGGAATTGGAGGTCGGTGGGAGGGGACAGCCCCGAAGGGGGACCATCCATAGCTTAGAGTGCCTTATAAGGAATCAGAGAGAGATGCCATGAGAGGACCCTTACCGGTGAAACACCTTAGCCACCTTCAGGGACAGAAAAGAGTGGGTGCCTCTTCTCTGATTTCATTTGTACCCAAGAATGCAAACTGGCTGAGCAACGTGACTGCTCCCCAGCTGTTGTCTTAGCAGGATATTTCCAAGCAGAGTTGCCAGCATGTTACTTTTTAGTTTACAGCGTCTGTATTTTGATCAGTGGCCTCTCCAGGCAGTATGTTTTGGATCTCCTAAAGACATATCATCTTGGGGAAACTGAGGCAGAACAACAGCCACTCTGTCACTTCTGACACCTGGTAACTGATTACTCCTGGACCTCCAACCCCAGTCATTTGGACTCCGGAGCTTTTGCCTGGTTTTGGTCTTTTGAGTTTAGTTGTCCCTTGACAAAGCTAATGTAGGGCTTTGGCCTGATCAGTTTTGGGCTGACCCTCCTGTCTCAGGGCTTACCCTGAGTGTCTCTGTCTTGCTGGATCTCACACTTGGCATAATAGTGCCATCGAAACTCTGTACCAAAAACAGCGGGGGTCCTATTGTCTTCTGCCAGAAACACAGAATTTTTAGACCATTGGGCATAGTGGGAAAGAAATGTTGAGAATGTGGTGGGTCAGTCCACTTTGATTTAGTTTAACCAGTATTTATTGAGTTCCTGCTATATTCCCTGCCCTCATAGACTTTATAATGCTGTGAGGAAGACACATTTTAACTTGTAATTACAAAAAGAATGAGTATTATGTAAGGGTGGTTCAGAGTTCTTCGGGGAACCTGTAGCAAATGGGTCTAAATTGCTGAAAATGTTGTGATTTCTGATATTGGTCTGTAAAACTGAATCATATTGGCTAAGCTTACCTCACCGCCATTATTTCCTGAGTTATTTAAGCTCTAGACCGAACCATCTTTCCATTTAGAGAAGGGTCAGAAGCCATCAAAATATTTAAGGGGTCAGGAAGATGGGTTCTTCTAAGAGAAACACACAATTCTTTGTGTAAAAGATAAAAATAGTTCCAAAAAAGGAATTTTCTAATAGTTATACTCAAGTTGGTAAATATAATCCTAGGCTAAGTGCTTTTAAGGTGAAATTAAAAGCCAGGGATCAACTGAAGAGGACTGAAAATCATCTTGGTTGGATAGAGTTGTGCTAAAGTCACAGAAATTGGGTGAGACAAGAATATGGATTGTGAAAGGAGGCAGCTGTGATATGGGGGGGACCGTGCTCTGGGTGGAATTGCACAGACCTGGGTTTGCGTCTTGGCTTATGGCTCATCAGCTGAGTGATGTCTTTTTTTTAATCCAAGAAAGAAGAAAAATAGGTATAATACCTCATCAGTTTCCGTATATGAAAAATGGGGATAGTAATACCTACTCGTGTGTGTGTGTATGTGTGTGTGAGAATTAGTTGAAATAACACACACCAGAATTTCCAGCATGCTGCTTGGCACACAGGAACATTCACAGGAGCTCAACCAATCAGAAGGTCACCAACGTTGAGTCTTGGACAGTGAACCTGAGCCTACAGGTGAAGCCCTCAGTGAGTGTACCAATTAGTAGGGAGAGGAAAATGCAGCGGTACTGGAAAACCATCAGTAGAGGTGGTGTTACCTGTATGGGCAGCTGGGAGAGGAAGGTTCCAGTAACTCTTAGACAGGCATGATACTTTCTTTGCCTATTGCAGTGTTTTTACCCAGTGTGGCTCCTGGGCTATCTGCATTAGAATCTCTGGGGGTGGGACCTGGGAACCTATGTTTTACAAGTGTCCCAGTTTTCATGAACTTGAAATATTTGGACCCGGACTGTGGTGAACTCACCAACTTGACTGTCCGTGTATCTTTTTTTGAAGGCAAAAGAACATTTAGTTGCCATGTAGACTACTGATGAATGAGAAAAAAAACAAACCTGAACCCCCAGTGTGTGTGTGTGTGTGTGTGTGTGTGTGTGTGTGTGTGTGTGTGTGTATGTTACAATCCTGTGTTTTTTTAAGTAAAAAATGTTTGTCTTTATATATTTGGATGTGCCTAAAAAGCATCTGATAGTTCTTACTGACTGGTAATGATGTTTATTCTTGGGAACTAGGAATGGAGTGGGAGTCAGGGATGGGGCAGGATGATAGTGACAAGGAACAGCAGAAAGGAGACCTTTTCTCCTTATATTGTTCAATATTGATTGAATTCTAAAATAATGAGCATGATTACTTTTCTGATTAAAAAGCCCCCAAGATGACAATAAATAAGGAATTTGACAAATTTTCCTACTGTGGAGGATGTTCAGACATCAACTGAACTGTAAAAGAAAAGGAGAGAAAGAAATGTAGAAAGAAAGAAAGACATCTGCAAGAGATATTTAAGTTATGCTTAACTTCTTGTGGTGCTCATTATATACAATAAGAATGATTGCTGAAATGAAATGTATTATTTTACTGGATTATTCCTCCATGTAGCGAGGAAGATTTTTTTCCCTGCTCTTCCACATTTCTAAGAGATGGTCCTAGAGGGGGAATAGTCAAGCCCAGCCATTTAGTTTATTGGGTTTAAATCAGAAGCCATTGTGGTGCTGTGTCCAGAGTCTGGGATTCAGAGGCATAGACCTGATTTTCATCTCTGATCTATCTTTTGAGCAAGGCACATCTCCATTCTGCATCCTTGCTTCCTCATCCGTAAAATGAGGGTGTTATCTACTTTAAAGGCTAGTTGCTGCGAGGATCAAATGAGGTGCTGTGTGAGAAAGTAAACTCTAGAGTGCTGCAGAAATGTTAATTATTTCTATTTTTGCCTAGCTCCCCCCGGACATGCTGCTATTACCGCCGGGTTGTTTATGTGTCTGTCTCCCTGTGAGCTCATTGAGTGCAGGGGCCTTGTTTTATTCATTCCCTGAATTCTTATGCCTAGTGCCTGCAACACAAGAGGCATTCAAAGCAAGTTCTGGAATAGCTATCAAGGATAGAAAAATACATGCACAGTTAGGTTTTGGCTTATGAATATATTAAGATGCTCTTCCAGGAAATGCTGTCTTCTACTTCTATTTAAAGGAATTAAAAAAAATTCATCCAAGTCGACAACAGAAATGATACTGCTAGGAGAAGGTAAAGAACTTTATTAAGGAAAATTTAATTGCCCAGTTTCTAAAGAGACAGCCACATCTCTCCATCCTCATTACTGTCAAGTGCGCGATGGCTGTTTCCAGGGAGGGCAAGATGAAATGAAAAAAGATTGTGAAAAGGCAAATCCTGATACTCCTGGAGAAAAGTCTCCCAAGAAACAGGAGTGCCCCCTGGATCACCAGTTTCCTTTATTGTTTGTCAGAGCCCTAGAATAAGCCTTCTCTGGACTCCTCAGACAATGGCCCTCTTTGGCCTCTACCCCAGACCTTGGCTGGTGAACCACCAAGTCCCTTACTTCCCCTGGAAAATAAGTTGCTTGACAAAACTGGAAGGATTATCTGAGGCCCAGTTTAGGGGCTCCGCTACCTCTAAGACCCAGATAATTATCATCTGAATGGGCAGAGGGGTGGACTGGGGCCAAGACTGGAAACAGAGCCCTGGTGTAGATCTGCAGTTAGGGCAGAGGGGACCAATCTCAGCTTTGGCAGTCTGGACCCTTCTCCAACACTGCCACGACTCTGCCCTGTCTGCTGCCTTTCCTGTACCAGTTGCCTAAGCACAGGACAGCTGGAGAGCACCATTTACATGGGTTCATAATTGTCCAAACAAATGCTGATTGCTGCATGGACCGTTGTCAGCCTAGATGAAGTCTCTAGTGGCCTGCCAAAAGGCTCTGCCCTGTTCATTGTTTTAATTGAGTATTTGGATGAGGACATGAGCATGCCTGTCCAGTTTGAGAATGTCAGGAAACCAAGGAATGCAGGCTTGGTGATCAGGACATGTTTTTTAAAAAATATTTATTTATTTATTTATTTGGTTGTTCTGGGTCTTAGTTGTGGCAGGCTCACTAGTTATGGCTCACAGGCTCCTTAGTTGTGGCACATGTGCTCCTTAGTTGTGGCTCACGGCTCCTTAGTTGTGGCATGTGAACTCTTAGTTGCGGCACGCATGTGGGATCTAGTTCCCTGACCAGGGATCGAACCCAGTCCTCCTGCATTGGGAGCATGGAGTCTTAACCACTGTACCACCAGGGAAGTCCCAGGAGCTGGCTGTTGGTATGGAACTGCCCGAGTTTTGCAGCCCAGCTTCTCTACTTTCTAGCTGTGTGACTTTGGGCAAGCCTTTTCATCTCATTGAGGCTCGGTTTCCCCATATGTAAAGTGGAGATAATTATCCAACCTCAAAGAGTTATCTAGGGGGTTAAATTAGATAATGAATGTAAAGCCCTCCACACAGTGCCTGGCACATAGTAAGGACTCAGTGTTGGTTATTATTATTAATAATCACAACTATAAGAGTAATATGGCAGGCTTGGGAGTCCAGTAGATCTGGGCTCAGATTTCAGCTGTGCCACTTATTAGTGTGGACAAATTGTTTAACCTCTCTGAGGCTCAGCTCTCTGTACCACTGTAAAATAGGAACAATAATACCTACCTTGGGCATTTCTGCAAAGCACTCAGGCCAGAACAGACACACAGTAGATGCTCCATAAACAGTGGTTATCATTAAGAGCAAAAGCACATCGTGTGGCAGACAGAACCAGGAAGCAGAGAAATCTTAAGAGAATGGGATGAGGTACTGACTCTAAAAATGTGAGTTTAATAGTATCTTTAAGAGAATACCACCAACTCTTCAAGAGAAAGATTTTGAGCCCTGAAAGGAATTTCTCCTTTGAATAGATAGAAACATGAATGGGGCAATAACAAATTGGCCTTTGGTTAGGGTGCCAGACCTTGGACCCTGACCCCAGCCTGGTCCCTTGTCCAGGTGGCTTTTGCCCCTCCCACCCACCCCGGGAGGTTCCAG
This sequence comes from Physeter macrocephalus, assembly GCF_002837175.3. Lineage (NCBI taxonomy): Eukaryota > Metazoa > Chordata > Mammalia > Artiodactyla > Physeteridae > Physeter > Physeter macrocephalus. Next base: position 11,659,127 of record NC_041231.1, read on the forward strand.
AGGGAAATAGATGATAGAGGCCACGGACTGGGAAATGAACACCTGGCCTGAAGCTGTGGCTCAAAACCCTAATGCAGAAGTCTGGTTCTCTGCATGAACTCCTTTGGCCCAGGCAGCTTGGGCATGCAGGCCTCCCCTCCAAGCCCATACTTGAATCTTGGTTCTGTTGCTCCAGGGTAACCAAAGCTGGTCTGGAGCTTGAACCTCTGCCCCTTCCCTGTAGGGACCAGCCTGGACAACTGCCCTAACTTTTCTCTGAGGTGCCAACAGGCCTAACCAGACACAAGGGAGAGGAGAGAGTCAGAAGCCTGGACTCACCCAGACTTGACCTTTGACCTCCTTGGAAGTACAACCTCTTGGAATTTTGGTCCACAAAGGTGCCTAGAACCTGGCAAGTGTATAATATTGTATCATTCCAATGGATGGATTCCCATGCTCTTCATTGTGACCCTGACTTGGAAGAAGTGAATTGAGTTGGCCTTTAGCTCCCTAGAGGTCAAAATCCCCCTCCCTCCCCATCCTTGTTGACCTTTCTTCTAACACCACCGGGAGCTTAACAGCCAAGCCTATGGTCAACTCAGGGTGTGGCTATCTCCCTTTGTGGAAGAAGTCAATGGAGAATCAATGACTCCCAGACTGTGTCCTCAGAAGTCTGGATTTAAGAATGACTCTTTGATATCCTTCTCTTTCTCCAGATGTTTAAAGCAGCTCAAAACTAAAAAAAAAAAAAAAAAAAAAAAAAAATTCAACTTATTTTCTTCCAGACCAGCACTGATCACCAAGCAAGAGGTGGTCTGCAGGCCAGCCAAGTGTTTTATTGAGATGCACAACAAAGTGAGCCACTGCATAGAAAAATCTGTATTTTTGACTCTTATGAGACAAACCAGACGATCTGGTGCGCTGGGCCCCTGTTCCCTCACAGCAGCCAGTCAGCCAGAGCTGAGTGGCAGCCGCCGTTCTTTGATGAGGCCTGCACTCTTTTTTTTTTTTTTTTTTTTTTTTTAACATCTTTATTGGAGTATAACTGTTTTACAATAGTGTGTTAGTTTCTCCTTTACAACAAAGTGAAT
>NC_041231.1:11661602-11672392 GCF_002837175.3 Physeter macrocephalus
GTAGTATAGTCATTTTCACAGTGTTGATTCTTCCAATCCAAGAACATGGTATATTTCTCCACCTATTTGTATCATCTTTAATTTCTTTCATCAGTGTCTTATAGTTTTCTGCATACAAGTCTTTTGTCTCCTTAGGTAGGTTTATTCCTAGATATTTTATTCTTTTTGTTGAGGCCTGCAGTCTTAAGTCTCCACTATTTCCTGGGCCAGGAGCGCCTCCTGGGTCCCTACACCCCCTTATCTCACACCCAGTGCTTCATTCATTTCCCTAAGCTCCCTGGTTTCTATGGGCAGTTGGGTTTGCCATTTCTTAATAAGGCCAAGAAGTTACATTCTATCTTGTCTTTCAAATTATGCACATCAGATAGGATTGCACAATGAGAATCACATGACAGCATAACAAACGGTGTAATATCTATGAAACAAAAATGCCTGACCTGCCACCATTCTTTCAAATTTCAGAATAGAGACTCCCTTTCGTTACTTTAAGTAAAGCCTTTACTTCTCCTCAAGGATGAGTTCGAGGTTGGGGTCCAGGGCAAGACACTCTCCCCCAAGGAGAAGCACTGTGGGAGCTGCCTCTGACCCGTCCCTGAGGGGAACTGGGGGGAGGTGGGCTGGAGGGCCCTTCAGCTGCTGGAGGCCATTGAGGACCTGGTGATGCGGTGGGTGGTGGCCTTAGTCATCCCTGTAGTGGTCACAACAGATTTTTAGTAGTTAAAAAATCCCCCAGTGTAAGTTGATAGTTTGCACTGAAGCACAGTTCACTAAACGCAATTCTGCTCAAACAGTGTGGTCCAGGAACTGTGCATTGAACTCTGAAGTCAGACCCAGAATGGAATTTCAGCTTCATTACTTACTGATTGCTTGACCTGGGGCAAGTCATCTCACATCTCTACGCCTCAGCTTCCACCTCCTTAAAATGGGCACCTCGCTGGACTCTTTTTTTTAAAATTAATTAATTAATTAATTTTTGGCCGCGTTGGGTCTTCGTTGCTGCGCGCAGGCTTTCTCTAGTTGCGGCGAGCGGGGGCTACTCTTCGTTGCGGTGCGCGGGCTTCTCATTGCCGTGGCTTCTCTTGTTGCGGAGCACGGGCTCTAGGCGCGTGGGCTCAGTAGTTGTGGCTCGCAGGCTTAGTTGCTCCGCAGCATGTGGGATCTTCCCGGACCAGGGCTCGAACCCATGTCCCCTGCATTGGCAGGCGATTCTTAACCGCTGCGCCACCAGGGAAGTCCTCGCTGGGACCCTTGTGAGGATTAAATGACATAATTCACACTCAGTATTTAGCTTAGTGTCTGGAAGGTGGGCCACACTCTGTTATGCTTCCCCAGATGTGGAGGGCTTGATCTGATCCAAGAGTGAGATTAGAACATCTAGAGTAGAACCGGCAGCTTGCAGGCAAACTTAGACTCACTAGTGTGTTTTGTTTGGCCTTTGGAACATTTACAGAAGTGAATTAATTCCCAACATTTAAAAATTAGAAAGTCTTTAAAAAATCAGGAGACTACATAAAAATCCAGATTTCTGGCATTTCTTATGAAATGGGAAGATCTAGAAACACTGGGCGCCTGTTTTCAGACAGAGGCAAGAATTGGATGCCCCCTCCAACTGGGGCACAGGCTCCACTTTTTTCTAGGGCCCACCTAGTTCACTTCACTCATTTTTGTTACCTGCTTGGGCGTTTGAGTTTTTTGATCTGGAAGAAGGGACCAACCTTCATTCAATCCTCCATAAATATTTCCAGCAGCCAGGCTTTGGAGAAGGAGACAACTGGTCGTATTTACTGACAAATGCCCCAGTGCCTTCTGTGTTATCGATTGCACGCAGGGCCCTCAGCTCCAGAAATCCGTGGGGCAGAGGTAATGCCAAGGTCCTCTTAAAAGAATCTGGGACACTAACAAAGATTTGTACCTGTTAATGGATGGCTGCCTTATCACAACCTGTAGGTGGGCTGAAATTTAAGAAGGAAGAAAGTGTAAAGCTTGCCCTTCTAAGGACCCAGCTGGCCGAGCGCAGACTGGGGAGAGGTGTGCTCAGCAGAGCGCTGGTGAAAAAGACTCAAGGTTCTCGTTGACATTAAGTTTGGTGTGAGTCATGGGGAGGTAGCTGCCAAAAAACGTAATCTGATTTGGGGCTGGGTTTATGGAAGTCTAGTGTCTGGAAGACCTTTCTAACAATTAGAGCTGTCTCGAAAGGGCAGGCAGACAGCCGCAGGAAGCCTCAAGCTCCCTGGTGTAGGAGGTGTTTGAAGCTGGGTGACATGCCCCTGGACAAGATTGTCAGAGTGGGGATTTAGGCTTCAGAGGGAGGTTTGTTCTAAGTGACATATAAGGTCTCTGCCAGCCCTGTGATTCTGCTTCCTGCAGCCCAGTGGAAGAGGAGAATTTCCATAACAAAAGTAAAAATCTTGCTTTCTGATAGAGGAAAGCAGAACACGCTGAAGAGGCAGCCATTTTGCTCAGACTCTGTCAAAGTGGAAATGTAAACTTGCAGCTCTCACCTAGAGATTTGGACAGCACACGTCGCTGGCCCTGCCTCATTCCTGAACCTCATCTCACCTGTAACACCATCCCTGACGCCCCCCTCATTTCTCAGAGATGGAGGGGGTGATGGGGAAGGATCTGTTTTGCACATTCTGGTAATTTGTTTAAGCTGAACTTTTATGCAGAGCTTGCAAACTGAAGGCACACAGGCCAGATCCAGCCCTTAGTTGTGTTTGATTTGGCCTGGACTGTGTCTTTGAAAAATGTGAATTAGATGCCAACAAGTAAAAATGAGGAGATTTCACATAAAATCTGGACTTCCAGCACCTTTTTAAAAAGTCACAAGGTCTGGCAGCGCTGGGCCTGCATTCCCACGTGGCAGCGCGCGATGGGGCTGAGCGCCAGAGCCCTTCCTGAATAGGTTTCGAGCTCTCACTTGGCCACTGTCCTCATCCCCCTAACCTCGCCTGCTCTGCTAGTTCACCTGACCCCCCCGAGGCCCCTATAGGTACTGGAGTTAGTGACACCTGGTGTAGTATTGTGGCGGTTGTTTATTTTACTCAAAATCTCATTGAACTTTATTTTCATTATATAAAAGTCACTGATTTTCTCCAACTTTGGAGGGAATATCATGTTTGGGATGGTCTGACTTAAAATATGGCCTTTGTGGTTTACCTGTATTTCACTTTCTAGGAGGCGGGTTGGGTGGGGCACCTCAAAGAGGAATTAGACATCTTCAGAGCAGCTGGAACCAAGATAAAAATCTGTATCTCAGGAAAGACTTGCTATAGGTGCCAAGACAGTGCGGACCAAGAATGCAAACAGCACCAGTGTCAACGTCAAATTGAAATTTTCCTCCAGGGCTAACGATACAGAGGATGCCTTACTCTCTGAGGACCAGTACTTTAGGCAGCAGTTTGTTTTCAAGCCTATATCAAAATGCCCTGCTTGGTCAGAGACATCTTTAAGATGCAGTCCTGGATGCCTCTTGGTCATCTCCCCAACAGTGTGGCAGGCAGCTGGGGGCCACAGGGGAGGGTTGGGAGTAGGTTGGGGGGAGCAGAGATGTTTTTGCAGCTGCTCCTAATGAACAACTGTGGCTCGCATGCCATCAGCCCCCATTTCTTGCATCTCAGCAAACACCCCTGCCTCTTCTTTTGAGCTGCTCCAAGGCTTCTGATGGTTTTCCTTATATTGATCCAAATCTTCATCCTTGTAACTTCTACACCATGGGCCTGTTCTGGAGCCATGCAGAACAATGGCTTCCCCTTGCACAGCACAGCCCTGCAGATGTCTGCCTAGTGGTCTCCTCTGTTTCGTGAGCTGGTTGACCTTCCCTGCTTGGAGGGGATGGGGTGTGGGCAGGGTCGCAGAGAGACCAGGTGGAGGCGGTTCAGGCAGTGTTGCTCACAGGTGGCTCCCAAGCTGGCTGCTTCTGCTTGGAAGCCCGAGTTTCGTATGAAGCACCTTCTTCTCCAGAGGCTCCTGGTGCCAACCTCAGAACCTCTCTGCCAGCTGCTGGGGTCTGAATCTTCTTAGGAAACTTTGGTATTTGGTGGTAGAAATTGCAAGAACTTCACCAGAAGCAGAGGATGGTCAAGGGCTGTTAGCTCAGTGTCTGATGGCTGCTAGGGGTCAGGGGAGTGAGGCCCACTGTGGGCTTATTGGTTGGCTGCCCCACTCCAAGACGGAACCTGCTAGACCCTCATCCTGCTTGAGTCTGTCTCTCTGCTCTTAGGTTCTCAGACTGAAATTGTCCAACCCGGACCTTCAAAATCCTTAGGAACTCCCTCCAACACCACTTCCTTGCAGAACGAGCCCCTCCCTGCATGGGACCTTGGGCTTATCACTTAGGAAATGCCCTTCTGGTCTGAGTATTTCTAGTGTAGACAAAGGGTCTTGTCTGGCTCTCCACAGTCATCTGGCGGCAATTTTCTGTTTTTACTGTAGTTGCCTCGGTGTATCCTTTTATTGAGTCATCCTTTGTCTGTTATTTTCCTTTCACCTTTCCCTAATTGTTTTTTATTTTATTTTTATTTATTTATGTATTTTTGCGGCACGCGGGCCTCTCACTGTTGTGGCCTCTCCCGTTGCGGAGCACAGGCTCTGGACGCTCTGGCCCAGTGGCCATGGCTCACGGGCCTAGCTGCTCCGCGGCATGTGGGATCTTCCCGGACTGGGGCACGAGCCCATGTCCCCTGCATCGGCAGGCGGACTCCCAACCACTGCGCCACCAGGGAAGCCCCCTAATCGTTTTTTAAAGACTTGCCTTTCTTGGGACCTTTCTTCCACAGATAGACGTGGTATTTGTGAATTGCGGTTGTTCTAGGAAGAGTTATCTCTTGGGAATGCCAGGGACTGTCTGTGACTACTTGGCATCTGGAAGATGCTGGATCTTTATGGTAGGGGGGAAGATGGGCAGGTGCCATCTGAACTGCCTGGAGAGGGTTAGAGTTGCAGGATGGTGGGTGGATGGATGGTGTTTCCATATATCCATCTCCCTTCCCACTTTCTTCCTTCTATCCCCTTCCCCACACTCCCCACTTCTTGTTTTGGAAAAGGAAATGGCAACATCCATTTCTAAATAGCGTGACATCTCAGTATAACATCATTGTTGTTTCCTAATCCGGGGTCCTGGCCATTCCCTACCTGACCCGCTCGGCCTTCCCTGGGCACTTCCTTGCATCTGAGTCAGAAGTAGAGAGGTCTTAGACTTTCCTGGTGGCACAGTGGTTAAGAATCTGCCTGCCAATGCAGGGGACACGGGTTCGATCCCTGCTGTGGAAAGATCCCGCATGCCGTGGAGCAACTAAGCCCGTGCGCCACAACTACTGAGCCTGCACCCTAGAGCCTGCGAGACACAACTACTGAGCCCGCGTGCCACAGCTACTGAAGCCCGCGCGCCTAGAGCCCGTGCTCCGCAACAAGAGAAGCCACCGCAATGAGAAGCCCGTGCACCGCAACAAAGAGTAGCTCCTGCTCGCTGCAGCTAGAGGAAGCCCTGTGCACAGCAACGAAGACCCAATGCAGCCAAAAATAAGTAAATTAAAAAAAAATAAATTGGAAAAAAAAAAAAAGAAGTAGAGAGGTCTTTTGTCTCAAAGAGTTGTTCCATTAACTGGTATTACCCAAAGTATTACCTTTGGGTAATACTTGGTGACAAAATCCAATTGGTGCTGTAGGTGTTACATGGAAAAGCTAGGGTCATGGAGCATGTATGTGTGGAGTATGAGGAAGGGTCTGTTCTTGGGGGGGAGATCAAATGTTCCTTCTGCAGGAGCATCTGTCCCTATCAGAACACCATGGCTTGTGGAACGGCTTTGTGTGAAGAAACAGCCTATCTGGAGCCCATGTTACTCCTGTAGTGTGGGGAGCTAGTCAAACCTTCAAGAGGAGAGGTGCCTATCTTCCATCCAGAATCAAGATTAATTGATGTTCTTTAATGGAAACAAATTGAATCTCTCAGCAACCCTTCCCATTAGGCTTCCAGTAGTGCACTATTCTATGGAGGCCAGGCGAGTTCTTTAGAATCAGCAGGTTCTTGGAAACAGTTGACTCCTTGAAGCTGTTCATGTCTGTCCTCAGAATGGCTGGTGGGAAATGGAGAGAAAATACCTTTAAGTTACTGGGCTGAAGGTGTAATTCTCATTTGCCTGTGGTTTGCTCGACCCACTCACATTGTTGTTGCATTTGATCTTCCACAGCCTGTGGGGCAGGTAGAGCTGGGTTATTATCATCTGTATTTTATAGGTGAGGAACTCTCTAGACTCTGGAACACCAGTCCCTCAAGATGTCTGCTCTAAAAAGGGCTGTGTGTTCAAATAGGCATGGGAAGCATTCTAGTGTGTTCCCTCCTTAGAGCGTCATAGAGCACGGCTGCATATTAAAGGCTCTGATAATTCCTATAAAAAAAAAGAAAATATTTAACCCATTGTTTCCTGAACTCATTAACTGAGGTCCTTTTTTTTTTTTTTTTTTTTTTTTAACAGTACACCTATTGGCATCTTCTAGATGTTCAAACTTTTTCTGTAAAGGGCCAGATAGTAAACAATTCAGGCTTTGTGGGCCATATGGTCTCTGTCTCAACTACTCAGCTTTGCTCTTGAGTGCCAAAGCATCCATGGACAATAGAGAAATGAGTGGGCATGGCTGTGCTCCAACAAAACTTTATTTACAAAAATAGGCTGTGGGCTAGATTTGACTCATGGACTGTAGTGTGCTGATCCCTGTTCTAGAACAAGCATCCTTGGAGAGATGCTGCTTGAAGTGTCCAGAGTCCTGGATAGGGACTGCACTCCCAGCTTCCAGAACAGGAGGCATGGTGGCAATGTCTCATTGAATGTGGCTCAGAGGTTGGATGCTTTGCTCAGGTGTATGACTGCCTAGTGCCATCAGAGATGTCACCCAGGCTCTTGACTATAAATTGTATTTTTCATTGTTTTCTGCTTTTCTGGAGCGAAAGACCCAGGAAGGGGGCAAAATGCACTGAGTACCTGCCTGTGCAGTCAAAGTGATATGCACGTAGGTGCATGTGGGTGTTTGCGTGCAAGTTGGTCTGAATATGACCATGGCGTTTGTGTTATTAAGCGTGAATGTGGCCAGTGGAGAAGTTATCCAGTTAGAGGTCTTTGTTTCAAAGCATCTGATGGGAGGTGCTAAAGAGATTCACCAGTGCCGTTTAAATTGAGGTCTGCAGGGAGAAATCAGGAATGTATTCAATCAATGTACAAGAATTGACTAAACACCTAACCTGTGCCCTCACTTTAATTAGAACTTTTGGTTGCAACAACAAAAACCAGATGAAGCTGGTGGTAGTGAAAATGGAGTTTATTATAAAGATGCAGGGTGTTATCCGGAACCCAGGTGGGGAAATGAAGTTGGCCTCGGACTGGCCTGGGACCAGGAACAGGGTGCTAGGGAGCCCTGGTTTGTTCTAGATATTAATTGGCGTACTTTCTGTCATTGTGGCTTCTCTCTGTACATCGGCTTAACTCTTCCTTCTTAGCAAACTGGCTATTTCTGATACGTGTACATCATGGGTGTACATGGTTGCCCACAGCTCCGAAGTTCATGTTTTAGCTGGAGTGAATGCGTGGAAAGATTGTCTCTCTTACTCCTTCCCTCTGTCTCTCTCTCATTTGCCTTCTTTTCCTCCTCCCTCACTTCAGTATTGCTGGGGAAGACACTCTGATTGGCCCAGCTTAGGTGGTCCCTGAACCAGTCACTATGGCCAGGAATGTGGGGTTAACAACACAACTCTGCCAGCCAGGATGCTACCGGTGGGGCAGGCACTTTCCAATGAAGGAGGTCTATACAGCCCTGCCCTGACTAGGCATTAAGCAGGTGCGAGGTGAAATAGAATATTTTTATCCATTGACATTTATAAACTAGTTGGTAAAACAAATACTTAGTGGCAATGAGGATGTCAGATGTGCTAAATTGTTTCATTAGGCAGTGAAGAAGATAATAGTATAAATAAGGGACTAATTTTGCCGTAGAGACATTGAGTGCAAAAAGAGAGACAGGAAAGGGCCGTGGGCTGGCATCACCAGGAAGTGTTTTAGGCAGCAAATGTATGTTCTCTGAGGGCGGATGGGAAGCCAAAAATTCGACTAGGGAAATGGGCATGGGTAAAGACATAGAATTACAGACCTGAGTGTGGTCTGGTTCCTTAACAAGATCGGGGAAGTAACTTTAGAGCAGTGGGAAGTGCCCTCAGGGAAGTGGGAAGCATGGCTGGAGCCACGGTCCACGGTGGTCTGGTTCACTGTAGCAGGAGGGGGCAGGTGGGGCTGTAACAGGAGGGCCTGGAAGCTAGAAGTCCACCCCCTGGGGGAGGGGCCCCCAGCTCCACAGAGGCAAGAGGAGTCCAAGCAGGTGTGGGTCTATCCAGGTGGGAGTGCTGGGTGTCTGCGATGGGGGTTCTGCATGGTGCCAGCAAGACAGAGCAAAAAGCAGGGCCTGGCCAAGGGGTTGGGTAATTCAGAGGCAGGACCCAGGCACTGAGGAATAAGGCAGATACTGTTGCCGGAGGGTGGGACAAGGCGGGACTTGAGAGAGCGGGGATTGGGGTACAAGACGGAATCCCAGGGAATCTGAATCGGGCTGTGACGTCGCAGCAGGACCAGCAATGAGAACGGAGTTCAAACTCTCCTCTTCCCTTTCCTTCACTGAAACTTTCCTGTTCTCTCTCCCACTGCTCAGGACCTCATAGCTGACGATTAGCTACTCATCTGGGGAGTCGGTGATCGATGCAGGTGTCACCCATTTTAGGGACTTCTGCATTGGAACAGAAGCCACAAGTGCCTTAAACCAAGAGAAGGAAAGTGCCTGGGATTTCAGGATGGAGATACTAAGCGCGACATCAAAGATTCCATTGGTGCCCCTTCATTTGGGGATAGGATTAGCAGAAAAGATGCCAGCTGTCCAGCAGTGAGGGAGCTTTGGCCCTGGACCTGAACACATTTAGAGCAGCAGATGTGAGGCCATCACATAACAGCTAGGCAGCATCTTTAGGGAGGAAAAAGCAGCCAGCATAGGTACTATCTGAGGACCAGTTGGCTTCAGAGGAGGCCTTGTCTTGGTGTTCATCTGCAGCTAAAAGAGGCTGGGGCAGAAAGGCAGGGGCATGCAGAATTTGGAGTTGGGAGAGAGGGATTTGAGTTCTTGATCCACCACGCCCTCACTGGGTGGTTACTCAGTCTCCCTGAGCCTCAGTGCTCTCCTCTGTAAATGGGGTCACAGTATCTGCCATGATAGCCTGTGTGCCCATCCCTGCCACACATTAGGTGCTCAGTACATACATGTTATATCTAAACCTCGACTTCTACTTAGAATCACAGAATTTGCCCAAATGCCCGTCCTAGGCAGGAATCTTTGATGGCTGTGAAGCTTCTGATTGGAACTTCCCGTAGCAAGGCACTGACTACCTCATAAATCAGACCATCCCATTATTGGAAAGATTTGCTAGAAAGGTCTTCCTTGAATAGAACTGCAAGTCACCTCCTTTGGAACAATCAGAATAAGTCTAAGCTTATTCCCATGGTAACGTTTCCATGCTGTGAGGACCACTTTCATGTATTCCTAAGTCAGCGATGGAGAATAGTTCATACCTAATGTGCCATCTGTGCCCCTTTATGGAGAGAACTCTCGTTTGGGGATAGAACGATCCCCAACCAAGTGCCAACCGTGATGGATTGGTAGTGGCTGCTGGAGAGCTGTGTTGAGAAGGATTCTGAGGCTGTGTTCCAGGGTCAATAGGAAAAGATTATATCTACCATGGGCTTGGGGGTGAGCAGTGGTGGTATATGTGCAAGGTATTTGTTTTCTCTGCTCGGCATTCTCATGTTAGGTTCTTCCTTTGTGCTTAAGGTGACTTGTTCCCTCACCTTCTGTTCTCTTTTTCCTCCACACTTCAACTTATCAACGTTTTAAAAGCCATCTGGCTGCCAGATCTTCTACCTCATTCATTTCTAGGGTGGATTTAACCAATCTGGCTGGCCGGACTGGGGTTTTTCCTAGAGCAATATTTTTCCCAAATAGAGGAGGACCATTTTTGAGTTTGCAGCCCACTGATAAACCTTCCAAATTATTAATATCCCTTAAAATATGGAGCCCAAGCTAAGCACTGTCTTTTGGAAGTACTTGGAACAATATGGAGGCCAGCGAGACTCATAACACATCCCTTGATCCTGGTAATGCAGCTGAAAGTTCGCATTAGCTTTTTCCCTGTGTTTATAAAGCTGAAGCTCGGAGACTCTGCTCCTGAGTCTGAGGGTGGTGGTGGGGGAGGTGGGGAGGGAGGAGGGGTAAGAGAGCCAGACCCAGTCCGGGCAACATCCCCTCCTGCCCCTGCCGCGCCTGGCCCTTCTGCTCTCCTCCCTTGTCTTGTGGGTAGGGACCGCTGGCACATGGCTCCCTGTGGGTGGAAGAGCTTCCGCTGAGGCTGCGGGAGCGCCCTGCTTTCTCCTTCTGCCATCACAGTTCTCTGCTGCCTCTGTGAATCTCTTGGTAGCTTGGCTTCAACAAGCCTTGGGCCTGCAGCCAGTACAGCGAGGTCCAAAGGGCCCGGGTCTCCTTGTCACAATAAGGTGGTCTGCCCGAAAGGTCCCGGGACTGCTCTCTGTCCTCGAAGTGTCTCCCATTCTGCAGCACCATGGAAAAACCGAAGGGTGATGCAGGGATTTCCCCAGAAAGCTCACTGTATATAAGTAATGTCCTGCCCTTTATCCTTTATTTTTTGTTTGTTTGTTTGTTTTTTGTTTTTGCGGTATGCGGGCCTCTCACTGTTGTGGCCTCTCCCGTTG
>NC_041231.1:11672827-11690319 GCF_002837175.3 Physeter macrocephalus
GGCAGGCGGGCTCCCAACAACTGCGCCACCAGGGAAGCCCTATCCTTTATTACGTTCTTCCTTTCTGGTGTGTGTGTGTGTGTGTGTGTGTGTGTGTGTGTGAGAAATTATCCTTTCTTAAACAGTTGGGGTAGTTTTTTCTCCTTAATACCCTTTACAATGTTGGCCACCCTTAGTAGACCTGCCCCCCATTTTTTTGGAGGGGGCGTGGATTTTACTGAACCATGAAATCTGGTCTGAAAACTAGAAGCTTGTCCGAGGTGAGGCCCATCAGGACTCGATATGCCTTCTGGAGGGTCTGGAAGATGGCAATCTGTCATCCTAGTGAGGCCACTGAGGCACGGGATTGGGCAGTGGGTGACTTTTATTAGTAGTTTAAATTTCCCACAGCCCAGGTTATTTTAAAGTTGGTGGTGTCTGGAATTGTGGATTTGGGAGACTCCGTTGATGAGTGCCAGCCTTGTCGATTTTTAGCGTGGCTCTGGCAACTGACTTGGCCCCTTAGTACCTCGGTTTCTTTGTCTGAGTCAGAACAGCTGTGTCCTTTTCCTAGGGTTGTAAGAGTGATTGTCAGCGACAGTGTTTAGCTGCAAGATCCTTCAAATGCTGCCCAGTATTGTAGTTATTTCTGATAACATGCAGCCAGCATTTATCATGGCTTCCACGACCCTGTGGACATTCAGCTTTTGAAGGGTGGGAGAGGGTTCAGAGACTGATGCAGAGATGACAGGGTGGGGGTACCCCATGAGGCACTTTGGGGGACAGGTCTCTGCGTGGACTGTCCCCTGCATCACAGATGTCCCCTGGCCCCTGCCCACTAAGTGCTGGTAGTGCCCCCCAGTTTTGTGACGTTGCCCACAAGTTTTGCATTCGCCTTGGAGGGATGGTCCTGCCTCCAGGGGAGAGCCACCAACTGAGTGCTTTGGAATGGTCGGAGGCAGAAGTAGATGCAGTGTGGAAAAGAGGGGTCTTTAGAGAATGGCCTGGTGGGTGATAGTCTTAAACTGTGCATATTAGCAGTTGCATATTAGTCTGTTCTGGGTATTGAACAGAGAGGGAGCCTGGGTGTCACAGAAGGAGCATAGGGCGTCTGCCCCCTGGGAGGCAGGGGGTCTGCACTGAAGCTCCCATTTGCTGCTAACTAGTTGGGGGAGCTTGAGAAAATCTCCTCTCTTCTCTGTAAAAGAGGGTATGGAGAAGATGGTCCTTTTCAGCTCTGTGGCTCCTGGATTTGAAGGGGAAATGGCTTAGATTTGAGTGAGACCAAAGGAAGAACTTCCTACATGTCAGGCTATGAAGAGGGAAGAATAGGCCTGACTACTCACCTTTGTTTGGGTTGAAAAAGATGAAATCTGACAGGAAGGCCAGATTGGAAGAGCTGACCTGCTGAAATCGCTTCCTGGACCCTCTCCTTCTCTTCATTTTAATTGTTTGTTTAAATTTAGTTCATTTTTGAACATGTCATGTAGACACATATAAAGCACAGTAAATATAGTGGAAAGTATTCCCATCCACCAAGCTCCCCTTCCCCAAAGGCCACTTCAGTTTATCCTCCCAGAGATTTTTACTCTCATTCTCTTTGAGCTGGGACTGCGAAGATAGTTTGAAACATGCTTTGGCTGTTATGCCTTTAACTTTCTGGTCTGAAGGGTGAGAAATTTGATCCTCCTATAGCATGTGGTTAGTTTCCTACAGTGAATTTTCCCTATTAGTCATAGTTTCTTTTTGCCACTCTTGGGTAGAGATACAGCCCTTTTCTTCTCTTGCCACATTCCCCCACTCCCAAGTTCCCCATCCTTCATTTGAATCAAGGAATTTCATAAGCACAGATCAAACTTAAGATATGACATCTGGATGCCTCGCAGCTTCTCCCTCCGTGGATTTCAGAGGGGGCTCATTTTACATAATTGTCTATTTTGATTATTTCCAAAATGGTTTCATATCCTTATGTTCTCTTTTGTCTTGGAGCTTAACTCAACCCTGCGAGGAACTGCTTTGTTCCTCATCGGGTGTTGTAAAGTTTTTGCTTACTGAGTGGGAAGCCCTGTTGGATGTTAACCATATATTGAGGGAAGAACTCTGGACTTGGAGGGAGAAAATCTGGGTTTGAGTGCAAAATAAGCTTCTTTCTTGCTGTGTGATCTTTGGTAAGCTGCTTGGCCTCTCTGAACCTCTGTTTCCTCATCTATAAAATGAGTGCTACCTGCCCTATAGGGCTGCTTTTAAGCTTAAATAAATCAATGAATGTGAGTATATTTGCAAACTGTTAAGAGACTTACAGTTATAATTATTGTCATGCTTTTAAAAAGTATTTATTAAACTTCTGGATACCAGAGATAGAGTGGGAAATAAGCTTAGATTCTTGTGTGTATTGGTGGAGGTGGTGTAGGGGCATAAGGGAAGGCAGGGAAACTGGCAATAGAAAGGTTAACTAGTAAACAAGGTAAATTCAGGTAATAGTAACCATTAAAAAAATAAAATAGTAATAGAGAATGAAGGAGGGTTGTCGGAACTTCTGATAAAAGATCAGGAAAAGCCTCTCTAAGTTGACACCTGCATGTCATGTGAAAAGCTGGAGAAGAGAATCCGGGCCTGGGAAGCAGCAAGTGCAAAGGCCCTGGGGCAGGAACAACAAGCTTGGAGAATTAAAAAAAAGAAAAATGGGGAAGGAACTGTAACAAAGCAGGTACAGAAAGAATAAAGTGAACAAGATAGAGAAGGATACAAGAACTGGGAGAGATTGGCCAGAATGGGGTCATAGAGGCCCTCGTGGACCATGTTAAGTGCTTGTATTTTATTCTACATGCAATTAGAGATTTTAAGCAGGGAGATGACATGATCAGTTTTCCTCCTTTAGAAGGATCCTTCCTCCTAGACTAGAACGTGGAGAATAGATTGTGGGTAGGTGAGCAGAAGCAGTGGGACCAGTTAGGGGCGTGTGCCATCATCTAGGCAAGAGAGGATGCCTGCACAGCAGAAGATGCACAGATGAAGTCTTCCTGGAGCTGTCTGAGTATGAAGCTCATGCAACTGTTTCCACAGGAAAAGGACAGTCTCTGGTGCGAAGTAGGATGTTCTCTTTTCCTTTTCCCATCTGCTTTGTTCTTGTAGGAGTGTGGAGGGAGTTGAAGCGGGCGCAGGGAAATTCTGCATTTCCTTTTCAGATGATGCACGGTTTGGGACTACATATTCCTATAATTAATCAACAAGCATTTATTGACTAAAGGAAGGTTTTTCTAGGCCTTTGGTTTTCACTTCAGGTCAGCGTTTCCTGTGGACACCCTGGGCATCTGCCTAGAAGCCTGACAAGGAATAGTCTACATGATTTGTATTTTCAGTGGGCACAAGAAGCAGTAGAGATACCAACTCAGGGCCACCCATATGACAGTGCAGGCTGCCGCCTGCACAAGGGCACTTGGCTAAGAGGTGGGGACGGAAAGCCAGTTCAAACTCTGCTCACCAAGCATTTGCCCTGGTGTGGAGGTGTATCAGCAGGACGAAGGGGCTGCCCTCTTCTAATTGGCACCAAGGCTCATCTGGTTTAGCAGCAGCTCTTTCCAGCCCTTGGGGTTTCTGCTCTGTGGCCCGGTTTCCAAGGTCTGTCTTCAGCTTTTCTATTCCAGTCAATTAGCGTTTGTTTTAAGAAGTATTTGTTGAGTACCTACTGTATACCAGGCACTGGGTTTATACTGATGAACAGACAGACACACTTCTTGCCCTCCCAGAGTTTATAGTCTAGTGGAGGTCATTCCACCTTTCTTCATAGCAACTGGAGAGCTTTCTTTTGGGGAAGGCTGAGCTGATCTCAGCCCCTGTTCTCTGAGCCATGAAATGTTAACATCTGACTTGGAAGCACCTCTGGGCGTTGGGAAACAATGACCACCAGACTTCCAGGGAGATGGGTCCAGTGTGGCTATGGACTGTTATTAGCTCAGCTACTTCATTGACCTCTTATTAGGAGAAGCCAAAGGAAAAAACAAAAGTCATTAGAAAAGGGTAAGATTTATCCTTGAGCCTTAGAGTCTTCATAAAAATTCTGCTTAAAATACGTACACTTTTCTGTATGTTTATGACACTTCAGTAGAAAGTTATGAAAAGGCTACTTAAGTTTGTTGAGTTGTCAGGGTCTGGGCTTTGAGAATTCAAGACAGGGAGATAGGTCAGCCATATAGGTCGGGCCTCCCAGGGGTCTCTGTGTCTTGAGAGAGACCCCAGGCCCTTGCTTCCATTCTTTAGCTTAATGAATAATCAGATTATTTTATCTGCCTTTGAGGAATCCATTTTTTTTGCCAGCCAAACTCACAAAAGTTTGTTTTATAAGCCCTAGTGTCCATAGATAGATTAACACTGGGAGATCCACCTCTCCTGGGCATTCGTTCTCCCCAGCTTCAAGGGAGCTGGGAAACAGAATTAGTCACAGTTTGTTTGGGAAGCTTGGAATGAGAGAAAGAGAGCTGGGTGGTTTTCAGATTTTTTTTTTTTCCAGGCTGTGGTGGAGCCAGGAGAATGAGAAATTCCATACATCTTGTGACCAGATGTGGCTTCTTTAACTGGGACTCAGCTGTATCAGCAAAACAGAGTCAATTTTAAACGATGCTCCTTTATTTACCTGTTTATTTTTAATATTTACATTGTGTTTTTTAAGATTATAAAAGTAATGCCCACTTTCCCCTCAATGGTTTATTGAGAAAATGTTCAAACATATAGCAAAAATACCTAATTAAAAAAGTCATATATCAGAAGTGTCCCATAAAGAGAGTAAAAGGTTCTCATAATCCTGCCTCCTGGAGAGAAAATCCCTATTACATGTTTCGTATATATTCCTCCAGTCTTTTTTTCTATATGTATGTGAAGATATATTATTATGATTGCCTGAACAGTCATATAATATTATTCATACTATTTTCCTTCTTTTAAAAAAAACTAACAATATATCTCAGACATCTTTGCATGTGAGAATTTATTGATGTATTTCATTCTTTCTTTTTTTAAAAATAAATTTATTTATTCATTTATTTATGGCTGCATTGGGCCTTCGTTGCTGTGAGCGCTTTCTTTATTTGTGGTGAGTGGGCTCTAGAGCGCAGGCTCAGTAGTTGTGGTGCACAGGCTTTGTTGCTCTGCAGCATGTGGGACCTTCCCGGACCAGGGCTCGAACCCGTATCCCTTGCATTGACAGGCAGATTCTTAACCACTGCACCACCAGGGAAGTCCCTATTTCATTGTATTTGTAAAGTAGCTTTACTGAGGTATAAGTTATATGTCATCAAATTTACCTGTTTTAAGTGTACAAGTCATTAAATTGTTAGTAAAATTTCAGAATTGTGCAACTAACAACACAGTCCAATTTTATTTATTTCTTTACTTTTAAATTTTTATGAATTTGTTTGTTTATTTATTGGCTGTGTTGGGTCTTCGTTGATGCGTGCGGGCTTTCTCTAGTTGCGGCGAGCGGGGGCTACTCTTCGTTGCGGTGCGTGGGCTTCTCTTTGTTGCGGAGCACGGACTCTAGGCACCCAGGCTTCAGTAGTTGTGGTACGCGAGCTCAGTAGTTGTGGCTCGCGGGCTCTAGAGCGCAGGCTCAGTAGTTGTGGCGCATGGGCTTTGTTGCTCCGTGGCATGTGGGATCTTCCCAGACCGGGGCTCGAACCTGTGTCCCCTGCATTGGCAGGCGGATTCTTAACCACTGCGCTACCAGGGAAGTCCACAGCCCAATTTTAGAACTTTTCCATTACCCCTAAAAGATTCCTCGTGTCCGTTCGCAGTCACCCCCATCCTCATCTCTATTACCAGGCAATCTATTTTCTGCCTCTGTAGATTTGCTTTTTATGGACTTGCATAGAAATGGAATTATAAACACAGTATATGTATCTCGTGTGTGTCTAGCTTCTTTTAGGGAGCACAGTGTTTTTGAGATTCTGTCCTGTTGTAGCAAGTAACAAGCCTTGGTTGCTTCTCAATACTATTCCATTTTAGGATATACCACATTTTGTTTGTTTACCAGTTGGTGCATATTTAGGTTGTTTCCAGCTTTGGGCTATTATGAATATGGCTTCTACAAACATTTGTGTACAAATCTCTGTGTGGATACATTTTGTTCTTTTTGAGTACGTGTATAGAGTTCCATTTTATGGCTGTCCATTAATGTATTTAGCCAAACCCCACTGATGGCCATTTACTTGGATTTTGATTTTTTGGATGAATAATGTGTATTGGACATCCTTATATATATATATATCTTTGTGCACATTGGTGAATGTTTTGGAAGGATATATATTTACAAGGGGAAGTTCTGAGTCAACAGATGTAAACATTTGACAGTTCAATAGCTGGTGTCAAGTTGTCTTCCAAGAGAAGCTGCACCAATTTATACCTCCCACCCCCGGCAGCACAGGAGAGTAGCTGTTTTCCCACGTACTTGTCGTGTGCAAGAATGAATATTTTATTGTATATTAACACATATATGTGGAATCTAGAAAAATGGTACAGATGAACCAATTTGCAAGGCAGAAATAGAGACACAGATCTAGAGAACAAATGTATGGAGACCAAGGGGGTAAAGGGAGGGTGGGATGAATTGGGAGATGGGGACTGACATATATACACTAATTTGTATAAAATAGGTAACTAATGAGAACGTGCTGTATAGCACAGGGAACTCCACTTCGCTGTACAGTAGAAACTAACACGACATTGTAAAACAACTGTACCCCAGTTAAAAAAAAAGAATGAATAGTTTCATTTTTTCTAATCTCACAAACGAAAAATGTCTCATTGTCATTTTAATTGTTATTTCTTTTATTATTGGAGAAGTTGTTGACCATTTATATGTCAGTTTCATAATTTTTTACTGGTTTATCTTTTCCTATGACTGAAATAATTCTTTGTATTTTAGGAAGTTGGCTCTTTGCTTATAAAATGAACTGCAAATTTTTCATTCCTCAGCTTATCCTTTTTTTTTTTTTCCCCATCAGAAACTCTGTTCATGGTAGTTGTGCTATACAGATATTTTACATTTTTGAGTACTCATATCTGTTAGGGAAAAAAGGATCTGTGAACATTTTACAAGTATCACTTATATATTTATAATATCCCCAGAGGGAGGTGAGGAAGGTAAAATATTGATAGGGGAGAAAGCTGAGGAATGCAATATGTGCTTCATCTACCAAACAGCTGAATGGGTGAGATTTTTTTCAACTCTTTATAGTTGTTTTGGTGTCACATAAGCACAGCTTCCACGTATTAGTGCAAAACCTGAGAACTGAATCTGGATATTTTTTACTTCCCAGCCCCTTGCTTGTAATAATTATGACAGCTGACGTTAACGGAATCCATACTGTATGCCATTTGTTCCCACTCATCCTTGCAGTCACTGTATAAGATAGGTAGTTATTTCCTCGTGGAAAAAGGCACAGGGATCTTCGGATAACTTACTCAGTCATACAGCTGGCAGATGCTGGGGCTGGGATTCAGGCTTAGGTTTGCCTGACACCAGAGCCTGTGCTTAACCAGGAATCTCTCATCCTCGCTTCTGAAGCATTCAATGAGTTCACCTAGGTCTGACCAGTAAGGAGATATTTGAGGAGGCCTTTATAAAGGGACACAGATCCTCAGGAAGGTGGAATGTATAGTGAGAAGGCCACTGATTTGGGCTGCAAGATCTG
This sequence comes from Physeter macrocephalus, assembly GCF_002837175.3. NCBI lineage: Eukaryota > Metazoa > Chordata > Mammalia > Artiodactyla > Physeteridae > Physeter > Physeter macrocephalus. The sequence continues at coordinate 11,680,492 of NC_041231.1, forward strand.
TGGGTTCTAGTCTTAACTCCCCAAGACTCTTTTCTTGTAATGAGAGAAGGCATGTGTTTGCAGCAGAGTCCGGGGAGGCGGGGGCAGGAAGAGTGGACCCTAAGACCCTTCTGGGTTTTCTGTTTGCTCCATGGTAGGAATGAGCTGGCTGTTGGCAATTAGATCTAGGCCCAATGGAGGGAGATTGGGGTAGTGGGAGAAGAGAGGCGCTTTAAACTCCGAAGTCAAATGGTGTCTAGGTGAGTATGGCTCTGCCTGGGATATTTGACCCTAGGTGATATTGTTGCTTAACCTGGATAGGCAATGGGGATATTGGAGACCTAGAAAGGATATGATTAAAATCCCGAAAAGTCTTGGGGATCCAGGAAAGGGTAGATATACTCTTGCTCATGTATTAGCTACCTAGGACGCCTAAGGTGCCGAGGGCAACTGTGGGAGGGGACACAAAGATGAGTCAGTGTGGCCTGTTCTCTGGGGACTCACCATCTGGGTAGGGAAGTGGGATCTATTCAGACATTACTCGAACTCAGGCAGAAGTGGTGACATGAGAGTTTCAGGTAAAGAGCTTGGGAGGCAGAAAGAAGGAGCACCGGCTTCGAAGTGAGATAGACCTGGCCTTGAGTTACGTCCTGTGATGATGCCAACAACATCATTTGTTGAGCATGTACCATGTATGTTGCATGGAGTGGCAGACAAGGAGGTCTCCTTCAGAACTGAAGGACTTATCCCTAGGTCCTGGAGAGACTGTTGGCTGTCAGCCCTCTTTGAGAACGGCCTCTGCTGAAGGGAGCTACATAGTCCCAGATTATGCCCCCTTCCCAGCCCTAGGTGTCCCCTGCCCCAAACCTGGGGCAACTTGAAGAGCCCACTCAGCTTCAGTGCCTCCACTGAGACTGCACTGTGGCTCGGCTCCTCACTCGCTCCAGTCCTGCTTCCTTCCCCTTCCTATCACAAGTTTTGAAAAGAAGAACATACCCTAAAACACTCCTGCATGATGATCTCCATCTCAGAGTTTGCTTCCCAGGGAGCCCAATCCATGACACATAGATGATCTATTCTCACGAGAGACCACTGAGCTGGATTACTTATTCTGTTTTAAAGATGAAGTAATTCAGACGTAGGGAGCTTGGATGGCTTGCCCGGGGACAGTATGTGGCACATCTCGAGTTCAAACTAAGTCTATGCTCAAAGTACAATCTTTCTATATTGCCACCCTGTAGGTGTGGGACTTTAAGCAATGGAAACCATGGGGTTATAAAATCAGGTTGCTGGAAGGGAACTCGAAGTTCATTTGGTTAGAGCTCCCATTCCTTAACCTCTGGATCTAAGTTGCTGAGATCCAGGACTGAAAGTCTCATGTCCTGGGAACTCCTTTACTCCCTCGTGGACCAGGGTGGTGGGTCACCCCATGTGAGGATTGACTGAGCACTGAATGAATCCATCCATTCAGTCATTCATTCAGCAGATGTTCATTGAGCATCTGCTATGTGCCAGGGACCACTTCGGGGACCAGGGGTACAGCAGTAAACAGAGCAAAGCTCTTGCCCTCTTGGGGTTGCCTTTCAGCGGGGGTGGGGTAGACAGCATTGAAACAGACAAATAAGTACACACTATAATGTCAAGCAATGGTAGGTGCTATGAAGGAAAATGAAGAGAATGTGGGGGGGTGGAGGGTGCTGGCCTGAGGGTGAGGAAGTGTCCTAGTTTAGAGTCAGGGGACAAAGAAGCTTTCTGGGATGAGGGGACCTTTGGCTAAGGACCTGAATGAAGAGAGGAACTGGCTATACAGAGGCCAGTGGAAGTGCCTTCCAGGAGGGAGGAACAGTACATGCCAAGGCCCTGGGCATTGGCAGGTTTAAGAAAGATGAAAGAGGTGGGTGGCAGGCGCATGATGAGCGAAGGGGAGAGGGGATTGGAGAGGCATCAAGGGGCCATAATCCTGCAGGGCCTGCGGGCTAGGGACAAAGAACTTGGGTTTTATTGCCAGTTGGTTTGGAGAAAGTGAGTGGCGCGATCAAGTTTATGTTTCAAAGGAGCTTTTGTGACTATTATGCTGAGAATAGATTGTAACTAATGTCATTTCCATTTCTTTCCTGGATTATTTATATATCTGTTTCTATTTGGGGACAGTCAGAGAGAATGTTGTGGAGGACGTCATATTTAGAACCACAGGCTTGGGAGTCAGACTCCCTGAGTTCAAATCCCGGTTCCACCACTCCCTGACAATGGGACCTTGAGCTGTTTGCTTCATGTATTTAAGCCTTGACTTCCCCATCAGTAAAATGGAGATAATAACCCACCTAATTTAAGAAGTGGGTTTGTTATGAGGATAAGATGTGAAAATGCTCATAGAGTTCAGCACAGCACTTGCATTTCTTTTTACAACTGATTTTTAAAATTGTGGTTAAAATATAACAGAAAATGGACCATTTAAACTTTTTTTGGGGGGGGTGCGTGGCTTGCGGGATCTCAATTCCCTGGTCAGGGATTGAACCCAGGCCGTCGGCAGTGAAAGTGCAGAGTCCTAATCCCTGGATTGCCAGGGAATTTCCCATTTAAACTAGTTTTAAGTGTACAGTTTGGTGGCATTAAGTACACTCACGTTGTTGTGCAACCATCATCACCATCCACTTCCAGAGCCTTTTTCACCTTCCCATCTGGTTGCATTAAAACAATAACTCCCATGATCCTCCCCTAGACTCTGGCAACCACCAGTCTACTTTCTATCTCTGCGTCTGACTGCTCTAGGGACCTCATATAAGTAGAATCATACAGTGCTCGTCTTTTTGTGACTGGCTTATTCCACTTCACATAGTGTCCTCAAGGTTCATCCTTATAGTAGCAAGTGTCAGAATTTCCTTCCTTTTTAAGGCTGAATAGTATTCCATTGTATGCATATACCACGTTTTGTTTATCCATCCATCCATTGATGGGCATTTGGGTTGCTTCCACTTCTGGTTGCTGTGAATCCTGCACCTGCATTGTATAAGCCCTGGATTTATCTTTGCCATAATTTTTATCCTGCTTTGTGTAAGTGCAGGGAAATGATAGGTGCTTAGGACCAGGAGGCAGGAGATGTCGCTTCTAGATTTGCGTGAGGTCAACTCTTTTATTCTGTCTGAACCTCAACTCTCTCATCTATGAAATGGTGATGCTAACGCCTACTTCAGGGGGCTTGTTGTAAAGATCGAATTAGATATATTCTGCAGACTTTAGAGCTAGGCTGTCCAGTATGGTAGCCACCAGCCATGTGTGACTGCTGAGCTTTGAAATGTGGTTAGTCCGAATTGAGACATGCTGTGAATGCAAAATGCGTACGAATTTTGAAAACTTTAGTACAGAATAAGGAGAATGTGAAATATCTCAAGTAATAACCTTTTATATTGATTATGTACTGACATAATATTTCGGATATATTGCCTCCTCCTGCCTCCTGGTTAAACAAAACATATTATTAAAAGTAATTTTACCTCTATTTTATTATTTTTTATTTTTAAAATTTTGTATATTTTTAAAGTTATTTTATTTATTTATTATTTATTTTATTTTTTGGGCTGTTTCGGGTCTTAGTTGCGGTATGCGGGATCTTTGTTGCAGCACATGGGATCTTTTGTTGCAGCATGTGGGATCTTTTGTTGCAGCGCAGGCTTCTCTCTAGTTGTGGCGCGCAGGCTCCAGGGCACGTGGGCTTTGTAGTTGTGGCGTGCGGGTTCCAGAGCACATGGGCTCTGTAGTTTGCAGCACGCAGGCTCTCTAGTTGAGGTGCGCTGGCACGGTAGTTGTGGTGCACGGGCTTAGTTGCTTTGCGGCGTGTGGGATCTTGGTTCCCCCGCCAGGGATGGAACCTGCATCCCCTGCACTGGAAGGCGGACTCTTTACCACTGGACCACCAGGGAAGTCCCTATTATTTTCTAAATTAAAGTGTAGTTGACTTACAATATTATATTAGTTTCAGGTATATAATATGATAATTCAATATTTTTATAGATAAAGTTATCCTTATAAACTTATAAAATATTGGCTATATTCCCTGTGCTGTACATTACATCCTTGTAACTTACTCATTTTATACCTAGTAGCTTGTACCTCTTAATATTCCCTCATCTATCTTGCTCCACCCCACCACCTCTTTTTATTTTTTAATGTGGCTACCAGAAAACTTAAAATGACACTGTGGCTTGCTTTAGATTTTGATTGGATAGCTCTGGTCTAGAGTTCATCACTCATTTTCAGATCTAAATCAGTAATTCTCTGGGTGTTCCTCCCATGGTTGGTTGGGGTCTGAAAGGAGATTCTCTCCCTGAGCTTCAGGCAGACAAGTGATTTATATCAAAAAGGTGGTGCAGTTTAAATGGTGATCAATGTTTATGGCCCATGGAAGCTTAAACAAGCTGAGAGAATAGGCCCCAGCGTTGCTGCCAGTAACATCCAGCCATCAACGTGCAGCCTCCCGGTTCCCTCCACAAAGGGTGGTTTCAGCATCGACACTCTGCTGGGGTTGGTGATTCAGCTCCGTGTTCCCCAGCGACAATAGATTTCTTCTTTTCAAAGCCTGACTCCTACGGAGGCCAGGGTTGGGAAGTGGGGAGGGCAGGAGATTTCCCAGCTAAAGCCTCTGTGTATCGCTAATTGTATTATCACAGTTTCTTTAGGGAAAAATCATGCATTTATTTAGGACTTAAAAAATAAGAAGACCCTAGGGAGAGTTACGATTCATTTGGTACTGTGTTTGGGTGTAGCATTTTTTTCCCCTGTTGGGTAGAGGAGAAAAGAATTTCTATTTTGCAGCTGGAAGAGAGCTTTTGTGTGCACGCCCCTCCCTCTTTCCTCATTTTATCTCCCCACTGATAGGATATTGAGGGAGCTGAGACAGCGAGTGTTCCACACAGAAACAGAGATAAGTTTGGAGGCGAAGCCAGTGGGAGAAAAGGCACAGCCAGCTCAGGCCTGGGGGAGGGGGGAACAGGGTGGGAGGGCCGCCCCATCCCCCTGCTCTCTGTATCCCCAGGGCGCTTCCCGCACTAATGCTCTGCCCAGAGTTGAGAGGCCAGTCACCCAGGCTTCCACTCCTGCTGCATGTCAGGCAGGCAGGCACTCTGCCTTCGCCAGCTTTCCTGAGTGTCCCATGGATTTTTGTCACATGTGCTGTTCTGCCTTGGGGTCCAAGTAGTTTCCAAGACAGGTCCCAGATGCTTCATGGCTTCCTTCATTCACTGTTAGGACGGTGGTCTACAGATGAGGGAAATCACAGATCCCGCGCACCAGTGGGCTGGGGATGGAGGCAAGCGCTTCCTAGCGTGTGAACCAGTACTAGTGAGGCCTGCCTCCACCTTGCTGTGCTTTGGTGGGGGAGGGGGATGGAAGGGAGCTGCCTGCTGAGCAGTCAGGAGACCAGGCTCCAGCAGGGTATAAGTCAGTTTGACACATGTTGGCCTCTGTTTCATCTACAGAATGGGATTACTGTTCCAGCCCAGCCTACCCCGCAAGGTTGTTATGAGGACCAAATGAGACCTGGGTATGAAAGCAATTTGCACGTTGTAAAGGGCCGTGTGAACGCAGGATATTGTCTTTGCTTTTCCTGCAACACCTAGCTTAATGACTTAATTAGTTTATAAATATTTTTACAGTCTTACCATGGGCCAGGCCCTGAACTAGGCATGGAGGATATAAATGCCTTTCCTGCCCTCATGGACCTCATGGTCCAATGGAGGAAAAGACATAAAGCAGGTAATTGCAATTCAGGGGGTAAGAGCCACAGGAAGGGTAAGATCAGGGGCTGCAGGAGCACAGAAGAGCTATATATCCCAGCTTTGGAGCTTGAGAGGGCTTCCTGGAGGAAGTGACATTTAAGTTGGGGTCTGAGGGAAGAAAACGTGGTCAGTTCTCAATATGTCTTTGTTGAATGAATAAGATAATTAAAAATGCTATGAGCTGCAAGGATAACTGCCTCTTATTTATCAGTTTGTAGATAGGAAACTGACCAGAGAGGTTAGGTAATTCCCTAAGGGGCCCAGCAAGTATATGGTAGAGTTAGGAATAGAATCCAGGTTCAATGCCCCAGATTTTCCTGAGCTCAGGAGAGTGGGTGAGTGTTCCAATATAGGGACAGGCTGCAGCTGCAGGGACAAGCTGGGAGGGGCATGGGATATGGTGCTCTCTAGTTTAAAGAGGACAAAACTGTCTGTATGAGGCTGGGTTCTCTGGGAAACAGACTTTGAGTTGGACACTTCTGTGCAGTAAGTTTGTTGAGGATTGCTCTTAGGATCAACGTCTGTGCAGGAGGGAAGGAAGCAGGATTGGGCAGAGAGAGAAGCTGACCTGTTATGCAGTCATATCGAAAGCCTCAGCTGATCTCACAGGGAGCACTGAAGCTGGAATGGCCTACAGAGTTGTCATGAACTGGGGAGGAGGCTGAACTTACACCCTCACAGCAACCTGTCACTGGGGTTGGTTTCCCCCCAAAAGGAGCTGTGACCTTTGGAGAGGCCTAGAGCACATCTGGAGATGGGCTCAGCTGAGGGCTGTGGGGTGCCAACCCTGCAGGCAGCTGGGGGATGTTACCACCATCCTGGTGTGGGGGAATGGATGCAGGAGAAACAATAGAGGTCTAGGTGGTGAAGGCAAAGTCCAAGGCCTGCAGGCTCAGTGGAGAATCAGGCCGAATGTCAGTTTGGGGGTTCTCACAAAGAGAAAGAAGGGTTCCTGGGGGCTGGACAGAGCTGGGGCAGGAATCTAGGAGGGGGCTCAAGGTGATGCAGGCAGGCAGTTTCTACCTGGAGGTCTGAGTAGGGGCGGTAAAAACCTCTGCTCCAGACAAGAGTTCAAGGGTGAGTCCCATGTCTTTGCTAGCGCAGGGCAGGCTAGCACAATCCAGAGGGGCAGCTTGTCCTTGGGCCTCCCTGGGAGGGTTTTCAGCCCCCTGGAACTGGGGGCTCAGAGGTGATTAAGGCTTGGCTTCATAAAAGGCCTGGTATCTGAATTGGCTGGTGTCTTGGGAGGAGACTGTGCCTTCCGGTGGTCCAGCTGTGGGGACAGGAGAGGCAGAGCCTGGAAGATGAAGTGGGAGCTGACACCACTGTCTTTCTGCATCAAGGAACAGTCTCCAGAGTCCCCACCCAACTGCCTCAAGGGTGAACTAATTTGGCCTCTGCTCCTACCATAGCTGTTTCCATGGATACATTTCAAGCCGCAGTCTGGTCATCTTCAAAAGCATCAAAGGCAGCATACCTCATCCATGCATAATCTTTTGTTATAGCCCTTCCCCCATCCCTCCCACCCATCCTCTGAACCAAAGAGACTGGCTTAATTGTGGCACAGTTGTCTAGCGAAAGAAGCATTGAACTTTTCCTGGAAGTTTAGGAGACGTGAGTTTGAATCCCAGTCTTGTCATTTATAAAATGCAAATAACAACACCTAGGGCATAGAGTTGTAAGGATTTTTTTTTTTAATTTTATTTATTTATTTATGGCTATGTTGGGTCTTCGTTTCTGTGCGAGGGCTTTCTCTAGTTGCGGCGAGCGGGGCCCGGCCACTCTTCCTCGCGGTGCACGGGCCTCTCACTTTCGCAGCCTCTCCTATTGCGGAGCACAAGCTCCAGACGTGCAGGCTCAGTAGTGTGGCTCACGGGCCTAGTTGCTCCGCGGCATGTGGGACCCTCCCAGACCAGGGCTCGAACCCGTGTCCTCTGCATTGGCAGGCAGATTCTCAACCACTGCGCCACCAGGGAAGCCCTGTTGTAAGGATTAAATAAGATAAATGTATCTGGAAATGCCTAGCACATTGCCTGACCCATGGTGGGTCCTCATTAAATGTTAGTTTCTTTCCTCTCTCTGTATTGATCAGATGCACCACTTAGAAGTCCCATTTCTCCAGGAGCACCCACAGTCTTTGTACAGTGTCTCCTTGAGTGTCACCAGGCACTTGATAGTGACTAAGCTCTCCTTGATGTCAGTTTACTTTCCCTGATGGCAAGCATCACATCCTATGACTGTGGCCTCATAGGGTATCTCTTCACCATTCTCTTTGCTGGCCCCTAAGTTTGGAAGGAATCGAATGGACCAGTGTCCTTCTCTCTCTTCTTAAGGCTAGGCCTTTGCTGGGAGCAAGCTGAGGCACATAGAGGCGGGGGAGGCTCCTTGCCTCCAGAGAGTCTATTTCAGCAGATGGCTCTGCTGCAGCTCTGCTTAGGAGGTTAATGGACACCAGATGTCTCGGCAGGCAAGCTTTCATTTTCTCCTGGAACCACTTAATTTGGCTGAACATCTGCCTTGGCTTCTGGGCTTTTCCATCACCTGAGCTTCAACACTGGTTCAACCACCAATGGATGTCAGGGGAGCTCCCTCTCCCTTTGCCTCACTGTGGGTCTTGGGGTCTACCAGTCTGATTTGTGAGAGTTAGAGGTGGTGGTCGAGAGAGCACAGAGTGGGATATGGTTGGCTCCTGCCACTGTCCTTCATGTCTGGTCCGTTGTTACTGAGGCTTCCTGTTGGAAAACTGATTTTAAGCTAACAAAATGGTGTCTGCCTGTTAAAGGAGTATATCCATCTGGACCAGCCTTGGCTGGCTGTCAAGGGGCTGGGCAGGAGGAGTGTCGAGTCTTTGGAAGTGGCTTGAAGGAGGTGTCTGTATGCTCACCCCTCTCCTGCTCCATGGCCTCTGTTGGTGCATTTCCAGACCACTGGCAGCTGATCACCTCAGGGGGCAGTTGTGGCTTGATTTGTGCTTGGAAAGTACCATTGTGTTGTTGGTACCACTGGTTTTTAAAGGTTGGTATGTGTCAGAGTGACTGGAGGAGTTCAGTAAGGTGCAAACTGCTGGACTCTACCATGGGATTCAGTCGTGTGTGGTGAAGCCCAGGACTCTGCCGCATTTGAAACAAGCACACCAGGTAATGCTGATGCAGGTAACTTTAGACTACTCACAGCAAGATGACCTGGAACCCTGTCTTTTTGGGATTTGGAATTTCTTTTGCTTTCTATTCCAGGGATGTGCACACGTATCCATGATCCTTCTTCTTTGCCGGGGAAACTGCCCATCCATTAAGATCCAGATCAAAAGTGGCTTCAACTGTGAGAACTTGTCTGAACACCCCTTTATTGGGTAGAATTACTTGCTTCCTCCTTTTGCTTCTATAGCACTTTGCAAGTACTCTTATTGGATGGTACACCTCACTTTTTGTGTGTGTGTGCTCCTTGAGGACAGGGAGCTCATCTTCTTCACCTTTCTGTTTATCTTAGAGTATAGCAGACTAGCGTGTCATAGACACCAATAAATATTTATTGACTGAACAAAAGAATCTTGTCCAACTCCCTAATACCATACTCTTACTATATATAGGGTCTTCATAAAGTATATTCAAATAAGACAATTTTAGTTTTGATAATATAGCTCATTTATCTTAAAAAGTATCAATGATATTTAAAGGATGAATACATTTTCTATTCATGGCTCATGGCTCTAATCTCCATAGGACACAGTTTACTATCTTCCAGGCTGTAGTTATTTCCCCCCACCCCCCAAGCACACAAATGATGCCTTGCATATAAATGTCACATTATTAGCCTCTACTTTAAACAGTTTGCTTTTTAAAAAATTTTTTTTAAAGATGTTGGGGGTAGGAGTTTATTAATTTATTTATGTATTTTTGCTGTGTTGGGTCTTCGTTTCTGTGCGAGGGCTTTCGCTAGTTGTGGCAAGCGGGGGCCACTCTTCATTGCGGTGCGTGGGCCTCTCACTATTGTGGCCTCTCTTGTTGCGGAGCACAGGCTCCAGACGCGCAGGCTCAGTAGTTGTGGCTCACGGGCCTACTTGCTCCACGGCATGTGGGAT
>NC_041231.1:11690471-11771643 GCF_002837175.3 Physeter macrocephalus
CTCTCCCGTTGCGGAGCACAGGCTCCGGACGCGCAGGCTCAGTGGCCATGGCTCACGGGCCCAGCCGCTCCGCGGCATGTGGGATCCTCCCAGACCGGGGCACGAGCCCGTGTCGCCTGCATCGGCAGGCGGACTCTCAACCACTGCGCCACCAGGGAAGCCCAAACAGTTTGCTTTTAAATGCCATTTTTATGGTTACTAGTCAACCTACAACCTATATGAATTTTTCATTTCCTAAGGCCTTTTTGAAGATTGATTTTTTTTCTCTCACATTTATACTTCAAAGTCTAGAGGTTAGTCTCCCATTTCTTCTCTGTCCTAATTCCTCTATTTAATAGCTCAAATTGCTGTCTGTCTCAATGGCAAGTTTCCAGTGGACAGGGACCACGTGATTGCAATTCTTTTTGGACAGGGCTTAGCACCTCCAGTCATAGTGAAATTTGTAGAGTGCCATATAGTTTATATAGCACTTTTCCATGATCAATGCTTTGAATCAGGAAAAACTACTATTTCCCCTCTAGGGTCTCACCAGCTAGTAAGGGACATAGCTAATATTTGAATGCAGTTCTACTCCCTCTAAATCCCTTTCAAATATGATATTGCAGAACTAGTTATAATAACAAACAAACAAAAGCACAACCTATGTAATGTCCATTGGGAGGAGAATAGTTAAGCGTTGGATGGTGTCTTAACTTGGGCTGCTGTGACAGAATACCACAGACTGGGTGACTTAGAAACCAGACATTTATTTCTCACAGTTCTGGAGGTTGGGAAGTCCAAAATGAAGATGCCAGCATGGTCAAGTTCTTGGTGAGGGCTCTCTTCCTGGTTTACAAATGGCTACCTTCTTGCATATCCTCAAGTGGCATAGAAAGAGAGAGAGAACAGTAGAGAGCTCAAGAACTCTTGTCTCGTCCTCTTCTTATAAGGACACTAATCCCATCATAGGAGCCCCACCCTCATGATCTCATCTAAATCTCATTACCTTACCAAATGCCCCACCTCCAAATAACATCATATTGGGGGCTAAAGGCTTCAATATATGAATTTGGGGGCAGACACTCACATTGAGTCCATAACAGATGGTCACAGCCATTTGATGGAATATTACTCAACCTTTAGACAAGAGGCCTCAGCAGGCGATTTAGCAACATGTAAAAGATTTTACTGTTATGGCAATGATATAGAATGAATAAGGAAGGAAGCTTGGGAAAATGAATACCATTCAACTGGTGGTTGGGGTGAAATGACATGAACTTTTATGTTTTGTTTTGTTTTTGTTTTGTTTTGTTTTGTTTTAATTTCAATGACTGTTGCTAGAACATCAGTGTTACTGAGAAACAAAAACACAAAACTGAACCCCTCCTCGTCCCCTGCCTTTGCCACTGCACATTTGCACTTTATTAATGCTTCTGAGGTGCTGATGAAGTGAGAACAACTTTCAGCTCCCAGAGAGCGAGTGTGTGTGCATGAGTCACGGGAGTGTGGTCTGATGCAGATCATTAAGCCCGTGGCAAATGCAGAATTAAGTAACTCTGATAACAGAGCTCTGGAGCATCCTTCTTGGAGATTAAACCTTTCAGGCTTTTAGCAGCTGAGAGGTGCTGGGGATCGGAGATAGCTGGCTTAGAAAGGAAGGGAAGGGGGGCAGATACTGGATGGGGACAGGAAGGAAAATGCATCACGTTCAGGCTAGTGCTCTTTTCTGATATTGTCTGTCGCCTGGAAAAGCATTGGAAAATGTCCCATTATCTGGGGAGAGGACAGTGTGTCTGCCTGCTTCCTGTCTTTTGCTTACTTGCTTTCCTACAGGCTGGGTTTTAATTTCATGTTCTGGCCTATTCCTCCAGCTTGTCTGTGGGTGAGTTTTCATTCTCACTCAATGACTGATCCTGTTTTACATGTGAATGCCCTTCAAAATTCAAGGGGGGTCCTACACCTTGTTGGGAAGAAGGACCAGGCCTCTCCTCTCTGCAGCCCTTTCCTTGCACCTGTTCGTTCAATACATACATAGGTTGCCCCTTTTTTGTGCTGGGCACAATGCAGGTGCTGAGAGTAGACAGATATGGTTTTTCCCTTCACGGAGCTTACAGTTAAACACTGGTTGTTCAGGATGGGCTGCATAATTTGTAGGGCTTGGTACAAGACGAAAGTGTGGGGCCCTTTATTCAAAAATTATTCAGAATTTATTGCTTTCTTATTACTCCAATTCTCTTATCCCTGTGTGTGAGATTTGAGCAGCCTCAGAAGGGCAGGATGTCTTCCTTGACTCAGTGGGCCTACAGAGAGACAATTGAACACACATGAAAGGCAAGATAAATATTAAGTGAATATTCGTTGCTTGAGACATGCAGCTAGGCCACACAGGCATTCACAGAATGCTCAACTTCTCTGAAACTTATCTGGACGTAATCAAATATGATGATGGAAAGCTTTGTAATTCAAAGTTTTGCCTTGTGAAGCAAATGGATAGGCTGTGATCAGTCTAATTATTATAGGCCTGAAAGACAGGCTTTATAGAAAGGTCTGTTTTCTGTAGTTAACATGGAGTAGAGAGTTTAGCAGTTTCCATAAAGCAACAGATAACCTAACTGAAAGTAATGATAGAACTAAGAGTAACTACAATAGGATAGTGTCACATTTCACAAAATGTCCTCTAGAATGTTAATTTTTAGAGAGAGAGAAATTTGACAAAATTGGTAATTTGACAAATCAGTTTTAGAAATGCTTCATACTTCGTTCCCTCTTGGAGATTTACAATTCATATGAAAGTCCCATGGCAGCAAAGAAGCCCTCAACACTTTTAGTACAATGTTATTTATGATAGCTCTTTTAAAAAGTAATAACTAGCGACTCTATCTATCAATATCAATCAACAGGGATTCTGAAAAATATGCTTTGGGAAACGTTGTTGATATACTTCCAAACTTTTAAAATGGGTGGTCTAGGGACACAGGATCTGGATTTGAGACCCACTTACAGCCATGAACAAGTTACATGGCCTCTTTCGGACACTGTCTCCCCATCCGTTAAATAATAAAATCCACATCGACACAATTATACAGATTAAATGAGACACTAGGTCTGAGGAAACCTCATGTAAACTGTTAAGTTGTCCTGCAAAACATTTAGTGGCTATTGAAACAATATTGAAATAAACAAGAATTATTTTCTCTATTCAAGAGTGGGTAAACTGAGTCTTGGAGAGGTTGAGGAGGGAGCCTGAAGTTCCAGAGGGGTTTGATGGCAAAGGCAGTCAGTTTCCTGCTTCACAGTTCTCAAGAAGATGCGTTTTAAACCAACTCAGCTTGTACATTTTAGTTTAGAAAGCAAATAGGCTACCTCTTTGACAGTCTCACCCCATGGAACAGCTGGAGGCAGACGCTGGCATCAAAATGCCAACTTTCCTTTCCAGCTTTGACATCCGATGTTAGCAGAATGATGAATTCAGAGGTGACAGATTTCAAGAGGATTTGTGTCCTTTCCAGGCCAGCACACCCTGTTATCTATGAGTCCCCTCTCTACTCAGAAAACCACCAGTGAGGTTGATTGAAAAGGGAAGGTGGCTTTTTTCTGTCATGAATGAGGAAGAACCTGGTGGGTTTTCTGTTACATACCTTCTGGAGGGAGGACAGAATCTTTGGGAAGGTGTTTTCTAGAAGAAAACACATTGTTTTTCTTCCTTCTTTGAAGGAAAAGCAGTGCAGAGTGAAAAACACGGAGGCAGGAATTGCGAGCTCTGGTTCTTGTCCTGTTTCTTCAACTAACTACTCGTGTGATCCTTAGCAGTTCCATCACCTTTTCTGGGTGCAAGTTTCCTATCTTAAAATGAGAGTTTTGGACTAGTTTGCAAAATTTATGGTTTTTGTGTTCTGCCTTTGTGAATTTTCCATATCTGTATCACCTTTTTATTATTTTTTCTGAGTATTTTTCTTTAAACAGCTCCATTCTGTACAAATTATTTTAAAGGGAAACATTACATATTTCTGCAAATGAAAAGTGAGCATTACTGCTAGATATTGAAGGTGACTAAAAACAAAAGCAAAGCATGGGGACTTCCCTGGTGGCACAGTGGTTAAGAATCCGCCTACCAATGCAGGGGACGCGGTTTCGAGCCCTGGTCCGGGAAGATCCCACATGCCGTGGAGCAGCCAATACTCACAGCAGCAGAGGGATAGTGCATGGCCTGGGTAAGATGATCTAGACAGGGCGCTAACAGTGTCCTCTACTACAGCAAGTCATTTGATGTTTTATCCAGGACCTGACCTGTGGCATCCTCTCCTTTGTTTATATGTCTCCATGGAGAAAAAAGCAATGGAATAGAAATCTGGAGCCCTGGGTTCTGGTCTTGGCTTTGCTACTACCCTGTTGTATGACCTTGGAAAAGCTATTCAACGTCTCTTGTTTCCTCACCCATGAAAGGAGGAATCATATGATCACTCAGGAGACTTCCAGCTCTGTACAACCTCAAACTATGTGATCCTCTTACCCATCTGGCCTGTGTTGGAAGCATTACAGGAACCATGTCTCACTGTAGTACTGTAGGACCTAACACTCAAAAGATTCCTCTCTGATCGCCAGGCTTAGAGAGCCAACAGTAAAAATACATAACATTTATTGAGCACTTACTATATACGAGGCATTTTAGGCCTTAACTCATCTAATCCACGTATCAACCCTGTGACATAGGGTTTGTTTGTTTGTTCTTTCTATTTCACAGATGAGAAAACTGAGTCTCAGAAATATTAAGTAACTTGCCCAGTTACATAGCTAGTAAACGGCCACTTTGGGATTCCAGGCCCAGTCTACTGGATTCCAGAGTCTGTGCTTTCTTTCTTTCTTTTTTTTTTTTTTTTTTAATGTTTATTTATTTATTTAATTTGGGCTGTGCTGGGTCTTAGTTGCGGCACATGGGATCTTCGCTGCGACATGCAGGCTCATAGTTGTGGCATGCGGGATCTTTTAGTTGGGGCATGCATGTGGGATCTAGTTCCCTGACCAGGTGTCAAACCCGGGCCCCCTGCGTTGGGACCGTGGAGTCGTAGCCATTGGACTACGGGAAGTCCCCAGAGCCTGTGCTTTCAACCATTTTCCATATTCCTTTATTGGGGTAGTATTTATGTGAGGCTCTTGCTGCATCTGGGTCCCCATTTGGGACCTAGAGACTGGTTGGTTCCACTCCTCTCCACTTACTCTCTGCCTTTCTGTCTCTGGGCCCTCTTCTGGGTAGAATGGGCTGTAAGCCCTGTGCAGCTCAGGCCTTTGTAACTGTTGAATAAGCAAATGAAGGAGGAAGGCCAGGAGGCCAGAAGCCAACTGTGCACTCAGCCGTTTGTCTGGGCCGCACAGTGATGGGCGGAGGAGCAGAGGAGGCTGGTTTTGAGCATTTCCCAGTGATGCCTCCCCGGGGGTGCTGCAGGCTCTGTGCTGCTATGGGGGCTGCTGGGTCTGCAGAGCACAGCCAGGAGACGTGGGATTCACCCTTGACTTAGTGATGGCTTGGATCACCTGCACGCAGAAGGCCCGGCCGCTCTGTGATGTATGGTCCTGGGGCCAAGCTTGGAGGGACCACAACTCACCTTGACTCCTTGCCACCTGGAAACCCATAAAGCGCAGCTTAGCACCAGGCAAGGGGAGACGTTCTGTGCAGACCAAAGAGCTCTTCTTTCTCTCCAGCTTTTCTTTCTCACCGTTTCCCTCAGCCCCACACCCCCACTCCATGTAACAGGGATCTGAGTCTCACCTCCCTGGTATCTGGCGCAAGACCCCATCTAGGTGTTTGAAATCTCCTCACATGTCCCTTGTTTTCTTAGGCGTCTGCCACCTATCCTGGGCGTTTCCTCTGCCCGGCTCCCCATTTCACAGCAGGCGCTAATGCCTTTCTTGTGATTCTGCCAACAGAGAAATCAAGGTCAGGGAGATCTGCCAAGTATACCTTTTGGTGGTTTTTAAGGAGGAGCAATCTGTAAGTGATCACTGAAGGCAAAGGGCTGAAGGGATGGCTTCAGGGAGAGAAAATAGGATGGACAAAGCAGTCTGTCTGCTGTGGATGGTAGAAATGAATAATAGTGAGAGAAGCCACATTGGCAGTCGGGACACCCCCAAACTTTTTCCTGCAGGATCCTCCATTTCAGAGGCTGATACCGTCATTCATCCAGTTGCCCAGGCCAGAAACCTGGGAGTCAGCCTTGACTTTTCTCCCTCACCTCAGAGTCTAGTTGTGGCTTCTGTTTTCTGAATCTCTCTTGATTTCAGTCCTTCTCCATGGCCACTGCCCACTACCAAGGGCTCCCCACCTCTTGCCTGGACTGGTTTAGCAGTCTCCTCCCTGGTCTTGGTCTTCCTGCTTCCAGCCCTGTCCCCTCCTCCCATCCATCCCCACCTGTAGTGCGAAATGTCTTCCAGAATGTACTTTTGACCTTGTCGTGCCAGCCCCAAGTTAGAACCCTTCAGTTCCATAATGACTGCCTCCAGGATGAAGTTCAAACTCATTAGCCTTCCAGGCACAGCTCTTCTTGCTCTGCTCCTGCTTGACCCTCTGTGGTGGGGGTCTCCAAGACCACCCTTATGTTAGATGATTTTCTAGAAGGGTTCCCAGCACTCAGAAAAGCTGTTATACTCATAGGTTATGGTTTATTACAGCAAAAGGATACAGATTAAAATCAGAAAATGAAAAGGTGTTGGGGGGTGAGGGGGAGTCCAGAGGACACTAGGCATAAGCTTCCAGTAATCCTCTCCCAGTGGAGTCCTGTGGACAGTGCTTCATTCTCCCAGCAATGATGTGTGACCACACATATGAAGTGTTGCCAGCAGGGATGCTCACCTGGGTCTCAGTGTCTAGAGTCTTTACTGGGGGTCAGTCACATAGGCATGGATTACCCATGTGACTGACCTTAGGAAGCAAACCCAGGCCTTCATCATAAATCACATTGTTAGCATAGACAATCTGGTGTGGCCTGAAGCCCCAGGTGTACAAAGACACTATCAGGCAGGATATTCCAAGAACTCAGAGGTTATCTCCTAGGAGCTGGTCAAGAATCAGTCCTTTCTTTGGAATGTGCAGGGTTGGAGCACCCCAGGCCTCCTGAGTTAACCCTTTATTGCACACCCTCCAAACTCACGTCTACCACTCTCTCCCATGCACCCAGCACTCCAGCTGTATCATTTAGCCTGCGCTCTCGTGCCTTTGTGCCTTTGCATGCACTGTTCCTTATGCCTGGAATTCCCTTCCACCTCTCCTGCCCTAGTTTACCTGGTGAGCTCTTACTCATCCTCAAGTCTCCAGGGAAGCATTCCCTCCTGTGAGAAGCCTTCCCTGATGCCCGAAGGCAAGCTGAGCTTCTCCCTCCCTGTGCGCCCAAAGCACTCTGTAAACGTCTCCTGTCACCATAGGTCATTCAGCGTCTACTTCCCACACAATAGGAAACACTGTAAGTTCTTTTAAGATAGGGAACATGTAGGCCCTTAAAAATAATGTTTATTTTATGTTTTTGCAGTGCTAAAAGTAATACTTGCTCATGGTAGAAGAACTGGGGCAGTGTATTTCTTCTCAACTTTTTCTCTCCAGTGCTTTACACCTAATAATCCTGGTGACCAGAGGGCCTGGACCTGCCTCTGCCTCCAAGTTCCTGCCTGATGTTGACTCAATCTGTTTGAATAAGGGTGGTTCACAGCTGTGCTCTCTTCCCTCCTCCTTTCCCCTTCATCCAGAAACATGTGGAATGGGCTGGGAGCTGAGGAAAACGCAGGCCCTGTCCTGAGGAGCTCAGTGTGGTCGGGGAGACAGACCCTGGACAACTCACCATGGTGTGATGAAGTTGCTGGCAACACAGAGGAGGAAGAGGACGAGGAGGAGGGGGAGGGGGAGGAGGAGGAGGAAGGGGAGGAGGGAGTTTTTTTGCAGGAAGTAGAAATAGGGTAGGGATGGAATAAGAGAAAACTTCCCAAAGAAGTTGACATTTGGGCTAGGCCTTGAAGGAACTGGAGGATTTTCCTCAGGAAGGGGAGGAAAGGGGTTTCCAGGCCAAGGTCATGGAACAAAGGGGTGACCGGCTGTGCATGGCCTGGACTGGCTGGGCTCAAGGCTGAGGGCCCCCCCCTTCCCCCAGACTCCCCAGCCCTCAGATGTGACACACCACTTGACTTTCCTTTGATCCCAGGCAAGGGTTATTCTCAGGGGGCTGCCCTTGCTGAGCTGCTGGCCCCGAGTTCTGTTTTGGTCATGGGGTTTCTTTATTTTTTTTATGTCATTTGGCTCTGAATATGTGTGAAATTGTAATCCAGGCTCAAAATAACTAGCTGATTAAAACCTAGTGAAACAAAAAAATGGGGGGAAATGTGCACTGAGACAGATGTCGGGCAGCCCCAGGTAGCTTAACTGCAGGCCAGCTTTAAGCCTATAAATATATTGATGGGCACCTCTTTCTGTTCTGAAACAGCAGCCCTGGGGATCGAGTCAGCCGGTGCTATTCCATGTACCACGTTTTTCATTTCAAGGGGTCTTTTCAGCAAAATGAGACCTTCTGGGGCCAGCCTGTCATGCTTGAGATCCTAGTTAGACCTGTGTGTTCATGCCAGGAGCCCAGTGTCCTACCTGAGTCCTGCTGTCTTCTGTCTTCTCAGTCACTCACTGCTGCTCCCTGCCACTGCAAGAGGACTTTGTACTCCTTATCCTGCAGCCTTTAGGTGCTTTGAAAAGATCACGAAGTCTTCCTGGGATATTTTTCCAATGTTAGTTGACTTCACATGTGTTGGTGAAATTACCAGTCTCGTCCATGGATTATGTGAGGATATTTCTGAATCCAGTTCTGTTCTCTTCTGAGTTTTTCCTTCCCTCTGTGTTTAAATCCCTTCTTTGCCACTTACTGGTCCTGGAGTCTTGGGTAGGTAACTAACCTCTCTTGTGCCTTAATTTCATCTATAAAGTGGGGATGATTATAGCACCTTTCTCACTGTTCTGGCAGGATTGAATGATATTGTATGTGAAAAGCACTTAGAACAGTACTTGGCACACAGTAAGTGCTAATAAGTGATTAGGAGTATTTTGATTACCCGTAGCTCAAAATTACACTCTGAGGTCCATCTCCTGTTTTAAACCTTGGAATACTAGGAAAATGGAACATGCAGGGAGACCTGGGTTTGAGTCCTTATTTTTCCACCAACTTATTCTGTGATGTTGGGTAAGTCAGCTCTTCCTCTTGGGACTTAATATGGTCATAGTCAAATGATGAGGGTGGATTAGATCAGGAATGACGGATAGAGGAAGGGCATAGAACTTCTGGATTTTCTCTCTCATTTCCTGCCAGTCTCAGATATGATCTCAGAATCTTCTGAATACAGCTCTCCAGGCAATCACTGTGAATTGATTAGATGGCACCTGATTTCAAATCTGTTTTCTGTCCCTGGATTAGATGATGTTCTTACTCTGATAGTCTATAATCTTAAATAAAGCGGTGCAAGGAGCCCAAATTTCAGGCTCCACAGATAGTCCATCCCCTTGCCATATACCTCTGCCTATTAAGTATGACTCTAGATAAAAACTAACTTCCAGAAGGGACTCATATCCCTTTTAGCCGGGGATGAGCAGGGGCTTGCCTTTTACTGGCTGCAACATTTCCTAAACCTCTGTTTCCTCTGCGTAATGTTCAAGACAGTCCAACTGAAGATCTGAACACCTTTTATTTCCATCTTTGAATTTGACTTTTAAGTCAGCTTTATAAGTATTTGCATCTGTATGTCCTCTTTTAGGCAGATGTGGACAGGGCTTGGCCTCTGCCCTCAAGGAGTTTATAACTTTATAGGGGAGGTAGGATTGAGGCACACACAGCAGTGAAAAACAGTACAAAGTTGTATACAATCAGTTGCTAAGTTAAGTACTTAAACATACATTATATGTCAGAGATAGGAAAACACAGCATGGCAGACATAACTAATCAGTCACTACAGTCTTTCCATAGTAAGCTCAGATGCTGCCTAGTAATCCTTCTCAACGTGGAGTTCCAGGCAGCCACTACCATCGGTCAGAGTTGGCAAGTGTAGTAAAATCTATATGCCATCCTGTGTTAGTTAAAATATGTAAAGCTAGCTGCTGTAATAGATAAATCTCAAAACCTCAGTGGCTCAGCACAATAAAAGTTTATTTCACGCTCTTTTTTTTTTTTTTTTTTTTTTTTTTTTTTCCGCGGTACGTGGGCCTCTCACTGCTGTGACCTCTCCCGTTGCGGAGCACAGGCTCTGGACGCTCTGGCTCAGTGGCCATGGCTCACGGGTCCAGCCGCTCCGCGGCCTGTGGGATCTTCCCGAATCGGGGCACGAACCCGTGTCCCCTGCATCGGCAGGCAGACTCTCAACCACTGCACCACCAGGGAAGCCCCTTCACACTCATTTTGAATTGGTAGGGAGATCTGTTCCACACAGTCATTCAGAGACCCTGGCTTCTTCCATCTTGTGACTCCGCCCCTCCTCAAGGCCTGTGGAGTCCTTCCCATTCAGCCATAGGTGGGGAAAGAGAGAGTGAGGACCATGCCTGAGAATTCTTTATAGGTTAGGCCTGGAAAAGGCAGGCACTACTGTGCTCACCTTTTATTGGCCAGAGCCCAGGCACATGACCACACCTGACTGCAAGGAAGGCTGGAAAGTTAGTCTAGCTGTGTGCCTGAGAAGGAGGGAAGAAATGCAGATACTGGTGGACGCTAGCAATTTCTGCCATGTACCCTGGAATCACAGGAACTTCCAAAAAGGGTGGAGTTGTCAGAGAAGGCTTTAAGAAGGGCTCTGAAAGATGTATAAGATGTGAATTTGTCAAAGGCAGTAGGGAGGGCATTTGAGACAGGGGTAAAAGCAGGAATAAAGTTTAGGGATGGGAACCATTTGGCCTTAGGCTAAGACAGAAAGGAGACAAGATAGGCTGCGCTAAAGGTTTGTGGGAGGAAATCCTGCATGGATGGGATTAAGTGATGGTGGATCCTTGACTCTGATGATATTTCCTCTCTAAATGGCAGAAATTTGGACAAGTGTTTTGTCACCAGCAAAAGCTACAAAAAAGGCAAAGACCTGGTAGCAATCAGTGGTCTGATTCTTTCAGCTTCCATTTTGTCCTCCGGCCATCCTTCAGTGAACCCAGTGGCCTATTTACAAATACCACCCTTTCTCAAGTTTCCTCAAAACCCTTTCCTTAATGGTGTGAAGAGAATTCCCAATGAGAAGAGAGCGAGGGGGGCAGGGAGCTGGGAGCCCTCGTTCTTAGCCCAACTTTGCATCTTTCCCTATTTGCATTTATTATCATGCACTAATTATTCACAGAGAGCCTTGCCCTTTGTGGGTTCGCATTAATTTAGATTGCTTTTGAAAAGCAATCAAGGAGGGAATTAAGTGATCATACATCAAGGAAAAAAAAAGACATGGCACCAAAGAGATGGGATGTGCTTTGCTGTAACTGGTCGGGTCAGGCTGCTGTGAGCTTTCCTCTAAGCCCAGGAGATATTGGCAGGTGCACCTCAGCTCTCCTGGGACCTTTGTGGGCCTGTTCGTCACACTTTTGATCAGTATACCCATGGATCAGAATACAGAAGAGGCATAAGTGGCAGGCAGATGATCACTGGCCTGAGACAAGACAGTTTCCCTTTCTGAGCCTCAGTTTCCTCATCTGTAAAATGAAAAGGGGGGTTAGGTGATCTTTCAGACCCCTCCCTGTAGGTCTGCAACTCTCTGCCAAAGTCTTTTTGAAGACTTAACAATTGTGTAACCTTACAAAGGGACACACCAACTACCTGCTCCTAATCCATAAAGTTTTCCTTGCTCAGTCTTCCCATGGACATTAATAAGAAAAGGAAAGTGAACTAATATTTCTCTCTCTGTCTCCTGCTTCAGTTATCCAGTGCTCTTGATCTAGGCTATGGATTTCTCAACAGTTTGTTTTTTGTTTTATTTGGGAGGTCTTTGAAAACATGTGTTTGTAAAGTGGAATATGCATACAGGTAAGCGCACATTTGATAAGTATACAGATCGACCCTTGCTTTTTTTTTTAATCTTTATTGGAGTATAATTGCTTCACAATACCATGTTAGTTTCTGTTGCACAACAAAGCGAATCAGCCATATGCATACACATGTCCCCATATCCCCTCCCGCTTGAGCCTCCCTCCCAGCCTCCCTATCCCACCCCTCTAGGTCATCGCAAATCACCGAGCTGATCTCCCTGTGCTATGCTGCTGCTTCCCACCAGTCAGCTATTTTACATTCGGTAGTGTATATATGTCGATGCTACTTTCACTTCGCCCCAGCTTCACCCTCCCACCCCATGTCATCAAGTCCATTCTCTATGTCTGCCTCTTTATTCCTGGCCTGCAACTAGGTTCATCAGTCAGTACCATTTTTTTTTTTTAAGATTCCATACATATGCGTTAGCACATGGTATTTGTTTTTCTCTTTCTGACTTACTTCACTCTGTATGACAGACTCTAGGTCCATCCACCTCACTACAAATAACTCAATTTCGTTTCCTTTTATGGCTGAGTAATATTCCATTGTATATATGTGCCACATCTTCTTTATCCATTCATCTGTCAATGGACATTTAGGTCGCTTCCATGTCCTGGCTATTGTAAATAGTGCTGCAATGAACATTGGGATGCATGTCTCTTTTTGAATTATGGTTTTCTCAGGGTATATGCCCAGTGGTGGGATTGCTGGGTCATATGGTAGTTCTATTTTTAGTTTTTTAAGGAACCTCCATACTGTTCTCCATAGTGGCTGTATCAATTTACATTCCCACCAACAGTGCAAGAGTGTTCCCTTTTCTCCACACCCTCTCCAGCATTTATTGTTTCTAGCTTTTTTGACAATGGCCATTCTGACTGGCGTGAGGTGATACCTAATTGTAGTTTTGATTTGCATTTCTCTAACAATTAGTGATTTTGAGCGTCTTTTCATGTGCCTCTTGGCCATCTGTATGTCTTCCTTGGTGAAGCGTCTATTTAGGTCTTCCACCCATTTTTTAACTGGATTGTTTGTTTTTTTTGTTATTGAGCTCCATGAACTGTTTGTATATTTTGGAGATTAATCCTTTGTCTGCTGTTTCATTTGCAAATATTTTCTCCCATTCTGAGGGCTGTCTTTTTGTCTTGTTTATGGTTTCCTTTACTGTACAAAAGCTTTTAGGTTTAATTAAGTCCTATTTGTTTATTTTTGTTTTTATTTCTGTTACTCAAGGGGGTGAGTCAAAAAAGATCTTGCTGTGGTTTATGTCAGAGTGTTTTTCCTATGTTTTCCTCTAAATAGTGTCTGGTCTTACATTTAAGTCTTTAATCCATTCAGAGCTAATTTTTGTGTATGGTATTAGGTAGTGTTCTAATTCTTTTTACATTCTTTTACATGTAGCTGTCCAGTTTTCCCAGCACCACTTATTGAAGAGGCTGTCTTTTCTCCATTGTATGTTCTTGCCTCCTTTGTCATAAATTAGGTGCCCATTTGTGCGTGTGTTTATCTTTGGGCATTCTATCCTGTACCATTGATCTATATTTCTCTTTTTGTGCCAGTACCGTACTGTTTTGATTACTGTAGCTTTGTGGTATAGTTTGAAGTTGGGGAGCCTGATTCCTCCAACTCCGTTTTTCTTTCTCAAGATTGCTTTGGCTATTCGGGGTCTTTTGTGTTTCCATACGAATTGTAAGATTTTTTGGTTCTAATTCTGTGAAGAATGCCATTGGTAGTTTGATAGGGCTTGCATTGAATCTGTAGGTTGCTTTGGGTAGTATAGTCATTTTCACAATATTGATTCTTCTAATCCAAGAACATGGTATATTTCTCCATCTGTCTATGTCATCTTTGATTTCTTTCATCAGTGTTTTATAGTTTTCTGAGTACAAGTCTCTCACCTACTTAGGCAGGTTTATTTCTAGGTATTTAATTCTTTTTGTTGCAGTGGTAAATGGGAGTGTTTCCTTAATTTCTCTTTCTGATTTTTCGTTGTTGGTGTATAGCAATGCCAGAGATTTCTGTGTATTAACTTTATATCCTGCAACCTTACCAAATTCATTGATTAGTTCTAGTAGTTTTCTGGTGGCATCTTTAGGATTTTCTGTGCATTAATTTTGTATCCTGCAACCTTGCCAAATTCATTGACTAGTTCTAGTAGTTTCCTGGTGGCATCTTTAGGATTTTCTATGTATAGTATCACGTCATTGGCAAATAATGACAGTTTTACTTCTTCTTTTCCAATTTGTATTCCTTTTATTTCTTTTTCTTCTCTGTTTGCTGTGGCTAGGACTTCCAAAACAATGTTGAATAAGAGTGGCGAGAGTGGACATCCTTGTCTTGTTCCTGATCCTAGTGGAAGTGCTTTCAGTTTTTCACCATTGGGTATGATGCTTGCTGTGGGTTTGTCATATGTGGACTTTATTATGGTGAGGGAGGTTCCCTCTATGCCCATTTTCTGGAGAGTTTTTTTCTTAAATGGGTGTTGAATTTTGTCAAAAGCTTTTTCTGCATCTATTGAGATGATCATGTGGTTTTTATTCCTTAATTTGTTAATGTGGTGTATCACATGGGTTGATTTGCGTATATTGAAGAATCCTTGCATCCCTGGGATAAATCCCACTTGATCATGGTGTATGATCCTTTTAATGTGCTGTCGTATTCTGTTTGCTAGTATTTTGTTGAGGATTTTTGCATCTATGTTCATCAGTGATATTGGTCTATAATTTTCTTTTTTGGTAACATCTTATTCTGGTTTTGGGATCAGGGTGATGGTGGCTTCGTAGAATGAATTTGGGAGTGTTTCTCCCTCTGCAGTTTTTTGGAAGAGTTTGAGAAGGATTGGTGTTAGCTCTTCTCTAAATGATAGAATTCGCCTGTGAAGCCATCTGGTCCTGGACTTTTGTTCGTTGTTAGATTTTTTATTATGGTTTCAATTTAATTACTTGTGATAGGTCTTTATATTTTCTAATTCTTCCTGGTTCAGTCTTAGAAAATTGTACCTTTCCAAGAATTTGTCCATTTCTTCGTGGTTGTCCATTTTATTGGCATATAGTTGTTGGTAGCAGTCTCTTATAATCCTTTGTATTTCTGCAGTTCGACCCTTGCTTTTATGATCATTTTCTTGTATTCTCTTTCCCCTCCCTCCACCCTCTTCTAATTTGGGATGGACACTGAAAGGGATTGGGACAAGAGTCCCAAATCTATTGCTTCCATAGGCCTCTGGCAGGGGGTTGTTTGCTAATCACCATTATGGTTACTGCAAAGATTTGCAAGTGTTCTGAGGGTGTCACTGATTGGTATAAGCCACATCTCACCAAGCTTGGATGAGATCCCCAGGGAGCAGACATCCGGTGAAATGAGACGGAGCCGAGGCCCTGATTGAAGAGGCTGGCAAAGGAAAAGGAGATAGGAGGAGGAGAGTGAGGTGGAACGGAGCACATGCTGTCAGAAGGAGCAACAAAGGGAAAGAAGCAGCAGAGCCGAGATTCATATAAGCCCAGGGGGTGCAGGGTGGGGTGGCAAGTTCTGGCAAGGAAGAGAGAGAGGATGAGGAGGACCAGGGCTGAGACAGGCCACTGGCTTTGTGATTACGAGGGTGGGGAAGATGGTGCTTCTTTGAAGAGGTGAAAGGGTGATGACGCGTGGAGAGATAATGGCTGCGCAGCACTTAGCATGGAGTTTGTGTGTGTGCTGGTGTGGTTCTCCCCCTAATTACCTCTCATCTGCCCTCAATTACTGGATGACAATGATTAAATCCCGTCCAGCCCCTTCCTCAGTTAATCCACCGACTGGGCCACCTCGCGTCCACGTTTTACCTGGGAGGCACATTGTGTTTTAGAGAGATCGCCATTATAGCTCTTTTTGTTGAGGAAAAAGTAAGATACAGGGAGAATTTAGTACCCACTGGCTGTAGAAAGGTCTAATTAACCTTGTTCTGGGGCTATCCACATGACAAGCTGCTCCTCTGTAGAATAACAGATGCCCCTGATGTTTATTCAAGAGCAGATTATCGATTGGACTGACTCAAACTGAGTAGATTTCAGTAACCAGAAATAAATATCTGCTTCGGGCTACCTAAGGACACAGCACACATTTAGCTGAGGTTCCTGCTTTTCCCACACACTTAGCTGAGGTTCTCCAAAGGATAGCTTCCTTATCTGAAAGATGGGGTAAGTGATACTTAGCTTGCAGAGTTATACGAGGGTTAAATGAGATTTTCTATCTCACATACTTAGTGTCATCTCTGGCATGTAGGAGGCATTCGATAAAAAGTGGTATTGATGATGCTACAAGCAAGCATTTATTGAGTGTCCCAGGTGCTGTTACAGAATGAATAATACAGGACTCCTGTTCTTAAGGGGCTGGCAATGCAGCAATAAAGAGAGACTCATAATCCTCAGGAAGTAATCACAAGGCAGTGTGGTAAACATGGTAATAGAGGGGCACTCTGAGTTCTGTGAGAACAGAGGAGAGGACAGTGGATCCTCTCTGGGAGAGACAGACAAGGCTGCCCTGGAGGAGGAGTCTCTCAAGTTAGACCTTGAAGGCAGAGTGGAGAAGAGACATTCCTGGCAAAGGAGACTACAGGTCCAAAGGCAGTGAGGTTGGAGACAGCTTGGTGCTCTTTGAGGAAGCATCCACTGGTGGTGGCATGAGAGAAATGGACTTGGTGACTCTTCCCACCAGCCCCAGCATCTGAGGGTGACGGGGTTGGAGAATGCAGAGCCGTCTGGTGTAGATGGAAAGTGGAGTGCTTCCAGTACTCTGCCTTGCCGAACCCTGTGTGCCAGCCCACTCCCTGCTCCTCCATCTAATCTTCTCAGTAGCCTATTGGGAAGGAGGGATCAAGCCTGGCATCCAGGGCTCATTACAGTCTGTTTCTAAGCCTTTCTTCACTCTATTACAAATGGGGTGCGACTGGGATGCCCTTCCCTCCTGCGGTCAGCCCAGTTCACAGGTGGCTCCTCCTTCCCCTGAGCCTCTCTCTCTGGCCACGCCAGCCACGGCCTCCTCTGCCTTCTCTTGGAGCACAGGGTAGCTAGCAAGAGGGGCTAGGATCTGGCCGAGACTAGGCACAGGGGGCGGGGGTTAGAGAGGCACGCCTGGTGGAAAAGGGGGGGGGCAGGGTGTCCAGGGGCACCCAGTATGTCAATGGGAGGTGGGGTTCCAGGTAGACAAGGGGGTTCGCAGTGTTTCTGAAACCACAGATGGCCCAGTAGGTGGCTGGAGTGCTGCGAAGGGGAGTCTGGGCCTGGGACCTTTGGGAATCTAGGGCAGAGCCTCCTAGGGGGAAGACCCTGTCTGGGGAGGGAAGATGGTAAGAGCAAGGTACACCAGGCAGGTGACTGGTATAGCACCCACACCAGGGCTTGGGAACAAGGTGGGTCCTGGCGGTCATACTGGTATTTGTGTTGCCTGGGAGTGGGGTGGTGTGGGTACAGCTGATTCATACCTTCTGTCTGGTAGGGATCTTTCTGGAGCTAGGTAAAGGCTCTTGGGAGGAGAGGTGCAAAGGTAAGGAGCCAGGGTGTACGGGATAACCTCCCTCTTCTAATCTCTCCTATAAAGCAACTAACTAGCTCTTTACTATTTGTGTGACCTTTAGTTTCTGAATGCCTTTTACAGTACTGTAGCCAAGTCCTCATCGAACTTTCAAGGGGCTCTGCCTAACTCCCACTTAGACCTCCAAGGCAAAATCTGTGTCTGCATTTCTAATAATAAGAAGAATGTCAACAACAGGGTCCATTTATTGAGCACTTCTTCTAGGCACTGGGAGATTTACATGTATGGCTGATTCAATCCTCATGTTAAGACCTTGAGGCAAGCTTATTCCCATTTGACACATGAAGAAACTGAGGCTCAAAGAATTTAAAATCCAGTGTTGAAGGTCACACAGCTAGTAACTGTTGCAGTTCATATTCAAATGAAGTCTCAGGCAAAGTCTGTACTTTTAATCCCTGTGCTATGCTGTGAAATGAAATCATTCCAATTTATTGAAACTGGTCTTTGTTAAAAGGCATGACACTGCAGTGCATTATCATGCTCCTTCCTTACCTTGGCCTCCAGCATCACTTTGCTTATAATCTCTGTATGTGAATTAATTGATTGATTGAACTGGGGGAGGGGGTGGAGATTGAGGGGGTGCACAGCCTGGGGCACCTGGACTAGTGTCCTTTCCTTCCTCGAGCCCCTTGGAGAGAGCCCTGGGGGTGGATGGAAACGTCTGCAGAGAATGTTTTTCAAACAGCCTCCGAAAGCACTTTGCCGAGCAACAAAGAGCCTTTCAGAGCACAGTTCCTGAGGTGAGGGGCTCAAAGGGGTGGGGGACTTGCAAGCTGAGAGCAGAGTGGGAGGGCCTGGAGTCGCCACTGCCTACAGCCTCTGGCTCCACCATAAAGCCAAGCTGAGGAGGATTGAGTTTCATCTCAGGGTACTGCTGCGGGGCTGAGGGGCCCGGGCTGAGGGGCCAGGGCTGGGGCTGGGGTGAAGGCGCAGGAGAGGGAGAAGGTCTTTAGGGAACACTATAGGGTGTGTGTCTGTGTGTGTGTGAGAGAGAGAGAGAGAGAGAGAGAGAGAGAGAGAACAAATCTGTTTCAGTTCTAGAACACAACTCTGTGGGTGTGGAAGGACATTCAAAACTAGTTTCCTAGGGACATACGTGTTTTTAATTAAGAATAGTTTTAACTTATAAAAGTAGTACATGCTTGCTGTAAAAATTCAACTATCAAGGTTTATAAACCTCTAAATAGAACTTTGAAAGCTCTTGCCACCCATCATAAGTTATCACTGTTAACATTGTGGATGTATTCTCCCAGACTCTGTGTGTGTGTGTGTGTGTGTGTGTGTGTGTGTGTGTGTGTGTGTGTGTGTGTATACTGTGTTTTAGATACATAATTAAACATCTGTGTACTCGATATGTAACTATAGTGGCTAAGTTCTATCGAATGCTTACTATGTGCCAGGCTTTATAGTAAGTAGGAGGTGTTCTTTATTTTCATGACCTCATTTCATTCTTACATCTCTGTGAAGTTAGGTACTAATGACCCCCATTCACAGGATGGGGGAAGTGAGACTTAGTGAGGTGCCGGGGGTAGAAATGTGGCTGCAAGATGCGGACGCTTCCCTGCTGGTCTAGTTCACCTTGTTTGTAACAAAATGGGATCACATGTGCCCTCTCTGCAGTGGGGCTTCTGCTCTGGCCCGTTTTCTTGGCCCCTTCACTACCTCCTCTTCCTCTCCCAGTTCCCAGTCATGGCCTTCCCCTTTGGATGCAGTTCGCTCAGTGAATATGATAAGAAGGCATGCTAAAACGTAAGGATTGTGATCATCACTGGATGAGTTTGGTAGGCAGAATAATGCCTCGCCCCCCGCAAAGAGCCCTGCACCCTGATTCCCTGGGAGCCTATGAGTGTTACTTCCCACAGCAACGGGACTTTGCAGATGTCATTAAGGTTGTTATTAGTTTTCCAGAGCTACCCTAACAAAGCACCAAAAAAATTGGTTGGCTTAAAACAACAGAAATTTATTGTCTCACAATTCTGGAGGCTAGAAGTCTGAAATCAAGGTGTCAGCAGGGCCATGCTCTTTCTGCAGACTCTAGGGGAGGATCCTTCCTCGCCTCTTCCGGCTTCTGGTGTTTGCCGGCAATCCTTGCCGTTCCTTGGCTTGTAGGTGCATCACTCCAGCCACATGGCTGTCTTCTCCCTGTGTGTCTTCACATTGTCTTCCCTCTGTGTATGTCTGTCCCTGCGTCCAAATTTTCCCTTTTTATAAGGACATCAGTCACCTTGGATCAGGGTCCAACCAAATGCCCTCCTTTTAACTTGATTACTTTTGTAAGACCCTATTTCCAATTAAGGTCACATTCTGAGATATTTGGGGCTTAGGACTTCAACATATCTTTTTTGGAGGAGGGCACAATTCAACCCATAACAACCTTAAAATATGGAGATCATCGTGGATTATCAGGGGGGCCCAGTCTAATCACATGAGCCCTGAAAAGCTGAGCACCGTCTCTGGCTGGAGGCAGAAGAGAGGTGCCCAGAGGGGAAGTTAGAAGGATATGACCCGTTGCGCCACCCCTGGCTCTGAGACGTGGGGACCTGTCCAAGGGCAAAGACTGGAGAGAAGCCTCTAGGAGCTGAGGGTGCCCCCCAGCTGACAGCCAGCCAGGATATGGTGACCTCAGTCCTACAGCTGCAAGGAACTAGATTCTGCCACAACCACAATCCAGGAGGAAGTGGATTCTTCCCAGAATCTTCCCATAAGAGCCCAGCCAGCCAATACCTTGATTTCATCCCTGTAAGACCCTAGACCAAAAACCATCTGAGTCAACCTGGACTTCGGAGCCTCAGAACTGTGAGATAATAAATTTGTGCTTAAATTGCTGAGTTGGTAGAAATTTGTTCTGGCAGTAATAGAAAAGGAATACAGTTACCTTCCCATTTCACCGGACCTTCAGTGCCTTAAGCCAAAGACACGGCCAATGATAGGAATTCTCGGGGCCTCACGTTTACTTTCTTGGGCCTTTGAATAATACCACCATCCTGTACAGAATGTGATGTTTCCCAGTGCATTTCTTGCAAAATTTCACTTGCTTCTCCCAGGAGCCCTGTGAGATCTAGGGATATTATTCTCCCCATTTTACAAGGCAGGAAACCATGTGATTTAATGAAGGAAGTGATTTGCTCAGGGCCTCACAGAAGTGGGATTGCAAGCCAGGTTTCCTGTTTCCAAATCACAGGCACATTTTGCCACAGCCCATGGCTGCCTCTATTAACCAAAGCACCTGTTGTCTGAACACAATTACAGCTGTCCGAAGGCCTGGGCCCCTTGTGAGGGTGTGAGCTTCCTTTTGCTGAGAAATGGTCAAGCAGAAGCCAGTGGACAATTTGCTTGGGAAGCTGAGGAAGGGATTCCTGCCATCTGTGGGAGGATGTTGGCGGGTGCCTCCTGATGCCCTTTTCAATTCAGGATCTACAGTGGGAGGTGGGTTAAGCTTTTGGTACCACAATTCAGACAAGAGAAAGCCCACGGGGTCTTGCCTGGAGAAGATGCACAGAGGAGGCTGAGCAGGACTTGGAGGGGATGGCTGTGTTTGGATTTCTGGCGTGATTGCAGGGCACGCCTCTTGCCCGCGCCTTCCAACAGCAGTTGCTTTGGTGAAACTTGCAGGCAGGGTCTGGGCCAAACCTGAAGTGAGTGGACCCCACGGCCTCTGGCCTGCCCTCCGCTCGCTCAACCCCCCCTCAAGTCCATGGTGCTGGCTGAGGGTACACCATGTGGTTGCAGCCAAAAGAACAGTGGTGGGAGAGCAAAGGGGTAAGGGAAATACAGGCGGAGAATAACTTCCTGCCCAGCCTGGCTTCCTGTGGCTTCCCCACTAACCCACTCGAACTCTCATTAACTCTCTTTGTCTTTCTGTGGGTGGGAAGCAAACAGCCTGTCTTTTGAGGGCAGCTGCCCTCCTATTAAAGTTTCCTTAGCAATTTTCCACTTGTCCTTGAGCCTGGGGCGTCCCCTCCTCAGTCTTGTCGCCTGCATGGCTGAGGTGACTTAGACTGTACCTTCCCCATGCCTGAACTCCCTGGGGAGCTACCTCTCTTCCGCCCTTCCTCCCGCCTGTCTTGGAGTGCCCTTCAGTTCAGGAGCTCTTTCTAGCCCCCAGACCACATGCCGTGGGGATGGCTGTAAATGATGGCCTCACAGGCTTCAGGCTGGGAAGTAGCACAGCATGGTGGACAGAACTGGGTATTTACTAAACACTTCCTGTGTACCTGGCCCTGTGCTAGGACTCAGGGACACAGCACTGAACAAGACAGCAGAGGACCATGTGCCAGCCTTGGTTCCATCCCTGCTGGTTGCGTGACCCTGAGCTCGTCACCTCACCTCTGTGTTACAATCATGTTGAACAATGACTGAAACGGCACTTTGCAAGCATGCTGTAAACTGTAAACTCTATGGAGGAGGTATTGTTAGTTCGTATCCCCTCACTCGATCCTCTCAATTATCTGATGAGGTAGGCATGGCAGCAGTTCTTATACCCATTTTACAGATGAGAAAGTAAAGCCTCAGGCGGCTGAAGAGCAGGAGCGGGAACAGGAACTAAATGTTCAGCTACTTAGCTGTGAGCTGATTCTGTTTTACTGCATACTGTGCCCCAGGAGTTCACTGGTGATAGTGTTTAATGACATTTTCAACAACCACAGCATTCATAAACTCACATTCATCAACTGCTTACTATTTACCAAGGACTGGGTTAAATCCTTTACGTGCCTATTATTATTCCCACTTTCCAGATGAGAAAATTGAGGCTCGGCAAGGATAAGTCATTTGTCCAAGGTCACTTTTCTGTGCAGGGGCAGAGTCAAGGTTCACACTCAGGTGTGTCTGACTCCAGAGCCTAGAGTTGTACCCTCTGTGCTATTGCTTATCCAGCTGAGCATCTCAAACTGATGTGCCCAAAATAACCAGAAAGCATACAAGAGAGTAGGAAGGGGGTAGACTAGCAATAACCACAACCCCCCCCTCCACCCGCTAGAAGTGTGCCTCAGGCAGTGGGGGCTGGGCATCAAGAGGGATGGCTTCCTGCAGCCGAGCTTTATCGGGGAAGTGGGTCTTGAACAGCGGGCAGGATTGGAAGCTCAGAAGGGCAGAGGCGGGTATGAACAGGGGACCTGGAGAAGAAAGGGAGATGAGGAGGGGATCAGGCTGGTGGGTGCATGTGGGGGAGCAGTGGAGATCAGATGGGCTTTGCATGAAGCAAAGGAACTGACGTTTGTTCCAGCAGCCATTGCAGCTGTGGCCCAGCTGCCCACACCCCGGCCACTGAAGGAAATGAGTGCCCAGAGACGTCTCTGGGTCTGGGGTGGAGTAAAGATCGTGCCTTTTTTGTTGTTTATCATTCTGGACCTTGAGGTTAGAGAAGAAGAAGAACAGAGCTACTTTCTCCTAGACTCAGGGAGGAGGAAGGAGAACAGAGGGGACCAGGCCTAGGGAGGGGTTGGGAGAGCCGGCATGCCAACACTGGTCTGTGAGTCTAGAGACCCATGTGCTGCGCTCCTGTGTAGCACTGTGGAGTTGGAATATAGATTCCTCTCTGGCCCTCAGTTTTCCAAACTGTGACTTGAGAGAGGTATCAGTAAGAACCACTGGTTGCAAGTGACAGAAACATCATTCAAACGGCTAAAAACAAAGCTTTATTGACTCGTGTGATTGGAAAGTCCAGGGATAGTTCTAATTCTAGGGATGGTTGGATCTGGAGGTTCAAATGGTATCATCAGGTATCTGTTTCTCTCCATCTTTCGCTCTCTTCTCCACTGAGATGCCTTGTGTTACAGGCAGGTTCACCCTTCAGGATCTCAAGGTGACTGCCAGATTCTCCGGGCTTACCTTCTACCAGCCTTGCAACCCACAGAAGAAGAGCACCTGTCAGTAGTTCCTGCAGAAGCCCCAGAGTACACCCTAGGACAGCTCCTGGTCCTACGTGGTCATGTGGCCAGGGATGCCTGCCTCTGATTTGCCAGACCAGGGTCACATGATCTCCATTAGAGTTGAAGGTAGAGTTAGTCCCACAGAAGTCACATGGAGTGAGAATGGGATGGGCTGATTTCCCCAAAGGAACGTAGGAGGGCTGATACCAGAAGAAGGGGGAATGAATGTCAGGCAGGCAAGAACCGCAGATGCCCTCCTCAGCATCCAAGGGCTGACCTGCCTGTCTCTGAATGAAGCCACTGACAATGGGCCCCCTCTAAATTGTGTTAGGGTCACGGAGCCCTTTAAGAATGCCGTGAAAGCCATGATCCCCCTCCCTAGAAAGACACACAGAACTCCTTAGCATGGCCTCTGAGGCACTGCATGGTCAGTCTCTCCTGCCTCCCCCAGACCCCCAGCTGGCCACACTGGCCTCTAGTTGTTCCTTGTTCTCACCATGCTGCCTCCCTCCAAAGGGCCTTGAATTCGCTGTTCCCTCTGAGTTAACATCACCTCTGTGTACGTTACCTCGTAAACCTCTCCTTGGTACCTAATTCAAGAGCAGTTTAAAATTTTTTATATGGTTTTTTGGCTAATCTCTGTCTTTTCCAGCAGAATGGAGGCTCCATGGAGGAGGGAGCTGATTTTGCTTCCCTTTATATCTGTAGCACCCAGTAGAGTGTCTGGCACATAGTTGATGCTTAATAGTAGACAGGTAAATGCATACCTTTAAATATACAATTTTCCCTGAATTATTTTTAGTGGCACACACCTTCCTAGAGTCAGTCTCTGAACCTCAGGTTAACAACCTAAGGATAAAAAATGGAAAAATGAAGGCATTGGACAGTCAGCTCACTTAAAGCAGGGCCATGCAAATGAGGACCTCCTCCCTACCCGGGCCAGTTTTTCTGATAATATAGGTGCCATTGACTTAAGTTGAAGACTTCTAAGTGGAGTCCCATGGATGATTAGTGTGGGTGAAACCTGTGGTCAAATAAACTTGGGAAACACCGTCTAATCTGATATATCCTCCTGCTCTTGGAGATTTACAACATACATTAATAATAGTAATATATTAAAAAAAATTATCATTAGTATAATGATCATTTATCAAGGGCTTACTATGTGCTAGGCACCTTACTAGGTCCTTCACACGTATTTTCACACGTAATCTCATAATAGCCTTATGCAATAGATGCCATCATCACCCCATGTTACAGAAGACAAATGAATGCTTGCATGGATTAAGAATCCCAAGTTATCATCTAGAAAGTGGTAGATATGGAACTCAAATCCTGGCGATCTGATAGGTGTCCAGTCTCCATACTCACTGAAGATATGAGAAATCCTATAGTGGAAACACTTTACCTTTGTGTAACGTGTGTTTGTTGCTACTGGAATCCCTTTTCTCTCCACACACTTAGAAGATCTCAAGGATCGCACCTAATTTGGGACATGCTGGTGAAGTCTTAATTCATGTTGAGTAGGACTGAGACCAGAAGAATGTACCTGGCACAGACTCAATGCCACAAATATTTCTGGAGCACCCCTTGTGCCAGGTGTGGTGCTAGTGGGCACAGAGCCACATTCTCATTGCCCAGGGGCACCCATAGCAGCCCGGAGCCTGCTCCTGGGCTACCCCACCGAGAGCCTGCCTGTCTCTGGGTCTTCCTCGGACCATTCAGCTGTGTCTTCCCTTGGTGGGGTACTGCCCCGAGTCACGTCTATGAGTTAGTTCACAGCTAAACACACGTTCATTCTGTAAATGTTTAGTGAGGACCTTCTGTGCTCCAGGACCTGTGCTGAGGATTGGGAATCCAGAGGCAAATAAAATACTCTCTCTTTTCCCAGGACATCCATTGTCTAGATCAGTGCATAGGGAATCATAATAAAATGTACAAGATAGACTGAGAAGTGCTGTGTGAATTTTGAGATACAAGCAATTACTTTTTTTTTTTTTCGACTAACCAAATTAATTTTGGTTTGGGATTTAAGCTCATGCCTAAATGATGTTGGAACATGTGGACGTTGGGCAAGTCCAGATGTTTGGCTGATAGCAGTGAGCAGCTGTGTGTTCCGAAGCATCCCGGGAATTCCTGCCCACCTGCCGCACAGGGCGGGGAGGGACGTGGGCATGAGGTGCTGGCTTAACAAGAGTCCTCAGGCTGTGCCGCCAACCACGCCTGGGCAGCGAGCGTCTGCGTGCATAGAACGCCATCACCCGCTGCCCCTGCCCGCTGTCCCCCCAGCCCACGGAAGGACGCCTTTCTGGTGCCCAGTGTTGCCAGGCCAATCTCGTTTCTCCAGCTTACTCACCTGAGCCCCGAGGGACAAGCATAGGCTTTTCATTTCACTGACCTCGGGTTCCTCATCCGTCAGATGGGAGTAAAGATTCCTCCTCAGGAAGTGGCCTGAAGGATGGGGAGGTGGGGAGGTGGGGACGGGGAGGGCAGGGCAGGTCCAGGCAGAAGGGGCAGCGTGTGTGAAGCTGCTGAAGTGCGACAGAGGTGGCAAGTTGGAGGAGTTGAAACAAGTTTAGTCCTTAGAATGTCACTTGGCTGTACCCTCCTCTGGGGAGCATCCTGCCGACCCCCAGGCCCACTTTATTTCTTCTCCCCCATCACTCTCTCCACCCTGGCACTATTTCAATCCACTCAAACTACCCCTTGGCTCAGCTGTTTCTCCCTTTGGCCAGTAAGATGCCCGATGCACAGCTATTACTTTATTATCTTGGATATCTTGGTAGGTGTCAGTGACTCTCAAGCAGATAGTCCCCTGGAGGGGTCAGCTGTTTCACTGGCAGTGCCCCCAGGCCATGAAAACAGGGAGGCTCCCGCCATCTGGGGCCTGCCGGAGCTGGACAGGGGACAAGCGTGAGGACGTTTGACTCAGCGTGGAAGCTCTTCCTCTGTGCTCTTGCTCCTGACGTGCCGCGCGCTTGCCAGCATCAGTGTGCAGGGCTGCCTGTGTTGGCTGGCTGGAGCTTTTCTGCTCTGTGGCCTCCTAAGCAGGGAGTGTGGGAAGCGTCCTGCCAGGGCTGGGCCAGATGTGGCCAAACTTCTGCAGCGGCGTTTGCGCCGGTCCGCAGAGGTCCAGCCTCGCTGCGCCAGCCTGGCCGACTCGGCCGGGCCACAGTGTACAGCGCTCGGGTTGGTGGCCATGAGCCATGCCCCACCACCTCTCCTGTTGGCCTTGGTAGCTTCCCAGCTTCCTCTCACATGACTTCTGTCTCTGTTTACTTGTCTCTCTGGCCTCCCTGCCTGCGGCGTCCCCGTGCCACCTCCAGTCTAATCTGCTGCACTAAACCCAGCCCCTGCGCTGGCCCCTTCCTGGTGGCCTCGTTCCAGAGTGTGTGCTGTCTTTGGCTCACCCTCCCAGCCCGCGCTCCCCGCCCCCCCCCCACCCCCCCAGCTCTCTCTACCACTGCGAAGGAGGATCTGTGTGCTTTTTCATGTGAAACCTATGATGTTGTGTCTGGGGCTCCTCCATCAAGTGCCCAGGAGGGGACCAGCTCCTGGCGGGGGCGGGGCGCAGAAATGGGCTGCTCTTAAGTCATGGGATGAACATTCCATAGCAGCCTAGCCCAGAGCTTGACTGAAAACAAATGAGTGGGTTGACACATGGGGAGGCAGACATGAGCTCTGGGGATCCAGGCTCTGAGCACCCCAGAGAGTTGGGGGAAGGTATCTATTAGGGGTTGAATCGTGTCCTTCCCAAAGATGTTGAAGTTCTGAGCCCTCAAGAGCTGCGAGTGCGACCTGATTTGGAAATAGGGTCTTTGCAGAGATCAAATTAAGATGAGGTCGTTAGGATGGGCCCTCATCCAGTATGACTAGTGTCTAAGGGGAAATTTGGACACAGACACACACACACAGGGAGGGTGCCATGTGAAGATGAGGGCAGAGAGGGGGTGATGCATGTACAAACCAAGGAAGGCCAAAGATCACCTGCAAATCTCCACAAGCTGTGGGGCCTCCCTCACAGCCCTCAGAAGGAACCAACCCTGCTGACACCTTGATCTCAGACTTTCAGCCTCCAGAACAGAGGCAATAAATTTCTATTGTTTAAGCCAGGCAGTTTGTGGTCCTTTCTTATGGCAGCCCGGGGAAATGAATACAACATTTGAATACCTTCAGAGCCTCTCACCTCTGATTATGGGTCAGTGTGCTCTAGCTATCAGGTTTCTTTGCATCTTGTTTAGTTTGGACATACAGGCTCTATTTTGAGGTATCTGGGCAGAGATTTTGATAATAATAGTAAAAACTTTTAATAAGACTCTAATGAGAGTATTAATAATATTCTAATAAGGAACTTTTTAACATCCTTCCAACTGGTGTAGAGCTGGGCAAGGGATGAAACAACCCATTATCCCACATATACTTGTACAGGGCTTTCCAGTCTGCAAAAAGCTTTCTTATGTATTATCCCATTTGGCGCTCAGGGCTACGCTGTGAGGTTAGCGCTGTGAGCATTCCCGTTGTGCAGAGGAAAGAACTGAGGCTCACAGATGTCCCATAATTGTCTTAGGTGGCAGAGCTGGGACTTAAATGTCGGCCTTCTGACCTGAGTCTCAGGTTCTTTCCGTGCCCTCACAGCTGCCTCCGAACTTGGAGCAGATGGGACCGTTCAAGGGCAGCTGAGCCCTTGCCTGGTGTCCTGAGGAGTAACACAGTCTTTCAATCCTCTTTCAGGAGCGAGCGAGAGGGGACATCATCCTGCCGGGACCTTGCCAGGTTCTCGTAGGACTTTGTGGTGGCCACAGGGGGCCTCCAGGGTTCTTGGGCCCCTGCTAGAGCAAGGTCCTACTGTGAGAGTGGGGCCTGGTGGGTCATTTACAGCACACAGCAGGTGAGGAGAGGCTCCAAGGGGGAGCTGGCTGCCCAGGGGTGGGGTTGCCACTCATCACACCGTGAGCTGTCCTCCTCCACGTCTCACGGCCCCGACCCTTAGCAAGCTGGAGCACAACGACGCTTTGCAGTCCCGGGCCACTTGGTAGCCCTCCTCGGGCCTTTGAAAGTGCCCACTACCCACTAATAAGGGAAGAGCTTGGGGGAGAGGAATGGCCCTAAGGTGTGGAGTCTGAGGTCCGAGTTCAGGCCTCTGCAGAGTGTGACCCTGGGCAAGTTTCCTTTGACTTCGCTGTGCCTCAGGGCCCACACCTGTGAAATGGCTGGAGGACAGCGTCCAGCTCGCTGGGCAGAGGTGAGGAGGAAAGGACAGGGGGGAGCTCTTTCTAATGTTGACCTCGATGTTATTCACAACAGTAATAACAGAGAATGTCCCTGAGTCTCTGGGGGCAAAGACCGTAAATCCTTCTCCCCGTGAGGGGCCATAAAGAACCATTGGCCACTTCCTATTTGCCTCTCATTTGTTGTGCCTGGGTGTGACTCACGTTCTTTTGCAGTTTTTTGGCCTCTTTAGAAAACTCTTCTGGTTTCTATCACCAGAGAGTTTCTTTCCACTCTGTCCCTCCTCCCCCTCTCCCGCCACCACCACCATCGCTCTGAGGTTGTCACGTGAGTGTTCGCCACGTAAAAAATCTGGAAAACCCGTTCAAGCCAAACAGAAAGACGATATCACTGAATCTGAAGTTGATGGAGTTGGTCGCACTGCCCTGGCGCGGGGCTTCTGCGGGCTTCAGAACTCTCCAGGGGTGCGGGACTGAGGAGCTGTTCGCTCTGAAACCTTCGTTGACACATCCCACATGCCGCCACTGTCTCAGTGCAGCAATTAACCCTGTGTCCTTTCTCGTGTCGGTGCTTCCTGTGGGGCGTTTTACATGCGTTAAATCCTTATTTTATCCTCTTAAACGCTAAACACAGGTCTGTCCAACTTTAAAGTCCAGGTTCTAAGCAGTTCTGGTGTAACTGTCTGTTTGAAGGAACTCTCGCCCAGTCCCTTCATCCTGCAGGTGAGGAAACTGAGGCTCAGGAAGGGGGATGGTGACTTCCTAGAAGGAGGAACTGGACCCCAGATGTCCTAACTTCTAGGGCTTTTTCTGCTGCCCCTTCCTCCCCCTCAGAGACGCACCAAACTGCTGCTGGGAGCTGCCCAGTGAGTACCAGCAGGAGCCCTCACTCAGCCATGCTCTTGCTGTTACATCCCAGGTCTCGGCTAAACCTGACAAAGGTGGTATTGGTTAGTTCAAGCCGTTGTCTACTTCAAAGAGTTGTACTCAAAGTCAAGTGTCTGGACTCATAAGTTTGGCACCCAGAGGGAGTTATTTGCTCCGATACCAGGCACCTGAACTCAGCAAAAATTCATCATTTGTAGTTAATAGTGCGGAAATGTCTCACCAGTCCCGGAACATGCCGTGACATGTAACGCCTCGTTTCCTTTGTACATACTGTTCTCAAAGCCCTGAGTGTTCTCCCTCCTGATCCCACCCTCCTCTTATGCTCTGCCTGGTGAACTCTTACTCATCCTTCAAGAACACTTCCTTGATTCATATCCAACCACTCTTCTCCCCAACCCTATTATAAGTAGTTATAATATTACTACAGTCTGCTTCTCCCACTAGACTGTAAACTCTGCAAGGGCCTGAACAATGTCTTATACACAATAATAGTATTTAAATAATAGTACTTAAAAAGTTCTTCCTTGCAGCCAGGCTCTGTGCTAACACTTTCTGTGCGTTGTCTCATTTCTTCCTTCATGACGTTATGAGGTAGACATCATTCCTTGTCCTAATTCCTAGGTGAAAATGCAGATTCACAGAGAAGTTTGGAAACTTGCCCGAGGTTACACCGTAGGTGGCAGAGTCAGGGTTGAAGTCAGTGCTGCCCTGTACAGTTGTGCTGGCTGCGTACTACCCAAGGGCATCGGGGGCAAGGGCCAGTTGAAGCTGAAATCTTGCCCTCCCCGTGCTGCAGAGCTGTGAATGTTGGGAGGAAGGGGCACACAGGCACCATGAGGTCTGGCTCCAGAGT
The DNA here is from genome assembly GCF_002837175.3 of Physeter macrocephalus. Taxonomy (NCBI): domain Eukaryota; kingdom Metazoa; phylum Chordata; class Mammalia; order Artiodactyla; family Physeteridae; genus Physeter; species Physeter macrocephalus. The sequence goes on from NC_041231.1 coordinate 11,720,848, forward strand.
CCAGGCTCTTAACAACTGTGACATTCTGGGAATATAAATACGCACGGTCATGTTGCCAGTGTCTGGCACAGAGTAGGAGCCCAAATGTAGATGAAAGGGAGATTATGAACCAGTAGGCTTTCCCTTTTTCTTCCTTCCCTTTTTACTGCAGAAACAGGTCATCACTTAACAGGTTACTTGGTTTAAGAAGCGCATCTTTTAGTTGACTCGCCTTGTAGCAGGTACAAAGAAATGGCTGAAAACCCAGAAAAAAGTCTCCATCTGGAGCTCTAAGTGTTACACAGTTGTCTTTTATTCGAAGTAAATCCATTCTCCCAATTGGGACCTTTGACATTTGTTAGGCTGGTGTTAAAAAGCCACAGGTGAACCGAAACAAAGGCTGGTTTTGAAACCAGCTGCCGGAACTGCACATCTGCTGGTGCATGAATGCTGGTCCTGGTTCTAGCCCTGGTGCACGAGTACTAGGTTCTCCGGCGGGGCCTCAGAAGGTCCTGAGTGGGGTGGCCTGGCTGCTGCCCAACCTGCTGACTTTCCGAGTGTACTTGGAGCAGCTGGTAACAGCAGAGCTGGTGGTTGGGCCTCTGTGACAGGCAAAAACCGGGGCTTTAGGATGAAATGTCTATAGAGATGTCTGAGTTTGTGCAGACGAAGCAAGGGACGGGAGAGGCCTGGGGACAAAGTTCTGTCTGATGGACTTTTGGGCTGAGAATTCAAGCTGTGCATTCTGGTCCTGCCTCGTGGCTTTCTAACACCTCCTGTTGACATAGAGGCCTGCCGCTTGCTAGTTGCATCCCCGGACAGGTCTCTTAACGTCTCTGGGCTTCCGTTCACTCCCGAGCAGAGGGGGAGAATGTCACCTCCTGCAGAGGATTGTGATGGGGAGTCAATGAGCGAATGTTTATGAAAAAAAAAAAAAAAACACTTTGTGAATTGGAAAGGGCTGTGCAGATGCTCTAACTACCATTATTTGTCATTAGGTAGCTTTTCTTGCCAGTCCCTGGAGCATTTTGCTCCCAGCTGCATCTGCTGAGTGTGCTCGGAGGTGGTGTTGATGGAGGAGTAGGGTGGGAAGAAAACAGCAAGGCAGGCAGAAGACAGGGAGACTTTTAGGCTAGGGCTTCTGTTTCCAAGTGGAGAGAACGGGTTTGGCTTTTTTTCAGTCTGAAGTGGGAAAGTCGATGGTCTTCAGCCGGTGAGAGTTTGGAAGCTGGATTCTCCTTCTTCTTATTTTGCATCCCGGATGTCCAGGGACATTCCTTAAAATTAGCACATCTGAAGGCTGAAGGCAGCCCAAAGCCAGGGACTTGGCAAAGCAATGCAGATCCCAACGTCACTCTCCTTCTAGGCTGGTCTCTTTGCCGTCGGCCTGTTACTTCATGCTCACAGCCACCTCCACGCTCTCGCTCTCGTGCTCCCTCCATCCAGCACATCCTTCCTACGCCTGTCCAAGTAAAATCCGTGCTGCAGAACCAGTCACACTTCCATTCATTCCATAGATATGTGTTGAGTGTCATTCCTCATGACAGGGAACACAGGAGAAGGCTCACATTTAGGCGAACAGCAGAGGATGCTAGGTTTTGCTCAGACACGTTGAGGGTGAGGAGCATCTGGTAGCCCGGGTCCTGGAGTCAGGGAATTCAGCCCCTGGAACTCAGGAGCAAGGTCAGACGATGGGGCATGGACGTGGGAGTCGTCAGCACGTGTGTGAAGTAGAGGCACAGGCACGGGCAAGGTCGCTTAAGGAGAACCTGAGATGTAAGTTGAGAAGAGCAATGGAAATGATGCCTGGCAACCAAGTGTCGAGTTCAGAAGGGAGCCAGCGGTGGAGAATGAGAGGGAGAGTGAAGAGGCAGCAGACGGAAAGCCAGCAAGATGAGCAGTGGCCTCTTGCGGTTTGAATGGCGGGAGAGCATGGTAGCCCAGCAAGGGCCGCAGGGAGGGCAGGCGGATGGACGCTGGAAAGGGCCCACCGGAGGAGCACTCGCGGCCCCACAAGGACCGATGGCCCCCTTTCTCTGCCTGTGAGAATCGCTGCCGTAGGTGAGCTGCTGCAGGTAGTGAGAGCGTGTCGTATCTCTCAAGGCTACTGGTTCACAAAAGGATGGAGAACCCAGGACTGGAGGTCTCCAGGAGGCTGGAGAACAGGCGTGGTTGGGAGTCAGGTAGTAGCAGAAATAAAGGAATGAGTTGCAGCTAGAAAGAGGCTTTATCCAGTTTAGGATTTCAGAGGTAGGGCAGTTCCTGGGAGCTGACAAGGTCAGGGTGGGGCCACATGAGTGGGCTCTGAGGAGGGGTGGGGCAGAAGACTATAGTAGATTAGTGAGGACAGAGAACTGAAGCCAGAGTGCTAATTGGTCACCAGCGTGGATGTTCAACTGGCCTCAGGCAAGGGCAACAGTGCATGTCATGAGGAAGCCGTGTACCAACAGCCAAGTCCACGCTTGCTTTTGTGGGTGTGGCTTGGAGGTCTGGAAATGACGATGTGTTAGTTAGGGAAGAGACACCCAAAGATACTAGGCTTAAATACATTGATTTCTCTGTCATGTAACAGCCCTGCTGGCTTCGACTGTCAGCAAGGCACTGCTCCATGAAGTCGTTCGGGGCTTCTGTACTATGGCTCTGCCATTTTCTAGGATGTTGAACTTACTTACAGGCTGTTGCTGGGTCCCATGAGGACCACTCACATTGCATTGGAAAACACTTAGTCACAGGTCACCCTTAGCTGCAAGGGAGGCTGGGAAATTCCTACCTGGGGCAGATATGAGCTCAGTTAGTACACTATCCCTATGGACAAAGGAGGGAACAAAATTTGTGGGACCATCTAGCAATCTGGCACAGATGTTTTTTTTCTTTTTTTAATCCTTTGAAGTGAATATTTATTTTCATGTTATTCTGTATCACACAAAGAATAGCAAATGAAGGACAATCAGTAAATACTGCTGAGAGATAAAAACTCTGTCCTAAAAAGATTTGATGGATATACAAAATATGGCTGATTCATATTTAAGTAGCATGGTTCTTTTCTAATACTAAATCAGTCAGCTGGAAGATAACAGAAGTTCCTCCATAACGCGGGCTAGAAAAGTCTATTCAATTTTATTTAAAATCTGTATGCTGTAAAAGTACATGCCGTGGAATTTACTAGGATGACAACTATGTAGATATGAAATTCATGACATTGATTCAACATATTGAACTGGTTTTTAAAACCAATTTATATAAATGATTATAATAGTCTATATTATGTTTAGCCCTTGAGGCATATGGTAGTAAATTTGAATTTAATTTTAAATAAATTTACATAAATATAAAAAGTTCAGTAATTTTTATCCACCCTGCATAAATTAAAAAGAAATTTAAAAACAAAAGGATTGTACTTTATAAATGCACTTGAGGCCAAAGTTCAGACAAACCAGAAATCTAAGTTTATTTCTTACAAAGAAGTCAAAGAATGACTGACTTTCGTAGAAAGTCATCAATGGAGAAGGTACTACTGAATATTAAGCAGTAAATATATAAATATGTATGTAAATATATATTTAGCAGTAAATATGACTTACATTTACTATATATTCTTTAAAAATTAATGTAACTGAAAAAACTTCACACTGATGGCCCAGATGGTTTTAAGGATGGACAGTCATTCATTCAACAAATACTTATTCAGTGCCTCTTATGGGCTGGGTCCTGGAGTTACAGAGAAGGAGACAGACACGATGCCTGCCCTGATGGAGCGCACAGCCTAGCGGGTGGTGTGGTCTTCAGAGGAGGAAAAGGCAGCTGATGAGTGGCAGCTGTAGACGAACCAAGTGAGAGCCGAGAGATGGGCGGCTTTCACAGGAGAGGGCTGTGAGGGAGGAGTGGTGTCAAGGGAGGCTAGGCTGGGGCTTAGGCAGTAGGTAGAGAGCGATTCGTTCATTCATTCATTCATTCATTTGTTTACTCAACAAGCATTTGGTGATAGGGATGCAGTGATAAGTGAAAACAGTTATAGTGCCCACGCTCATTGGGTTTTCTTCCTCATAGGGTTTCTTCCTCACTTATCAGGTAATCGCATGTATGGGATGAATAATTACACCTGAGGTAAGACTTTGAAGGAGCAGAATTTAGATCTGTGAGAGCATTTTACAAGGGGGTATTAGACAGAGGGTTCGGGGAGGGAGGAATGACGATTTGAAAGATGAATGGGGGGCTTCCCTGGTGGCGCAGTGGTTGAGAATCCGCCTGCCGATGCAGGGGACGCGGGTTCGTGCCCCGGTCCGGGAAGATCCCACATGCCGCGGAGCGGCTGGGCCCGTTAGCCATGGCGGCTGAGCCTGCGCGTCCGGAGCCTGTGCTCCGCAACGGGCGAGGCCACAACAGTGAGAGGCCCGCGTACCGGAAAAAAAAAAAAAAAAAAAAAAAAGATGAGTGGGTGTTAACCAGGTAAGGAGCAGCCAGACCACGGGAGCAGCATGTACAAAGGCCCTGGGCATGGAGGACTGAAAAATGGCCCGTGTGGCTGAGGCAGGGTGGAGGTGGCGGGGAGGAGGGGCAGTGGAAAGGTAACCTGGGGCAAGCACACACGGGACCTGAAGGTTCTTAAGGATTCTGGCCTTTATCCTAAGAGCCAAGGGACACCACAGATGAGTCTGAAGCAGGAGGAGTGACATGGTCAGAACCCTGGGAAGAGCTAAGCCCATAAAGTTGTGACTTTGCAGCAGAATAGACAGAAGGTATAGGACAAGGATCAGAAAGGGGTCAGAAAAGCTAGAGAACAGGAAGGACAGAGGGCCGCCTTGGGCAGGGTTTGTGGCTCACAGGGACACTGGAGGCAGGGATTTGAGGAACAGATGGAGGGACAGGGAAGGGGCTCATTAATTTCAGGCTTCCATCTGGAACTGGGGGTGAAGCTGTGTGTCTCCATCTGGGTTATTTAGCAATCCTGGGACTTTACCTGTTTTCCTATCTGTAAAAGAAGAGTTTCTATGAGGATCAAAGGGAAGATCAGCTAACAGCGGGGTGCAGTATGAATATCATGGATGTTGAGAATAATAATATGGACTATATGGAGTACGGAGTGGCTGTGACGTCCCCCTGAAATGCCTACACTGTGTGGGAAGAAAGACGATAGGCCTCAAGGGGCAAGGAGAGGCTTAGCAGTGGCCACACCTGATGTCTCCGTTAGGGAGATTTTTCAGAATAACTGTGTGTGTGTGTGTAGGGGTGCGTGTAAATTGGTCTGGTTGTCAGGGGATTTGGGGTCCGAGCTCAGCACCAGTGGTCCTTGCTGGGAGGTTTGAGCAATTCAGTTCCCCAATTTATACGGTAGATTCTGATGTTTAAAGGCATGAGGTCCTGAAAAAGATCAGCCAAGCTGTTTACCAGCTATAGGCTTATAATAATATAGAAATAATAGTTGTTGCTGGGAATTAAAGGGGATGCTGCACCTAAGGTGTTTCATACAGTCCTGGAATGGTGGATGCACATTCAGTGGAAACAGTGGGCCCCAACTTCCTCATCTGTGAAGAGCTGAGATGAATCTGTCCCAGTGGTGACAATGACAAGGGTTTCCACTGGGAGTGTCAGAGTTTCCTGTGAGTGTTTCCCACGGGTGGGATCCTGGGGTCTCTGACTCACCCAGCGCCGCTTGTGCCCAGGCCCCAGGTCCACAACCTGCCCCAGGCACGGCTTGCTGGAGGCCTGGAGCCGAGGTCCTTGCCATGGTTCAGGCCAGGCCTATGGCCAGGATCCTAGAAGCGCCCAGAAGCCCTTGGGTGGGGTCTGCCTCCTCCTTTGTCCTGTGCAGCCCCTGCACACCACCCCCCCCCCCACCGTCCCCTCTTTGCTCTGAAAGCAGCAGCCTTCCCGCTGGGCCCAAGCAGCAGAGTGGCCTAAATTTAGCCTTCTGGCTTCAGTGGCGAGCCACAGGTGAAGACCAAGGGGAAAGCACAAAGGCGGCCACATTTTCAAAATACCTTTGGTCAAGACAATAAACGGCAAATCTGAGGCCCTTGGTCCACGCCCCCCCTGCACACCACCCCCCCCCCCCACCGTCCCCTCTTTGCTCTGAAAGCAGCAGCCTTCCCGCTGGGCCCAAGCAGCAGAGTGGCCTAAATTTAGCCTTCTGGCTTCAGTGGCGAGCCACAGGTGAAGACCAAGGGGAAAGCACAAAGGCGGCCACATTTTCAAAATACCTTTGGTCAAGACAATAAACGGCAAATCTGAGGCCCTTGGTCCACGCCCTCTGCTTGTTTTTGAGGGAAGACTGGAGAACAATCTTGTTTCCTTCTCGGCTGCTTCCCCAGTTGACCCTCCCTTGAAACCCCGCCCCCACCCCCACTTTGCCCAGCTTGGAGCCATTCTCTCTCCCAGGAGTGCGGGCCCTGGGCTGCAGAGCAGGCCCCCATGGCCTGTGTTTGGTTTGGGCGGTATAATCTGGTTTGGCTCAGACAGACCAGCGTCATTATGCAGGCTCCATCCCCCTCAGTTCAGCCAGGCCTGCCGCCTTAGGAGGCCTGGTCAGACAGGCCTGGTGAGGTCGTTCACATCTATTGAACGCTTGCTATGGACCAGGCATCGTCCTAACAATCTTACCTCAATCAGCCCATTTAATCTTCCTAATAACCTAAGAAGTGGGTATGATGATCACCCTCTTTTATAGATGAGGAAAGTGAAGCACACACAGGGTAACTCTCTCAAAATCATACAGCTGGTAAGTGGCAGAGGCCACCTCCAGGGCCCAGCCCTTGACTGCCACAGGACAGCACCCCCATCAGAGAGCATCACCCTTTCTGAGTCACTTACTGTGCCAGGCACTTTTATGTACATTATCTCAGTTAATCCGCAACACATCCTGTGAGGCAGCTACTGCCATTACTGTTCCCTTTTTATGAAAGTGGAAACTGAGGCTCTGAGAAGTTGATCGAATCTCCCAGGGTCGGGATGGGAAGCCGTGGAGTAACGAGTGCAGCTGTGCCACCAGGCTGTTAAGCTCCTGCCTCCTCGCCTGCCCACCCTCAAGTGCTTCACCCAAAGCCAGCTTCCCTGGGAGTGCTCCTGCCTGCCGGCTCATCCTGGAGCCTTTGGCCCTGTGTTGGGAGGCTCGTCCTCACTGTGCTTTAACTCGTGGGCTTCATCACAGCAGCCAGCAAGTGCAACAGAGGGAGCAGGGGCTGCTCAGGATTGAAAGCATAGGCAGCAAGCTCCATGGGCAGACCTTGCTCCCAGAGCCCCAAATGTTAGGATTGAAACAGTCCATGGGCTCCTCAGGGATGGGGATTCTTTGCAGTCACTGGAGGGGGCGGGGTGGGGTGGGGTTCAGGGAGCATCTTAATACTCCATTCTTTATTTTTGCTTCATCTATTGCGTACACTAAGGTATTCATTTATTTAATTGTGGCAAAATATACATAACAAAATTTACCACTTTAATCGTTTTCAAGCATACACGTCAGTGGCATTGAGTATATTCATATTATTGTGCAGCCATCGTCACCATCCATCTTTAGAACCTTTTTGTCTCCCCAGACTGAAACTCTGTATCCTTTAAATACTAACTCCTCACTCCCCCCACCCCCACCCCCACCCCCGCAACCATCATTCTACTTTCTGCCTCTAGGGACCTCATATAAGTGGAATCATACAATATTTGTCTGGCTTATTTCACTTAGTATAATGTTTTTGATGTTCATCCATGTTATATGTCAGAATTTCCTTCCCTTTTAAGGCTGAATAATATTCCATTGTATGTATAGAGCACATTTTGTTTATTCCTTCATCCAGCCATAGACATTTGTGTTGCTTCCCCGTTTTGGGTATCGCAAATAACACTGCTATGATATATTGAGGTTTTATGGGAAAGTTTGCTTGAAAAAAAAAATCCAGTTGCTAAAAGAAATTTGGAAACCACCACATTGGACCAAAGCTGGGGGAGATGGAGACCCAGTAAGCCTGAGTAAGTTACCTGTACGTGATGGGCAGAGCCAAAACTATAGCCTTCAGACTCTGAGTCCAGCACTTTCTCTCCCTCTGATTGCTGGCTCTGATATTTAGAAGGAGGAACGAAGGAGAGTGCAGCTCTGTCCTGGGGGCAACTGCCCTGTGTCCGTAAGCCTCCTGGAGCTGCAGCGAGGACTGGATTCAATATTTATTGAGTGCCCACGGGAGCCAGTCCAACGTGGAGATAGAGTTTGTGTCTATTTCTGCGTCTCACTGCTTGTGTGACCTTGGGTCCTTTTCTTGCTTCTCAGAGCCTAGGGTCATTGTGAAGATCAGATGAGATGAGATGTGTCCAGTGCATCTGGGGCAGCATCTGGCACACAGTGCCCAGAGAGCAGGAGCTGCCACTCCACGAGGCACTGCTGGGGATAAAGAGATAAACAAGACAGGCTCTGGCCCTTGGGAGTGCTTCTCAGTGCATCATATCAAGAGGCACATGATGTTGATTTGTCCCATTATTGGTGATATTGACATTTATCAGTTGATTAAGATGGTGTCTGCCAGGTTTCTCCATTGCAAAGTTAATTAACAAGTGTTTTGTACTCATTAATAAATTACTATTTAATACGCATTTTGTGGGAACTACTTTGAGACGGTGTACAGATTCTATTCCTCATCAAACTTTGACCCTACAGTTTTAGCATCATGTTTTGCCAAATGATGATTCTATAATTCCTGCTACATTTATTATTTGCAATTCTACTACAAGGTAGAGGCTTCACACTTTTATTTATTTGTTTGTCCATTCATTCATTTATATCAGCACAAATTCATGAATTTCTATTTTATTCAATGGGCTATAATCCACAACAGTCATTATTTATTTTGATGCTCAAATTGTTTTTCTATAAATTTAAAAATATCTGGTAGACTTGGAGAATAATACATAAACTACTGTGATTTTGTAACATAAAATAGTAATAATACTGAGCCCTTTCCATGTGCCAGGCACTGTTCTAAGTTTCTTTATTAACTCTTTATATGTATAAATTCTTCACATATGTAATAGTTACTTATTGCCATGAAACAAGTTATCCCCAAACATAGCAGTTTAGAAACAACAAACATTTTCTGGCTCACACAGTTTCTGTGGATCAGGAATCAGGAGTGTTAGCTGGGTGGTTCTGGCTCAGGCTCTCTCACGAGCTTGCAGTTGAGATCCCAGGGCTGCAGTCTTCTAAGGGCTTAACTGGGGCTAGAGGATTCACTTTGAAGATATGCAACTCACCTGGCTATTGGCTGGAGGCCTCAGTTCCTCTCCACAGGGACTCCTCCACAGGGCTGTTGGAGTGTCCTTACAACGTGGCAGCTGGCTTCCAGAGAGAGTGATCCCACAGGGAGAGTAAGGAGGAAACCACAGCGCCTTGTATGACCTCGTCTTAGAAGTCATACACCATCACTTCTGCCACAGTCCATTCATTAGAAGCGAGTCACTGACTACATCCCACACTTAAGGGGAGATGAAGGATGTTCCTAGGCCCCTTTTGAAGAGAGCGGGTCAAAGAATTTGTGATCGTATTGAAAAGCCACCACAAAATACATAAACTCCTTTGAATTCTTTCATCCATACTATATAACCCTAAAAGGTAGGCATTACTCTCTGACCAGTTAAGTGCCTTGGCCAAGGTCACACAAGCAGACAGTGGTAAAGCTGGGATGTGAACCCAGGCAGCCTGGCTCCAGGACCCACATTCTCAGCCACTACCTGATTTGGCAGGGCGTTGGGGCAAAGAAATGGAGAATTCCTGAAGGTGTTTGAGGGGAAAGAGACACGATCCATCCACCCTAGCCACGGAAGGCAGCATGCAGCAAGGTACAGGGTGATGGGTAGCCCCACTGCCTTCTCCATTAGGGCTTGCATGCAGATCCCTTTTCTAGCTCTGTACCTAGGAGGCCTGTCTTCCCACCTGTTGCTTTCCATTTGCTTAGAGAAAAGCAGTGTAAATCATAATTTTTTAAAACGGGCAGGATGGTGGTGCTGGCCTCTCTTGTGTGGCAAAGCGTTAGGGGAAGGTTTGGGGGTGGAGCACCTTTAAAAGTGGGACAATATGGGACATGGTCTTTACCCTCAAGAGCACGGAGTCCATTTGGAAGACAAGGACATAAACATGAAGTTACTTAAAACTTGGCTTACATGTAATTACTTTTTAAACGGTAGGGCCAAGGCTTGTGTCTTGGTTGCCCTTATATTCCACCACAGTGCCTAGTAGGGTGCCTGGCTTTGCTTATTGATTGCTAAGTGAATGAATGTTGCTATCCTACCATGGCATGGGTGGCAGAGACAAGAAGGAGGTGGCTGGTGAGGTGAGGCAAGCCGGCCAGAGCAAGTGCCTATCATGAAGGCAGCATTAGGTAGGGGAACTAGCAGAGGTTAACAGCCAAGCAGGTGTCATCAGGGATCGACAAAGACTGACACGCATCGAGAGATGGGCTGAGAACTCAAGGACAGGCAGATACCGGAGGTCCGGAGGGGTCTGGCAAAGGGAATCTGGGCGGCAGGTATGAGAACCTGGAATCTACGTGGGCAGGCAAAGAGAGTTATAGCTCCAGCACCAGAGCATTGGAATACGACTGGACGCTGAGGCAGACACACTTTACCCTTTGGTGCCTTTTGACCTCATTTGGGCCTGAACTGGTGTCTGAGGGGCTCACTCTTAGGAATGTGAACAGCAAGGGGCTGGAGTGAATTTAGGCTGCCAAGGGGCTAGGGTTTCACTTGGGCAAGCCCCTTTCGGTGTCTCCTGCAGGTTTGTTTCTTTCTTTTTTTTAAAATATTTATGTATTCATGTATTTGGTTGCACCGGGCGGGTCTTAGTTGCAGCAGGCGGGCTCCTTAGTTGTAGCATGTGGACTCTTAGTTGCGGCAGGCATGTGGCACCTAGTTCCCTAAACCGGGATCGAACCCTGGCCTCCTGCAGTGGGAGCTTGGGAGTCTTATCCCCTGCGCCACCAGGGAAGGGAAGTCCCTCTCCTGCAGGTTTGTAAGGCCTTCACTTGCCCAAATTGCGGTTTATGGTGCAGACTGGAGTGAGGGTGAACCTGCTCTCCAGGGGTTTTTAGTGTTGAATTCCTTAGGAGACGCCCAGTCCTACACTGCGGATGAGACTCAGGGAACGCGACTGCCATGGAAGCCTGTCTGCGATCCTTCACTTTTCTTTCTGTGCAAAAAGAGGGAATAGCTTCTTAAATTTCCCTACAGAGAGGATTTAAGTTTGTGATTTGAGGCCCAGCTTTGCCACTTCTTTCTTGTGGGACTTTCGGCAGGTGATATGGGATAATTCCTCATCCGGGACATGGGGGTATTTCACACCCACCTCCCTCGGTTTTGGGGAGAATCAGTTCAATCAGACATGTGAATATAATTGTTCAAACAGCAAGTGCTGTGTGAACCTAAGGGAATATTACTATGAAACAAACTCCAGCCACTGAGAGCTGAAAGATCTTAATATTGTCACTGGGCCCCTCTTTACATAGGGACCCGGATGTCCCAGGGGAGCTACAGACTTGATGTACTGCTCTTGGCTCATGGAGCAAAAACTCAAGATGATCCTGGTTGATAAAACCTCCAATTTGACTAGAATCCCTCCCCACCCCCAACTCTTTGTAAAGGACCGATGTTTTCTGTGAGAGTGCCCTACAGAACCCTCCCAGGTTTGAGTGGACAGGAGACTCAGATAGAATCCCTGGCTGGGCCGCATGGTTTCACCCCAGCTAGGAAGGGGCTTTGTTCTCGCATTGCCTTGGCGGGTCCAGCAAGGCTCGCTCCTTCTAGGTAATACCTGAAAGAGTTATTTTAGCTGGACTTTCATAGATTAGGACTTTCACATAAGGATTAGGTGAAAATAACAATGGCTCTTATTCATTAAATGGTACACGAGCAACTTCTGAGTATGAGTTTCCCCTTGAAGAATCTTCCCTTGAGCCTAAAAATGCTCCTCTGGATTACCTCCTGTGTTAGTTCCCAAGAAACAGGAAGTTGTCCCTCCTGCCTGTAGTAGTTTGTGTTTTAATTGTTTGGTGTCTGTATATATGTGTGGGTTAGAGATGTATAAGTTGTCCTCAACCCTTTGGTTTAGATTTCGTTTTCTTCTTTGGGTCTTCTTACTTCAGTTCCTTGTGTCTCCCAGTGTAAACTGGAGAAGGCCGGTCATGTAATGGCCAAGAATGGGAGCTCTGGGAACATTTTGGGGATATCTCAAGCTTCCTTTTCCCCTTTCATAAATGAGGAGTACAGCAGCATCTGCCTCACAGGGTTGTTTTGAGGCTGAAAGTTGCCAATATGTGTAAAGTTACTTAGATAGTACCTAGTGCATAGTGAACACTCCATAAATGTCAGGTTTTTTTTTTCAAGTAGCACATATGGTATTCATTACCCTCAAGAAAAATATGTGCCCCAGAAATATAAACAGGTTGAAAAGTTCAGATAAATCCGTGGATCCATGCTTGGAATATTAAAGAAAATAGGATACTTGGGGGTACAGAGTACAGTCTTAATACGTATTTTTCTTTATTTGGAAATGAAGGGTACAGGGGATGCCCCTTTGAGGTGCTAGGCCCTGCTCTGTTTGCCTGGCTGCATCTTGTCTGTTGAAATACGTACCTGGGCTTTTTTCTGCTGCCCTCACTTTTCCAGATCTAGGGGAAGTCCCTTGGGAAATACGTTAATACATCTTGCTCCTCTGGCCAGTACAGTTCTTCTCCACTCCTGGGCTGCAGCCTCAATGCTTTAGTGATAAGACCAAGTGGCAACTTCCCCTGGAATACATTATGGAGAGGAAATGGGGAAATTCAAAGTGCCCGATGAGAGGCAGGGTTCCAGAGCCAGATTTATTGCTTGAAATCTGGAGCTGAAGTGGGGTTCCCTCACTTGGAAAAGAAGGTTGGAAAAAAGCTCCTCTTGATTGCTGCCTAAGGCTATGGCAAATAGAAAGTGATATACTAACATATCCTTGCAGAGAGTACCCGGCAAGTCAAGTCCCCCAGCACTCAGTGGTGAGCTTGAGCGTTCCAGTATCACCATGGGATTTAAGCCCTGAGCTGCCACCGGGGTGTGGTCTGCACTGGGGACTCCAGTGGTCCAGGAAAAGCCTAGTGCAAAATGCCAGACAGATAGCTACATAGATAGAGAAAGCCACAGGCACAAAACAAACCTCGCACTCAAGATAAGCCCACAGTTCCAAATTCCAAAACACGTGGGAGGAAAACTATTGCTAAGAAAAAAAGAGAAAGAAAGAAAGGAATATAGCCAGCACAATCAACAATAGGGAAATGAGTTCACTTCAGACTACAAGAAATAAGAGTGAAAGCTAATGATGTCTTCAAAATATGTGTGAGGAGGATCCTCAAAGGGCTGAAGAAAGGAATACAAGCGATAAAAAAGTATAAGAGTAAATGAAATAAAAGTAAGCAGAAACTAAACAAGAACACAGAATATGAAAAGAACCAATTAGAGATCAGGAAATACATAGTTTTGAATCTCTTAATAAAACCTCAATAGATGGGATAGACTCAATACTGGACATAACTGAAGAAAGGGCTGGTGAATTAGAAGTCGGTACTGAGGAGTTCATCAGGGACTCAACCCAGGATGAGAAATTAAAAATATGAAAGAGCAGTTAAGAGACACAGAGGATAGATCAAAAGACTCTAATATATGTCAGAGTTTCAGAAGAAGAGAATAGAGGAGATGAATGAGAGGCAATATTTGCTTAGACAGTGAATGCACATTTTCTCATAACCAAAGAAAGATGTGAGTTCTAGGGTTGAAAAAAGCAACCATAAGTGACAAATAAAAATAAATTCACATCTAGACATGTTGTAGTGCAACTTCAGAACCTCAAGAACACAGACAAACTCTTAAAAGCTCCACAGAGAAAAGGCAAATTACCTGCAAAGGAATAACAGCTAGCCTGACAGCAAACTTCTCATCAGCAACAGCGGCTGCCAGAAGACAGTGAGGGAGCACCTTGAAAAAGCTGAGCAAGTACGACTGTCAGCCCAGAAGCCTCTGCTCAGCTAAACCAGCACTCAAGCGTGAGGATGATAGGCATTTTCAGATATACAAAAAGATGAAAGTTTAGTACACACTGATGCTAGCTGAAAGAAATACTAATAGATGAACCTTATCAAGAAGAAAAGCGAGATGAAATATTGAGATTAAAAAATGGCATGCAGAAAAAACCCTGAGCCTAGAAATTGGTGAAATAGTTTGATTGCAGATTTATGTAACCATTGATTATGTTTTTAAAAAGCACAAAACCAAAACTTTTGTGCAAAAAAAAAGTACAGAGGGGACAGTTTCTACTCCCTTTCATCTGATTGTTGCCATGTAGGAAATAAGCCCAGTGTTTCCAGATCGCTGGTCTTTCAAGGCAAACCACAAAGCCAGAACTTTTATGTGAAATCTCCTGCGTTTTAAGGGTTTGCAACAAGTTCAGTAATTTTTAACACACCAAGCTCTTCAACACTTTGAAGAGTCAAGAAAACTACAGCCATATATAGTATATTACACTGTACAGCCATTCAGCCTGCAGTTGGTGACCTCGGGCACAGGCAATGTTTAAATGTCCCTTTGGCTCTCCGGCCTCTATCACATGAGCAGAGATGCCTTCTCCGGGGGCTGGTACTTGGACTGGGAATTGAAGGATGGATGGGGTTTAATTAAGTGGAGAGGAGCAGGAAGGGCACTTGAGACCTTGAGGTGGGAGTGCATCTGTAGTGGCTCAAGAAATAATTCGGTGGGGGTGGGGTTTGGGAGGAGGAGGTTGGTTGGGGCCAGAGATGTTTAAATATTGTCCTGAATCCTTGTGTCCTCCTTAAGATGTGGAAGCTGGTCTATTTTGAGTCACATAGTTTAGTGTCTTACATCATTCCCCAGGGACGGCCGTGGTGAGTAAATGAGCACTACTTGGTGAGGAGGGTGAGAACGCCAATGAAAAAGGCAAGAAGGAGAAATCCAGGCACATCTGGGAGATTATGTGGTGTGATGGGATGCTTCCCAAGGAGCTACGTAATGTGTCAGCTGGTCCCTTAATTAGAAACAGTGATCTGGAAAGCATGGCTGCAGTGTGATAATTCACGTGGATTTCTCAGTAGCTTGAGTCTCTGGCTCTGAGCTTTTCTAAATGGCAGTGTTGCAATGCTCTGAACCCGTTGGTTTCTTTGAAATAAAACCAGGTAAACAAATAGAGGGGACGTGGGTGGGAGTGGTGGAGGGAAGCTGGATCACGAGTCAGGAGACCCCGCTTCTAGTTTGGTTCTTGCCATCAGCTCCTTCAGAGACAGAGCCTGTCTTACAGGGGTTTAGATCCCAAAGTCAGCATGCTGGGTCATGTCAGTCCCTGAAATTGCCCTTAAAATAGAATGTACATGGTTTAGTAAGGTGTGTATATGTATAATGTATATAGTAGAGTGCCATGAGTAGAGTTGATATAACGATCATTTATTATGGGGAAATTTAAATTATTTAAACTATCTTTTTATCACTCTCTTTTTTGCCACATGTGTATTTTGACTTTGTATTAGTTAAATGCTCATATATTACAACTGGATTTTATAAACTTGAGCATAAAAAAATCATTGCTTTGGGCCTCAGTAAAATAAAATGAGTGGCCCAGGTAATTTATAGGCCCCCGTTCAGCTGAAAATCATTGACTCTTTTTTTTTTTTGACATTGTAATTGAGTGTCCTTGATGCAGGCGGCAGGGTCGAATGTGGTTAAGGACACAGGTTCTGTGTCTGGCAGGCTGTGTTCTCATTTGACTTTATTCCTGCTTAATTGGGTGGCTCTGGGAAAGTATGTCTCAGGTTTGTTCTTTTAAAATCTGTAAAATAGGGATAATAGTATCTGCCTCATAGGGATGCTGCGAAGCTTAGATGATCCTTGTGTATGCTTAGAGTAATGCCTGGCATAGTATTTGCTCAATAAATGCCTCTTCTTCTTCTTCTTGCTATTATTTGCAAAACACTATGGTAAGTGCTCTTAGGAATACAAAAACTGGTACCCTCGGTCTAATCAAGATTTACTTGTGGGGCTTCCCTGGTGGCGCAGTGGTTAAGAATCCACCTGCCAGCACAGGGGACACAGGTTCGAGCCCTGGTCCTGGAAGATCCCACATGCCGCGGAGCGACTAAGCCTGTGCACCACAACTACTGAGCCTGCGCTCTAGAGCCCGTGAGCCACAACTACTGAAGCCCACGTGCCACAGCTACTGAAGCCCGCGCGCCTTGAGCCCATGCTCCGCAACAAGAGAAGCCGTCGCGACGAGAAATCTGCTCACCGCCACGAAGAGTAGCCCCCGCTCGCCGCACCTAGAGAAAGCCTGCGCGCAGCAACAAAGACCCAACACAGCCAAAAATAAATAAGTTAAAAAAAAAATCTATAAAAAAAAAAGATTTAGTTGTGCTGGCTAGTATACAAAGAGTTTATTATAAGGATATAATAGGCAATATTAGGGCTGTTGAGGGTGGGGTTCCCTGGGAAACAGGTGCTGAGATGGAGATCAGCATGCAGGGCATTTATTGGGGTGTCTGATTGGCATCAACCCTTCTGAAGGTGACTGGCCAGAGGGAGGAGTTGAGCTTTGACGCAGTCCCAGTGAAGGCCTCAGCCCATTCTATGTGACATTCTGGAACTTGGAGAGGCCTTTCAGACTTGTCCCAGGTTGGAGCAAGGGGCCCAGGCCTTTACACGGGATGTTGATCAGTCACGGACCTGGGTCGCTGCTGGAAGGAGTGTGACCTCGGGTGAGGCAGCGTTCTTCAGGCTCCAGAGGGGCTGGCAGCCGGGGGTAGTCTTCTGGAAGCGTTCCCAGCAGCTGGGAGGATGCAGCCTTCCTTCCCGAAGGAGAATCTGGCGGCTGATTCTGTGCCCCCCACAGTGCCCAGGGGCTGAGAGCAGAGTTAAGTCAGTACTTCCGAGGTTGGAGCTGGGAGGTTAGGAATGGAGGCCACTCTGCTCATTTCTCAGGGGTCGTGTGTCTCTGCTTCTCTCTGCCCCTTTCTCCTGCCTCTCTCTGACCACAGGCTTTCTCACCTACTCACTTTGCTCGTGGCCCACGATGGCCACCTGCCTGGCTTTAAGGCTCCCGTTCCCATCACAGCTGCCCTCAACCCTTGTGTCTTAGTTCCAATGTCTGAGAGAGACCGGCTGGCTTCGAGCAGCCTGCGAGTGGACACCCTCTCCCCACATCCAGCTTGGGTCACTCTCCACTCCCAGTCCAGTCACTGGAGTGGGGTCTGGCGTGTTGTATCTCTCCTTTCCAGGGGTCGTGGCCAGGTCAGTCACCGTCAAACATGTCTGTGGGACACTTAGGTGCTCTTCTGATGCGCCAGGCAGTATTCAAGGTACAGGGGTTGCTGCAGAAAATCTAACTGACGACGGTCCCTCACGGAGGGCACGTTCTATTGCGGGGAGACTGACTGTGAGGAAATAAGTAAGATCCGATCCAGGCAAGGCTTGGGACCTGGAACAGCATTTCCCTGGGGCGCAGGCAATGATGTGGGGAGGAGCGGGACGAGCTCCTGGTTTGTCGTTATCTTCTCTCTCCTTTGCAGCATCGGTCATTTCTTTCTGACTGGCTCCCCGTTGCTTCCATCTCCTCATTTCCAAACCTGGCCTGTCCTTCAGTAGCAGCAGCCGTACCTTTGCTCTCCCCCGAGCTCCTTGCCGGCCGCCCCTCTGGCCGTTCAACCCCTCTGTGTCTGGCAGCCTCAGCCCGCAAACCGGCAGCCCTCCAGTCTTCCCTGCTGCGGTGGGGTTCGCAGTCAGCCTCACAGACGGAAACCTTGGGATGACCCTCGGCTCTGCTCTTTCCATCCAGCCGGTTGTCCAGTCATTTGGAGTCTGTTTCTCACATCTGTCTCCTCTTCTCCAACCGCTTCTGGCAGGTTCTTCTTAATTGCTCTTCTTGGCTTCAGTCTCTCCTTCCCAACCCATTAGTTGGTCAGATTAATATTCCCGAAATGCACCCCTGATGTCACATTCTTTGACTCAGTTATCTTCTGGATAAAGTTCAACCTCCATCTCTTGGTATCTCAGAACCTCCTTCATTGGGCTCCAGCTTGCCTGTCCGGCTGACCTCCTACTTTTTCCCTTATTGCTGATGGCTGTGCTCCAAGCACCCAGAATGAGTGCCCAGGTTGGTTCCAGCCTTCCCTATCTCCACACTTTTGGATGTTTCCTTCCCCCTCTAGACCTTTTCCTCATTCTCCTCGATCCTTGACTCACGTTTCTTTCTAGAAGCCCTGCCTGATTCACTCAGCCAGTAATGGCCCATCTTGCCCTCTTCCAAACTCTTCAAATTCCATCTGAATCTCACTGCCACCCCTTCCCATTTGATAACTGTATTGCAGGCTGTTCCACACATATTTGATCTCCCCTGCATAATGGCTGAGCCAAAGGGTGACTTCAACCTCTCCTCCCCAAGGCACCCCACATAAATACATCATCTAAATAAAAATGCGCTCTCCTTATTCTCAACCGGCTTCAAAGCCATTTCCCTAGTGTCCACATCCAGCAGATTGCTGCCTCTAGGCTCTGTCTATACAGAAAGTCTGGTGTCGACCCAGTTTTCTCTGGACTGGAGGTCTTTGCAGACAGGATTGAGGGCCAGTCATCTTCAGTCCTCCTTGGGGCTGGCACAGTGTGTCCACTTAGGGCAGACTTGGCTGAAAGAATGAATGGATGAATGAATGAATGCTACAACATACAGCCTCCCCTGGCATTTTCTTTTTTCCATTTTTCTCCACAGAGATGAGCATACTTTTGTCTCCCTCTGATTGGCTGCTTTAGAGGAGTGTTCTAGATTCCATCGGTAAACTTTCATTTCCTCACTCTGTCCCGTGCGAGAACCAGCAAAGAACCTACAGCTTTAGGCAGGTAGCAAATGCCCCTTACAGTAAAAATGCAAGAACTTCTGCTGCTGCCCTTAGAAGGCTGTCCTCAGGCCCTGATCCCTGAGTGTGCAATGGAACTGCTCTGTGGCCTCTGCCTTCGTTTCTCTATCTGTGCGTGGCCTTGAAAATAAATACGGAAAAAGTGTCTGGGATGATGGCTGGGTCCCTCTGATGCTGGCCCCTCTGGAGTCCCCTTTCCTCCCCCACCTTCTTACTTCCAGGCTCCAGTGCCAGATACCTCATCAGGCGTCTGCCAGGCTGAGTCTTCACTGGGAACATTCTCCCTGACACGTCTCCTAGCCCCACGGCTCCTATCCAGCCCTTAGATTTCTGCCGAGATGTCACTCCTTCCAGGGACCCCTCCTAGCCTCCCTGCCCACCCTCCTCTCCGTGAACTGTCATTGCTTATCAGTCCTCCTCCCTGGTCTGCGCACTCCACAAAGGCAGGGCAGGGTCTGCCTCGCTCACCACTGTGTCCCCAGGGCCGAGCACAGTGCTGGGCATGTAGTAGGCACTCAGCAAACACACGCTGAGTGAATCGATGGAGGCATAGGAGCATGGGTGGATGGAACAGGCGCTGTGTACCTGTTAGCTACTGCCGTAGAATCGTGCACGACAACCACCTGCACGGCTCAGTGGCTTCGGTCACAAGTGTTCGTTGCTCGTGTGTCTGGAGGTCAGCTAGGCAGCTCTGTTGATCTTGGCTGGGTTCACTCACGTGTGTGAGGTTGGCTGTTTTGGGCCAGGGTGACTGGGGCAACCGGGGCAACCAGGGCAACGCAGCTCCGCTCCCGTGTCTCCTGTCCTCCCGCGGGCTAGTCTGGGCGTGTGCTCCTGGCAGTGGCAGGGGCGTAAGAGCAGGTGGGCACAGGCGATGACGTGGGGAGGAGCGGAACGAGCTCCTGGTTTGTTGTTACACGCAAGGCCTCTGGGGCCCAGGCATACCACATTCTCTCAGCCAAAGCAAGTCATAGGCCAGCCCAGGTCCAAGGGGTGGGGAAACAGATTCTACCTCTTTAGTGAGAGAGGAACTATAGAGTCACGTGGCAAAGACAGTGAGTACCGGGAGGAGCTGAAGAAGTTTGGGGCATCTCATGAAACCTGGCACACTGAGCATCACAAATCCTGGGTCACAGTTCACCCCTAGCTGGGGCCTCAGGGAGGTCACATGTGTCTGGCGGGCCTCGGGCTTCAGTTTCCTCACCTGGAAAATGGGAATGATGCTATCCGCCCTGCCCACCTCATAATTACAAGTTCATTCATTCATTCATTCATTCTTTCTTCGGCCCACGCTCAGAGTTTGGGAAGTGGTTTCTGATCTGCGCGGTGCTGTGCAGCAGGATCGCTCTCTCACGGGCGCTTGCGCAACAGAACTGGGGAGGAAGTGGGACAGTGGAGGGGCGGTGGCGAGACCAGGAACCTGCCTGCCGGCCCCACGTCCTAGGTTTCCCACATCTCAAGTTCTCCACTGTGAACTGGAGGCCATGTGGGGTCTAATAAATAATGGATGCAGATGGGTTTTGAAAAGCATCAAGCATTATGTGGTTGTAAGGTACTGTTAGACACAGGCCACCTTTGCCGAAGTAGCTATTTCACGAGTCTGGCTTTACCCCATGGCACTTCCTCTGTGTCCCCAGGAGACGAGATGGTCAGGAGCGAATTGTTCTGTAAAGATGTTTTCATAGCCCAATAAAATTGACAAGCGACACTTGCTACGTGTCCTTTTTCTGCATGAACACCATGCAGCTCTGCCTGCAGAATTGCTGGTGATTGTACCCCAGGTTCCCCTGCCTGCTGACCGCCCAGAATGGAGAAATGCTAGGGTTCGTGCTTTTTCCCGGGCGTTTTCTTTTTTCAGTCCTACGTGGTCATCCCCTCAGATAAAAGTCCGTGTTTCTGGAGGAGAAGCAGGCCTCTCCTTCATCTCTCCCCCCACCCTCCCTTGAGTTTATGGTTCTTGGTGATTAGCCACATCTCTGAAATGCTAATGGGAGGTACACTTGGGCACTTGAGCTAAACTGGATCCGTGGGCATTTCTCCCACTGGCTTGGGAGGAAAACCCCCATCAAAACAACAGCCCCTCTCTAGTTCTGGAGACAGTCCCGGGGGGGAGGGAGGTGGGGCCTGGGGCCTTTCATTCCTGAACTTGGAAAGGGGGCTTTTGAAAGATGGGCCTTGCAGAGTGGGACAGGGAGGCCAGAGAATGGTAATGAATTCGCGGGGTCTGGGTGCCCATCTGAGCCCACGCTGACTCCGGCTTGCACCCTGGCATCTGTTTTTGTGGTTCCAGTGCAGGCTGCATTCCTTTCTGAGGCTTCACATCTCTCCAGAGGCCGTCGCTCTGGCTGGCTGTGTGGAAACACCTGGCTCAGAGCACGTCCAAGTCCCACAGAAGTGCAAAAGGAAGCGTTTGAACACTTCTTGCTGACAGCACAGTGTTACTTTTCTCTTCCCTCTCTCATGGACCATTGTGCCTGGAATCTTTCCTGGAGGGGTTCATCTGGCCCATGGTTCTGTCCCCAGAATCGGGGACCCTGGTGCTCTGGTGAGTGGGAAGCCGAGGTGCTGAGACTTGGGGGACGAGCCTTCCTGGGCTCACATGTCCTGGGCTTAGGCTCTGGCTGCAGCACATGGCGGCCCAGTGGCCTTGGGGAGCTTGTCAAATGAGCCTCAGTTTGCTCATTCACAAGCTCCTCCAGGTGTGTGGTCACCCTAAGGGAGATCAGGTATGTGAAACTGCCTCGAGCAGGTGGGTTTTGAATCTGATTTGATATTGATCAACCTTGGATCCCTTACCTCGCTTCTCTGGTGGCTGTCGTGATCCCATGTTCATGTTCTCTGTGGAAGGGGAAATCCAGGCAGGGGCCCGGCAGTGCCAGATGTCCAAAGGGTATCTCACATGTGCCGTGAACAAGTATACTCGTGTTATAGTTGACATCTGCTTCCTGCCAGGAACCTAGAGTGAAGCATCACCCCCTTGCCCCAGCTAGGGTGCCCTTGTGGGATTACCACTTCCGTTCCAGGGCCTGGGCCTGGTGCTCTCTGAGCTGCGTCCCCTTAGGTGCCACTGTGATCCTGCTGGTCTGTGTTGCCCCAGAGCCATCTCTGCTCTAAGCCAAAGTGTGGAAGAAGCCCTTTTCTCCTACTCTGCTAAGCTTTATCATGAAATCTCATGGTGTTTCCCATGGGACATCTGAATTGGGCCTTGAGGTATGATTAGGAGTTCACAAAATGAAGGGTAAATGTAATACCCATATTTTACTTAGAAGCTACCTCTTCTCCCAGACTGTCTTCCTTTTCACAGGTTTATGAACTCAGTTACGCACATAGATGCTGGGGTTGTCTGCCCGACACCTCTGATCTCAGTTTGGGCTCAGAACTGCCTGCACGTGGCAGTACATCACATCACGGCCTTCATCTCCACCAGCCAAGGCGGAGCAGAGCTCTGAGCTGGACGCTGTAAAGGAAAGGCTGCATGTGGAGGCTTCTGCGAGAAACTCAGCATTTGAAAGTGGTCCGGTGGCACCGCATGCCTGGGGCTCTTGTAACAGTTAAGGAAGCAGGGTTTGTCAGTCATCACATGAAATGCCTACTTTGTGGAAGGAACTTAATCTCTCAGCTGAGCCTCCCCATCCCTGACTGTAGGATCACAGCAGCCTCCTGAGCGGTCTCCCTTCCTCCCATCTCCTCTCACCCGTCTCCCATGCTGCCACCACGTCTTTCCATCGGGTTGACTGTGGGGTAAAGTTTGAGTCCCCGAGTGTGGCCTTCAAGGTCATCCGCAGTCTGGATCCAAAGAACCCTTCCCACCTGAGCTTCTGCATCCTGACAAACCCCTTAACTTGTGGGCTCAGCAAGCCCTTTGCCAGTCCCTGAACACACCATGCACTTCCAGACCTTGGGGCCTCATCCACTGACTTACTCCTGCTGTCTTCTCTGCTCTTGCCTCAGCTGGTGAACACCATCCACCCTCCAAGGCCAGGCCCAGATGCCAAGTGAAGCCTCTGATCGCTTTGGCCATGACTGTCTTCCCTGCAGGGTCCCTGCTTCCTCCTTAGTGGGCTCCTAAGCTCTTTTGTGCATACCTCCATCCCAGCTCATGGTTGTAGTTTTTGTATTTGTTGGTCTCTGCTGAATTCCTCAAGGGCAGGTCCTGTGTCATCTCCATTGTTGTACCCTCCTGTCCTTGTACGGGGCCTGGTAGGTGCTAACCAATCTTGACTGAACGTGTAAATGAATGATTGAATGTAGTAATAGAAAGTTAGATATGAAGTGGGTCATCCACATCTTAGGAGGAAGGGAGGATTTTGAGTATTTGAGTAAAACATAAAGTTTATATTAGACGGAGAGAAAAGAAGGTAGCCAAGAGATTTCCAGGTCTAGGTAGAAAGAAGAAACTTTATCTCCCTCCTGAGCATTCTGAAAAGACTTGCTAGAGTTGAAGATAAAGCAATTAACTTAGAGAAGAAAGAAAGGAAGACTACATGGGCATGAATAAGAATGAATTTTCAGATTTAAACATGGATAGTGCATATGTAACATTTACTGGATACTCAGGCCAAGCACTTTGCGTGCATAATCTCATTTAATGATCTTAGCGACACCATAAAGGGGTTATTCCATTTCTCCAAACCTGACGATAAATAGGAGTTAGGATAAGAGAGAAGCGGAGAGAAGAAGAAAAGGTCACTGCAGGCAGAAGAATAGCAAGTGCAGAGGCTCTGAGGCAGGAAGGAACTTGGTATGTTCAAGCAGCAGAGAGAAGGCCTGGGGGGCTGGAAGATAGCGAGCAAGGGACAATGGGAACCAGGTGAGGCCGTGCTGGGGTGGAGAGAACACATCATAGAGAGTCTTGTAGGCCCCATTAGGGGTTGGTCTATTATCCTAAAAGGGATGATAATCCATTGAAGGATTTTAGGCTGGAGGTGAAGAATGGGGAGGAGAGAGACTTGCTGGTGGTGACATGAATGAGAGTTCTACTTTCCAAAGAAGAACTGATTTAAAAACATTGGAAAGGGGACAAATGTGATGTGGACACTGGTTTAGGAGGCTGCTGTGGTTGTCTAGGTCGGAGATGATGGGGGCTTTCACTAGGGTTGTGGTGGAGATGGAGAGAAATGGATGAATTTAGAAGTCTTGGGGCACTAGAATGGATTGGGATGGAGGCTTGGGTGTAAGGGAGAGGTAAGATGACAGCCAGTTTCTAACTCGGGCAAGTAGGGGAATCAAAGTGCCATTTCCTTACCTAGGGGATATGTGGTGAGGTAAGTTTCAGGGTGGGAATGAAGGGCGTCTCATGGCGAAGGGGTCTGGGGAACTCCCTGGGAGGAAATGCTGGCTTTGACGATCACTAAGGTCCCTAGAATTTCAGAAAGTAGGACCCAGGCCAGACCACCGCCCTCCCTATCAGGTGCTTGTAGATCCGTTATGTCCCTTCTTATGGGACGTGGTGGACCCAGGGCCTTGTAAAGACGGTGGTTTTGCCCAGCACTCCTCGACCTCTCAAAGACAGACACTGAAAAGGGATCAGCACCACTGGCATTTGTGTTTCTGCTACATAGGAAATATATTTCACATATTTCCTACCATGAAGTACATTCAGGATCCAAAAGGTTTGGTCCTGGAAACTGGGATGCAATATTAGATGGCATTTTATCTGTGCATTTCCCCCATAAGCTGACCCACAGCAGCTGCCCTCATTCAGGAGGGAGAATGTAAGAGCTGAACAGAAGGAAACAGGCAGTGCTTCGGAAGTGAGAATCTGCTATTGTTGTGTTCTTGCCAGCAATTCACCTCGGTGTTGGGAGAAATTACTAGGGGCCAAGGGAAGAGGAAGGGGAAGGACGAGGGGCTGGGGTTCATCTGCACGCGATGGGTGCGGGAGGTGGGTACCTTGGCTGGGAGGTGATTCCTGTGGAACTATAGAGCACGTAACCTGAATTATGCCCAAACGGGGCACAGAGGGGTGTTAGACTAAGGAATTGCCCACTTGGTTAACATCCAATAAGCTCTTAACGCTAAAACAGACCTTAATCCAACTACCTGGCTTTGTATGGAATTTGAAGCCCAGAGCTTGCTCCATAGTAGGACCACAGAAGCAATCCACTGACCCACTGACCGAGAAGAGTGAGGCTATCGGGCCAACGTCTCATGAAGAGTTATGGCGCCGGCAGGGGACAGAAAGAACCCATTACATTTCCGCTGCCAAGTGGCAAGCGAATAAACATGAAGTATTCTTCCTCTTTGGTAACACGACCCAAGACATGAAATACGTGCTTGGCAGAGAGTTCCATATTGCATTAGCCGGACACATAGATTTATACTGGGGTAGTAAGTGCTCTCTCTGAGCCCAAGTGTGAGTGATGGGATTCCAGCCTGACTGTTGAAATTTGCTGTAACGCTGGGAGATGCGTCTGCTAAGGACGCTGTAACCGCTTCCTTTGTGGTTGAGCTTATGTCGCTATTGCAGTTGGTGGATGTACAGCCACATTTTGCTCTAATTTGCAGGTAATGGACTCTTATAAAGTAATAATAATCATACCACGAAGAAGAATCACACCTGTTAAACTTTTTACTGTTTATAGAACTCTTTCATGTGTGTATATATATCCTAATTCGATTTTTACCACAATTATTAAGGGGGTCTCATTAATCCCAGTTTATGGATGAGGTTAATACCTTAAGGCAGAGAGGGAACTAACCCAGACCCTATTTTTTCAAGTCCGTGTTTGCGTACGAAATAGCCTTACCAGACCACAGCATGTTCATGTGCTAACATTATCTGTGCTCAGGCTTGTAAGCCATTATTAAGCCATTTGGCAACCATAATAATTCTGTATTTTTTTCTGAGCCTTTTCCTAAAAGTTCTCTGGACTCAGAATTTGAGAAGGTACATATCTGGATTCCTTTTGTTATGTCTTGCTGCACTCCATCTATCCTCTGAGGCATGGAAGGTCTCCTGAAGAGTTTCCCTGAAGGCTCCTGATTGACAACAAGAATTTAGAGCAGTGATTGTAAAGGCATGCTTGATGTGCACTACAAAAATAAAACTCCTTCAAATAACCAGGCCCCGCTCACTGACCTCCTTGAAAATTTAACCTCTGCCCCTGTTGTCGAATGGATAAAGATTCCCTTTGAAAACCTTTGCAGAGTTTTACACACACACACACAGACACACACACACACACACACACACACAGAGGCGCAACCCACCTTGTTTCTCATTCTCTTCTTTCCAAAAATCAATTGGCAAGAATTTGCAAAGTTGCCAGAACGAGGTCATGGGCAATAATTCACGTAGCTTTCGGAAACATAAATCACTCAGCCTGATGTAGTGCCTTTCCATCCCATGGCAAGCCTTCGTGAGCAGTAGCTGCAATGTGCATAAAATATTTGGGCTTCACTGAGGCCTTGGAAATTCTTCCATGTGGCATTCTCATCAGAAGGTCAAGGAAATTCATCCTGCATCCTATTACTGTCAGGTGAATGCACACATGGCCGGAGGCACCTTCTCAATGAAGATGAGCAGCTCTGGCCCCGGCTGGTCATTTCAACATAAGTTAATGGGGTCAAGGTGGGGACAGCTATGGCAGAGTGGGGTCCGTCATGCTCTGGGTTTGAATCAGGGCTGGCGCTAGCTAAAGTGACATTTGCTGGAGTCATAAACTAGAGGTTTATAGATCCCTTTTGTTTAGCAGATACAGTATTAACATTAAAGAGTGAATTTGAATATATTTGGTCAGATCTGTGCTCTCTGTATTGTTTTATACAAGGTCTCTAATCACATTTTTGTTACCTGCCTAACCCCTGGAGATATTTGAGGTTGCTACCCTACTAAACCCAACCATGGCCTTTCCAGGGCCAAGTGTTAGTAAGCTGTTTTTTGTTTTCAAGAAACTTTTTTTTTAATCCTTTTTTTTTTGGGCTGCGCTGCTCAACTTGTGGGATTTTAGTTCCCCTACCAGGGACTGAACCCGGGCCCTCGGCAGTGAGAGACTGGAATCCTAACCACTGGAATCCCAGGGAATTCCCTATAGTGAGTGTTTTTAAAAATTTACTGCCCCTCCCCATATTAGAGGTGTAGTGTCTATTATGTAGAGGATTTGAAAAATATAGAAATAGAAAAGCACAGTGATTAGTACAGGTGTTGGCAACCTTGGTCCAATGGGTCAAATGTGGCCCATTGCCTGTTCTTATAAATAAAGTTTTATTGAAACACAGCCATCTGTATTCATTGCCATACTGTCTGTGGCTACTCTTGTGCTACAAGAGTAGAACTGGGTAGTTGCTATAGAGACCGTATGGCCTGCAAAACCTAAAATATTTACTATCTAGCCCCTTAGGAAAAAGTTTGCCAAGCCATGGCTTAGCACCTAGGTGCTCAGGAAATATTTCTCCAAGAAATGAATCAATCTGTAATCCCACCACGTAGAGGTAACCACAATTAACTTTGGTGTATATTCTTTAGTTTTTCTCTGTGTATAAATAGCTATAGTTATATTTTGGGAAGACTAAATTATACCTCCTATTTTTGTAACCCACTTTTGTTATTTAACTATATATTATGGGCATTTTCCAGTTAACTTTAACTTTCCAATTAATTACATATTAACTACTGTAACTATTAACTACTATATTAACTATAATAACTATTATATCATTGTATCATTAACTATTATACAGCACTGATTTTTAAATTGCAGAGAAGTTTATCGCAGGGATGTATGAGGATATTTAACCAATCCCCTGTTGTTGGATTATGTTACGTCGTGTCCAAGTTTTTACTTTTATAAATAACGTTGTGATAAAAATTCCTGCACATTTTTTGGTGTATGCCTCTGATCCTAGAAAGGGAATTATTCCATCTCATATTGCTAATTTTTTTTTTTTCACCTAGGTATGCCTTATCCTCCCAGCACACTAGTAGTTCCTTGAGGGCAGGGATCCTGTTGTACATGTTATTTCCATCTCAGATCCTCCTGTCCTTTAACACAGACATAGTAGGCAGTCAGGAAATGCTTGTGGGTTTGTATAATATAACGCCCAGCTCCTTCTCTCTGCTTCTCTGGATCCTACAAATCCCGCCTCAGCCCTCCTCCTTCATGAGGTCTCAGCTAGCTCTCCAGCACCCCAAGGTCCCTCCCTCTTCTGGTCATCTGAATTTCTATATCACTCACTGCTTAGACCATATTCGATAATTCTTTAGAGCTTTCAAAGTGGTATAATGTACACTGTATAAGTTTCCCATGGCTGCTGTAACAAATTACCACTAATCTGGTGACTGAAAACCACACACGTTAATTCTCTCACAGTTGTAGAAGCTAGAAGTCTGAAGTCAGTTTCACCAGGCCAAAATTAGGATGTTGTCAGGGGACCCCACTTGCTCCTTCCAGAGACGCTGGGGGAGAATCCGTTCCTTGTCTCTTCCAGCTTCTGGTGGCTGCCAGCACTCCCTGGCTTGTGGCTGCATCACTCCAGTCTTTGCCTCTGTAGTCTCATCACCTCCTCCTCTTCCGTCTGTGCCAATCTCTTTCTTTCTCTCTCCTGTAAGGACACTCGTGATTCCATTTAGGGTCTATCTGGGTAATTCAGGATAATCTGCTCATCTCAAGATCCTTAATTTAATCATATCTGCACAGTCCTTTTCTGCCATTTGAGGTAATATTCACAGGTTCTAGGGATTAGGAGCTGAATATCCTTGGGGCGGGGGTCATTATTCAGCTTTCCACGATACACTATTTCTTTTGACTGGCTAATTTATTCATTTAAAAATATTTGTGAGGAACCAGTTTGGTGGCAGACACTGACATTGTGCTAGCTGCCTGTTGTCACAACAGAGCGGAAAGGACTTGTATATGAAGAACTGTAGTCAAAAGAGCTGAGCAGTGGCTG
The DNA here is from genome assembly GCF_002837175.3 of Physeter macrocephalus. Lineage (NCBI taxonomy): Eukaryota > Metazoa > Chordata > Mammalia > Artiodactyla > Physeteridae > Physeter > Physeter macrocephalus. Next base: position 11,749,614 of record NC_041231.1, read on the forward strand.
AGAAGCTGGGAGACCCAGGTTCTGGTACCACATTGGGGTAAGGCTCTCTGTTCCTCAGTTTCCCTTTTGTGAATTAAGGAACTAGACCAATTACTGCTTCCTGAAGCGAGGGATGAGCACCACTGATGGTGTATCTATAGGGTAATTTTAGGTGGTTCACAGGGACAGAACCGAATAGTGTTGACAGACAGAAATAGATAACTTATTTCCCTTTTTAATTCTCCTTCAACCCCTCTTAAAGGAGAAAATTGCTGTTAGGTGCTAGTGTGTCTTCAACACTTCCTTCAATACTTACCAAACTCCTTTGATCAAAAAGAAAGCTGGATGGGCTTCCCTGGTGGCGCAGTGGTTAACAATCTGCCTGCCGATGCAGGGGACACGGGTTTGAGCCCTGGTCCAGGGAGATCCCACATGCCGCAGAGCAACTAAGCCCGTGTGCCACAACTACTGAGCCTGTGCTCTAGAGCTCGCGAGCCACAACTACTGAGCCCGCGTGCCACAACTACTGAAGCCTGCGTGCCTAGAGCCCATGCTCCGCAACAAGAGAAGCCACCGCAATGAGAAGCCCGCACACCGCAACGAAGAGTAGCCCCCGCTCGCCACAACTAGAGAAAGCCTATGCGCAGCAATGAAGACCCAATGCAGCCACAAATAAAATAAATAAATTTAAAAAAGCAAAAAAGAAAGAAAGCTGGTCTCAGGCTACAGAATCTAGGCAGAATTTAATAACATTATTTTCTGATCCTTGTATTTATTTTTACAGTTACCTTCCATTAATGGAGAGTGACTCAGGTTTTTCCGTTTATGGCAATACTATAAAGTATCCCCTGTAAAAAGTGAGGTGATTTAAAAATATATATTAAATAAATATAGGATAGGTGGTTTTTAGAGAGGACACATTGTGAAAATGGCTCTGAAGTTTGGGAAACACTTAGATGTTTCCAGGGGTCCCCAGTTCTCCGACTTCTGAGTTCTGGGAGCAGGGTAGGATTGGAAACACAAAGAAAAGCATCTTCGGTCAGGGGATGCAGCTGGAAATTCAGCATTAATGATTCCTGATCTTTTCCCATTTAAATACATCTGATCGTTCAAGGACCATTGAGCAACAAAGCCGTGAATATTAACGTCGTGTTGAAATTGATCATGTCCAATTTTAACTCAGAGCTTCTGGTAGGAGGAGGCGTGGCCTTATTCTGACGATTCTTGGCTTTTCACTGAACATCTGGAAGGTGGGGAGGCAACTTCCGTCTGACTTCTTCATGAGAAGGAATGGCTGTTATTTGGACACAGCCCAGATGCTGTAGGGAAACCCTCTCTCCCACCCACTCTGCTCTGAACTCTCCTCAAGGGACCTGGCTTCGCAATCCAGGTAGGGATGCTCTCAGGGCCGCAGAGCTGGATCTGTGCTATTGGACCACGGTGGGAAGTAGGAATCTCGTCTCCCATCTTTTCAACTATGAATGTATATGCAGTGCTAATTCCCTAGTTTCTTTGGGACCATATAATTTCCTCTTAGAGGAAGGTTTTCCTGGTTGACAGCATTATCATCATCATCATTAAATGATTCTTATTTTTTCAGAACGCCAGCTCATATACTCTGCTTCCTTTGTGGGGGAGGCACATGGTCTTGCCCGTGTTCATCAACAGAAGCAGAGGGGGAAATGCCAGTCACTTCACCCAGCTGCTTTCCAGCACGTGTGTTCCCCCACCCCCCAGAAAGCTGGAAGCGGATATAATTTGTTGCAGGGAGGCCTCAGGGGTTGATGTGCTTTGATTATCTGTTCTAAGCCTGGCCTTTGCTACCCCGAGTAATTGTGAGATGGCTAAAGACAGAGCGTAAAAACTTGGCTGACTTGGTATGGTACATACGGTAAGCGCTCAGGAAACACCTCTGGCAAGTGATACATGATTTGGAGCCAAAAGACTCCTTAATGTTTAGATGAAATTAGGCAAATCACTTCACCTCTCTGTGCCTCAGTCTACTCCAATGGTATAACAGTAGTAGCGACCTCTTCCTAAGGCTGTAGCATAATATTCACTGCTTTGCTTGAAGAAGGAGACAATCAGTGGGGAGCACGAAGTGCCATAATTGTCTGCTGTTACTCCTTCCATTTTGCACATGGGAAAGCCACGGCCCAGAGAGGCTGATTTGCTGAAGTTCACACAGCTAGCAAGCTTCAAGGCCAGGCTCTGAACTCAGCAAGTCTGGTCCCAGACCCAGCTCTTGGCACTGCATCACCCAGTGGCCCATTTATCAGGGGTGAGGCAGTGCTAAGATTTGAGAAACAATCTCATTGTGGGTCTGATTCCCTCAGATGGGTGGGGAGCAGAGCTAGACCAGGGCAGCGCCCGGCAGGGTCAGGCCAGCCGGATTTTAATCCTGTGATTCCCACAGGTCCTTGACCTTCTCTTGGGCCTCAATTTCCTCATCCTTCCCTGCCGCCCTCTTCTGTGGTCAGAAGCGATGTAGGATGCGAAGGGGCTTGGTCAAGGTTAATTAAGGACGGACTGATGTCTTTAGTAGGGGTCCTGGGCAAAATGAGAGAGATAATACAAGGTGCTGTGAGCCGTTTGGAGTCTGCAGAGAGAAGCTTGCTTCCAGGGGGAGGCCAGCTCCGCTGGTCGGGCGGGGCGGAGCTGGTCGCACGGCGGCGGTGGTTGCGGGGAAACGGCTGCGTGCCGTTTCTGCCCTGGCAGCAGCCCGGAGCTGGGCGCCCTCCGGAGCGCGGGGCCCCACGACGAGCTGCATCTTTACGTTCAGGAGGCTGGGTGAAGTGGTTGGGGTGCAGGGCCCGTGCTGGGGTCGTGGAGCCTTTTGTGCAGGACCCAGAGAAGGAAAGAAACGTGGGTCCAGGCTGGCGAGGAGGCAGGGAAGGAAGAGGGAACCTAGCGCCGAGAGGCTGCAGGATGCGACACCAGGGTGTTGCCGGGTGATACACGGTCCTTGTGGGGTTGTGGACAGAGGGCGTGACTTGAGCCTGGGAATCAGCTAACTCAGTGCCCAGCGTGCGCCAGGCTCACTCTACGTGGTTGCAGCGATAGTGACGTCTCATTCCCGCCCTTTATTTATTTACTTATTTAATATATATATATTTATTTATTTATGTTTGGCTGCGTTGGGTCTTCGTTGCTTCACACAGGCTTTCTCTAGTTGTGGCGAGCGGGGGCTACTCTTTGTTGCGGTGCGTGGGCTTCTCACTGCGGCGGCTTCTCTAGTTGCGGAGCACGGGCTCTAGGCGCGTCGGCTTCAGTAGCTGTGGCACGCGGTCTTCAGTAGTTGTGGCATGCGGGCTCTAGAGCGCAAGCTCAGTAGTTGTGGCGCACGGGCTTTGTTGCTTCACAGCATGTGGGATCCTCCCGGACCAGGGCTCGAACCCACGTCCCCTGAATTGGCAGGCGGATTCTTAACCGCTGTGCCACCAGGGAAGCCCTCCTGCCATTTATTGCCTACCTGCTATGTACCAGGCACCAAGCCAAGGGTTTTATATGCACACCACCTCTCGCCCTTTTGACAAACCCACCAGGAAGGTATTATTATTCCCCATTTTATAGACTAGAAAAGAGACTCAGAGAGCCAAGGCGACTTCTACAAAGTGAAGAAAACCAGGTTTGGAGTCCAGGCTGGCTCTCCCCAAAGCCTGTGAGCTGTGCCCTTCCTGCTGTGTCATGCCACCTCTCGGTGGCGGCTGTTTGCCGAGGGTCTTCTAGGTGCCTGGCACATTCCACACATTATTTTTGATCTTTGCAGCAGCCCTGCAGGATAAGCACAATTACCTGCCTTTTACAGATGGGAAAACAGTTCAGAGAAAATGACTCGTCTGCCCAAGACCTCATGATGGCCTCTGGCAGAGACAACATTACAACTCATGAGAGCAGTTGGAGTCCAGGCTCTGCTGCGTCCATCCACTCTGCCACACTGCTTCTCCTAAGGCTAGAGGCGGATGGCTGTGGACCCCTCAGGATGCTGGGTATTGGGCTGGCGGCAATGAGAGTGGGTCTCCATCACACTGTTCTGAGGGCCTCGCGGGCCCCATTACACTGCTCTTGTTGGAGGCGCTGAGCGCAAATTCTGAGTAACAGAACATGGGTGTCACCCCTGCCTTAGGACTTTATTCCATCTGAGGATATGAGAAATGGCCACAGAAAGCAATAATAATAAATGAGAATCATAACTAACCATTACTGAGCCTCTCGTACAGTGCTATCCAATAGAAGTTTCTTCAGTGATGGAAATATTCTGTGCTGTCCAATACAGTAGCCACTAGCCACACATGCTTTTGAGCACTGGAAAAGTGGCATGTGCAACTGAGGAATGAATGTTTTATTCTGATCAAATTTAAATAGCCCCGTGTGGCTAGCGGCCACTGTGTGCAGTGCTGATATAGATGAAGCACTGTGCCAAGGGCTTTCTCCATGGTCACCTATCAACCCTTACAACAACAATATGAGGTCGATTACTATCATCCCCATTTTACGGGGGAACTGAGTCCTTGAGAAATGAGGAAATGTTCCCAAGTTCACCTGCTGAATATGTGGTAGGGCCAGGCTTTGAACTGATGTCTTCTTCCATCACAGGAGGGCCTGAGGTCAAGGTCAGGTTGCACTGGGGGACACGATGACAGCCAGAACCAGTGAGAATGGCACAGATATGACAGATGGAGTTGGGGGGTGGAGACAGGAGGTGGAGTGGGACATGATCCCTGCAAGAAGGGGCATTCGGACAACCCCCAGGGAAAGCACCCTGACCTGGAGACTGGGTCATCTTAGCTCCTGTCTGCCCCTTACTCTGGATTTGAGCCCTGGCTCTGCCACTTTCTGGGTGACCATAGGCGCTCACACCCCCTCCTTGTGTCTCAATTGCTTCATCTGTAAAGTTGGAATGAGAATAGTGCCAGCCTCAGGCAGGGCTGTGCCTAGTTGTGTAACATACCGTCCTCCTCATTAGCTCCTGAAACTTTATCCTGGGGAGGGTGCACCAGCTGCCTCTGGGGAGCAGAGGGGCAAACACTCACTTGATCTTGATTTTCAGGACGGACACAGGCTGTGAAAGTGGGGCCTCACCGTCCCAGGGAGTGTCAGAAAAGTTACCACATTCTCAGGACAGGGTCCAAGGATGAGAATTGAGTGGGGCCTGCTCTGAGGGTCGTGCTCTGGCCCCTCCTTCTAGCCCAGGAGAGCCCTCTGCAGGCTAGAGGCAGAGGCATCTAGGGACAAGTTATTGGCATTCTTAATTTCTAACTGGTCAGACCTGTTAGCCTGAGCTGCCCGCTCTGTATCATATTTCTGGCCTTGTCTGACTTTCTTTGTTCTCCTTTTTATTACGGAAAGTTTCAAACATTACAAAATCAGAGAGAATAGTGTAAGAAGCCTCTCCCCCCTGTTCATCACTACGGCTAAACTTCACCAATCAACTCAAGGCCAATCATGTTTTTTACCTATATTGCTACCACTCCCTGGTCCCCTACCCAAGGTTATTTTGAAGAAAATCCCAGCATGTCAGGTTTCTAATAGTCTCTGTGACCCTCTCATAAATTTCTGCTGGGAGTACAAGTTGGTGAAATTTCAGGGAAGGGCACTTTTGCAATCTCAAAATGCTAACATCTATTCCTTTTGATCTGCACTTCTATGTGAAGAATTCATCACACAGGTGACATCCCTGCACGTGTGCAAAATGAGGCTTGTATATGGTTGTTTATTCCAGCACTTTTTAGGGTGGTAAACGATTACAAACAACCTAAAGGTCCAGGAAAGGGGATTGGCTAAAAAAATTTTACATCTGGAATATAGAATATAGAATATGGAATTAATTGTATAGTGCTGTAAAAAGGAATGTGGAAGTTCTTTATGAAATGACGTGGATTGAGTTCCCCAGTGTATTTTGTGTGTGTGTGTTTGTGTGTTTTGTTTTGTTTTGTTTTTGGCTGCACCATGCAGCATGTGGGATCTTAGTTCCCCGACCAGGGATTGAATCTGTGCCCCCTGCATTGGAGCGACGTCCCTTACAATGTATTCTTAAAAGAAGAAAGTACAGAACACTGTGAATGTCATGCTATAATATGTATAAAAACAGGGGAAATAATATTTTTGAAAAATGCAATTATTTCTAGAAACATGAACTTGGAAACTTGGTTACCTTGCTAGAGACGGACTAGGTGGCTGGTAAACAAGGGTGGAAGAGAGAACTTCCTCTTTATACGCTTTCTACTTTTTGAATTTTGTACTAATTTTTAAAACTCCTGTGGTTTTTTTTTTTTTTGTGTGGTACGGGGGCCTCTCACTGTTGTGGCCTCTCCCGTTGCGGAGCACAAGCTCCGGACGCGCAGGCTCCGCGGCCATGGCTCACGGGCCCAGCCGCTCCGCGGCATGCGGGATCTTCCCGGACCGGGGCACGAACCCGTGTCCCCTGCATCGGCAGGCGGACTCTCAACCACTGCGCCACCAGGGAAGCCCAAAACTCCTGTGTTTTAAAACTAGAATTCCCTCTTTTTCCTGTAAACATAAAACTGCTCTTAAATTTAGTCTATTACTTAACAAAAAGGTATTTATCCAGATGGGGTGATGACTTATGTTTACACAAAAGCTTGCACAAAATATTCATAATTGTCAAAAGGTGAGTGGATAAAGAAACCATGAATATTATTACAAATAATGGAATATTATTCAGCAATAAAAAGAAATGTGCTATCAAGCCATGAAAAGACATGAAAGAACTGTAAGTGCATATTACTAAGTAAAAGAAGCCAGTTTTAAAGCCTACATAATGTATGATTCCAACTATATGACGTTCAGAAAAAGGCAAAACTACAGAGATAGTAAAAAGATGAGTAGTTGCTGGGGGTTAGGGCGAGGAGGGAGGAAAGGATTCCTAGGTGGAGCACAGGGGATTTTTAGGGCACTGAAAATACTCTGTATAATACTGTAGTGATGCCTACATGACATTATGCGTTTTTTAAAACCATAGACGTAAAACACAAGAGTGACCCTAATGTAATCTATGGACTTTAGTTAATAATAATATATCAGTATTGTCCATCAATTGTAATAAATGTACCACACCAATGCAAGAGGCTAATAATAGGGGGATCTGTGCAGGACAGTGAGAGAGGTTATATGAGAACTCTGTACTTTCTGGTTAATTTTTCTCTAAACCTAAAACTGCTCTAAAAATAGTCTATTAATTAAAAAAAAAAAGAGGGCTTCCCTGGTGGTGCAGTGGTTAAGAATCCACCTGCCAATGCAGGGGGCACGGGTTCGAGCCCTGGTCCAGGAAGATCCCACATGCCGCGGAGCAACTAAGCCCGTGCGCCACAACTACCGAGCCTGCGCTCTAGAGCCCGCGAGCCACAACTACTGAAGCCCACATGCCACAACTACTGATGCCTGTGCACCTAGAGCCCACACTCCGCAGCAAGAGAAGCCACCGCGATGAGAAGCCCGCGCACCGCCATGAAGACCCAATGCAGCCAAAAATAAATAAATAAATTTTTAAAAAAGAGAGGGAAAAGAATCAAAATAAAATAAAATTAAAATTAAAAAAAAGAAGAATTCCTAATTACCTTGGATCTGAAGAATCTCCCTGCTTGTGAGGTTGTGGTTGTGAGTGGGGTGAAGAGTGTGAGGAAACTTGTCCTCCTGGAATGTGGGTCACCTGAGTATTGCCATGGGTGGTAGCATTGGTGCAGGCGCCATGGTCTTGGGTGAGACTGCTGCTTGCAGAATAAGCGGGAGTGTTAAGGCGGGTGGTTAGGCAGGCTGTCAATTCTTGGACTCTGAAAGGTCGGAGGCGTTTGGCCTCTATCCTGTAAGCAATAGGGAGTCATCTTTCTAAGTCCAAGCTTCGTCCTGCTCGCGGCACAACAGGCCAGTAATTTGAGAGATGGGTTGTTGTGGCAGGGAATAGTGACTTTATTCGGAAAGATGATGGACTAGTGTCCCAAAGGACCATCTTCCCCGAGTCAGGATTCAGGCTTCTTTCATACTAAAAGGGGAGGGGGTGTGGTTGGTGGTTGCAAACTTCTTGGCACGGGAATCCTTTGAATCCTTTGTTCCTGAAGCTGTTTACACAGGCCTGGTCACAGTGTTCTTGTAAACCTCCAACAAGACAAGTGTTATTCTCTGCTCTGCAACTTTTTTATCTCTATATGAGTGGAAGAGTGTTATCCCTTTGAAGGCAGTTGAGAAGGGCTATCCTGTATATTTCAGGCCATAGGCAACATTCTTTTCATGGTTAACTTGTAGCAAAAGCAGCAGAATACAAAGGTTAAAGTAAAAGAAGCACATCAAATATGGAGTAGGATTTGTTCTTCCCTCTATTACTCCACGGAGAGTTTTATCAGGAGAGGGACACAGGGAGAGCTGTGCTTCAGGAGACCTTCTCTGGGCTTCACGCCTCTGTCTGTAAAACCAGAGGCTGCGCCAGGAGGCATGCAGGTCCCCTGCAGCTCTAAGGTTCTGATATCAAAGCCTTTTCCGACTTTCCAAGCCCCTTCTCCTCCCTGCCCAACCCCCTTTGATTTTTCTGCCACTCAGTGCTGTGCTGAGACTGGAACCACTCCCAGGGGACAGTCTTCTGAATGAAGTCTGTGCCTTGTGAGCAGTTGTTTTATTTATTTATTTATTTTCCCCTCCTTTTGAAATCTTCCAGGAGAAAAACCAAATCTGTGCTGGCTCCAAGGAAGAGCAAGTTGGAAGGGAGTTAGAGATAAGGAGATGGGTAGTCAAATCCCTGCAGGGTTCTACAGCACCAGCAGGCTGCAGTCCGGCTCCTGCCAGGGCGTTTCCTGCTAGAAAGACTTGACTCTGAGCCGTCCAAGCTGCTAGAGCCTCCAGCTGCTTGTGTGAACTGGGGGAGGTTTCTCTGCTCCTTCCAAATCATCTCCTGTCAGCACAGTGTGATTTATGAGCTTTTCCTCTAAAATATGAGAACATTGGCTCCTGATCATGCCCTGCAATGGAGGAAGGCAGTGGCTGCAGCATTTTTGATAAATAATATCTCTTTAGCCCACCGTCTTGTTACAAAAAGGATACAAGAAGTTGAATACATAACTTCTTGTGTATTGAACACAAAAAGTTAGATTCAAGTCTTTTAAAGAAAGTAATACGGCCTCAGTTTAGTGAGGAGTTGGGAGGGTCATTGGTCCCGTCTGAAGGAGCTGGGCTTGAGTTTTAGCGTAATTGCCACCCACCAGCTGTTATGACCAGAGGCTGCTTGCCTCTGAGCCTCCACTTCCTCATCTATGGGGAAAAAGTGGGGGAATACTAGTGGCACCCACCTTAGAGAGGGTGCTATACAGATTACATGAGTTAAATATCCAGAGAACTCAGCATCAGGCGAGGAACACATGAGGTGCTCTGTAAGTGCTCACAATAATTATTAAGGTTATTATGAGTCCTAAATAGTGGATGGTCTACAAGTAATTTTAAAAATATTTAGGGACTTCTCTGGCGGTCCAGTGGTTAAGACTTCGCCTTCCAGTGCAGTGGGTGCGGGTTCGATCCCTGGTTGGGGAGCTAAGATCCCACATGCCTCCGGGCCAAAAAACCAAAACATAAAAACAGAAGCAATATTTTAACAAATTCAGTAAAGACTTTAAAAATAGTTCCCATCAAAAAAAATCTTAAAAAAAATATTTAGAAAGCATTTTTGTAACTATGTGTTGATATGGCAGGGTTTGCGCTAGTGGGAGTGAAGTCATCTCAATCCAATTTAACAAGCAGGCTGTGTCAAGGAGTGCCTGTGTAGATTGTTACAGTTCACAGAATGAAATGTGACCTTGGACAAGTTCCTGATTGGTTCACACAGAAGCCTTGGTTTCTTCATCTGTAAAAATGGATAATAATAATATCCATGTCTGATGTGGGAATAGTGTATGTGTGGTGTGTGTGAATGTGTGTGGTGTATGTGTGTGCATGTGGACGTGTGTGGTGTGTGTGTGGTATGTGGTGTGTTTGTAGTGTGTGTGTGTGGTGGTTGTGGTGTATGTGTGGTATGTGAGTTTGTGTGGTATATGTATGTGGTGTGTGTATGGTGTGTGTATGTGTGGTGGGTGTGTGTGGTGGGTGTAAATGGGTGCATGGTATGTGAGTGTGGTGTGTGCGTTTTGTGTGAGTGTGTGGCGTGTGTTGTATGTGTGTCTGGTGTATGTGTGGTGTGTGTATGGTGCTTGTGTGTGGTGTGTGTGTGTGTGTGTGTGTGTGTGTGTGTTGGGTGAGATTCCCATAATCACAGCATTTGATGTCCTTGGGTAAAAGCACTTGGTAAAGGTAAATAGTAATTTGCTATACAGATACTGATATACCATGTGTGCTGGGAGAATCCACTGTTAGAACTTAAATTTCATTCGAGGAGCTAAGGCGATAGGATGCGCATACATGAAGAATTAAAAAAATAGCACGAGGCGGTCTGAGACTAATTGCAAGTACCAGGGGAGTTCATAGGAGGGTCATGAGGGCTGAGCTGTTCAGGACTTCCTGAGAGGAGCAGAGCTTGGGCTCTAAAGCACTGGTTTTAAAACTTTTTTGCTTGCCTACCCTCTAAATGAACTTTGGGGGGAAAAAATCTCTTTTGCCCCACACATTTTAACTTGATGTCTGAAATGTTTCATTAGAGGTTTAAATAGTTACAAAGAATATCATTTCTGCCATGTTGTAAATATTGACCTCCTAGAGCAAAATTACCCTACTCTCTTAAATGTATCAAATGGAAACTAAATAACAGCAATTTTTAGTTTGCCTTTTAATTGAAGTATCACTTATAAACAGTAGAATGCCTAGATCTTAAGTGTGCAGCTCAGTTCATTTTTACCAGTGTGCCTACCACCCAGATCAAGGTGTAACCTTGATCGTCCATCTCCAGCAGTCCAGAATGTACCCTCGCATCCCCTCTCAGTCAGTATCCCCCAGAGGTGATCATTTCTCTGATCTCTATCACCATAAACTATTTTTGCATGATCTCATTTTTTCTTCCTTCTTTCCATCAACATAAGGAGAGTTAAGCAGGTAGCAAGCAGTAGTTCATTTTTTCCTTATCGTATAGTATTCCATTGAATGAATATCTCACATTTAAAAAATCTTACCTACTCTTTGCATAAATTCACTTTACTATTTTAAGAGTGACAAGCATTTTGAAATAAATTGCCCTATTGAAAAAAAAATCTTATCTACTCTTAATGGACATTTTGGGTTGTTTCTAATATTTAGCTATAAATCTTCTATGAGTATTTTACCATATTTTTTGGTAGACATAAACACTGATTTCTTTGGGGTATGATCCATGAGTGGAATTACCAGGTGGTAAGGTAAATACCACAATACACTGGTATCCACCACCACTCATCAAAAATTACCTCTACAAGGCAGAAATTTTACATTTACATTGTTCCTGTCTTTACCTTCTTGAACTCTTAATTTCCTTCTACTTCCTTCACAGAATTTTATTGTAATATATTTTTATGCTTGAACTTTTTTATTTTTTTACTTATTATTTATTTTTTGGCTGTGTCAGGTCTTAGTTGAGGCACGTGGGCTCTCTCTTTGAGGCACACGAGCTCAGTAGTTGTGGCACACGGGCTTAGTTGCCCCGCGACATGTGGGATCTTAGTTCCCTGACCAGGGATCGAACCCGCGTCCCCCGCATTGTAAGGCAGATTCTTTACGACTGGACCACCAGGGAAGTCCCTGAACTTTTTTATTGATTGCTCTATTCTTTTTACCCAAAATATGTATGTAAATTGAAATGGACCTTCAAAAAAATTTCCTTTCACAATAAAACCCTGAGTGTCTTTATTTCAGATTGATTATCATACAGTTCATCAAAATAATATCAATGTTTTATAATTTGATAAATAATTACTAAAAATAAAAAGAGAGTATGGGAAATACTTCTCATAATGATATGGATGGATGGTTGATGGCTTTAAGGTGCATAAGGACGATCCAGGGATCTTGTTAAAATGCAGATTGTGATTCAGAAGGTCTGGGTTGGGACCTGAGGTTCTGTGTTTCTAATAAGTCTCTGGGTGATGCTAATGCTGCTGGTCCATGGACCACACTTTGCGGAGCAAGGGTTTATGAACTAAGTTAAAGAAGATTTGCTATAGCACCAACATTCTGTATCGTCCTCAAAGTCGGTCTTGACACTTTGGGGCACTGCACCATAGCCAGATTCTGGACGACGGAGAAGTTGGTCTTTCTTCTGCAAAGAGAGAGGACGGTTGTAAAGAGTGAGGTGGGAAAGGAGAGATGCTGAGGCGCGTTCTCAGGCGGAGGAGGAAAGAGTGGGAATGGAAACAGGATCTCAAACCGATTCCTTTGTAACGCTTCCTGCCTGCGTGCCCCTTGGGAAGGCTTCGAGTGCCCCAGAGTAGGGCTGCCCCCTTTGAAGACCATTTCTCCAAAGGATGCTAAGATGGTGCTGGCCACCTTTTCAGACAGGAGGCCCATTTCTGCAGGAGGAATTGGACAGCTCAGGGACTGGTTTGGATTGCTTGGAGAGTCCACTGGGGGTAAATCCAGAGAAGTGAAGTTTGGGGCCAGGTGATGGGTGGCCTTGAATTCCGTGCTAAGGAGTTGGACTTAATACCCAGCCAGAGGGTGGGGGGGCCTTGGGCAGTTTTGAGCAGGGAGCTGCTGTGAGCATAGTGTGGGGAGACTGATCTCTTGAGCGGCTCGTGGGGTGGCAGGGAAGGGGTTAATGCATGGAGGTGGCAGCAGTGGCAAAACCACTGGGGTCTGGCTGTGACTTTTTTCTCTAGCCCCTGCTTATGAACTTTTGCCCTGGTTGCACAGACCTGGTTTGCTCTGTCAGGATTTCCTGAAGTCTGAGCTACATCCTCTGGTGGTACCTGAGATATTGATGCATGGAACTCAAGGTGATTCAGAGTAGAACACAGACAGGGCCTTAAATAACCCTGAAACCTAAGAGTGAATAACCCTGAAACACTCAGCCCTCGCTCAGTCCTGACTATACCTGGAGAAAGTCTGTCTTTAACTCCTCTCTCACTCCCGTATTCCTCTTGTTGATGGAGACTGAGCAGTTTAGGCTTAGGGCGTTTGATAGCAGTAGTCTTTAGAGAGAATTTTCCAAAGTTTCTGTTTTTGTTGAATAAATTTTCTATGTATCAGGATGGCAAGTCGTTCTAGTTTTACCCTCGTCATAATGACCTAAAACTGTATGTTTTAAGTAAGTTCTTTCCGGTAAGAAAAATGAGCGCATTTACTGGATCATACGGAAGAAATAATAATGCTGGTGGCGTGTGGATATGGCAAAAATCGTGGTGGTGACATGCAATGATTCAACTTTGGAAAACCCTGGGTTACACCGCGGCAAAACCCGGCATTTGCTAAATCGTCCTGCCAATGCCTGGAGAGGCTCTGGGTAGCAGATGGTAGGGAGGGGGCAGCTGGAATTGCAGTGCCTGGGCCACTGGCACTGGGTCGACCGGGTGGCTCCCTCCGCTCTCCCCACCATCGCCTAACAGCCTGTTCCTGCCTCTGCCCGCAGAGATCCGCACGCAGCTGGTGGAGCAGTTCAAGTGCTTGGAGCAGCAGTCTGAGTCGAGGCTGCAGCTGCTCCAGGACCTCCAGGAGTTTTTCCGCCGGAAAGCCGAGATCGAGCTTGAGTACTCCCGCAGCCTGGAGAAGCTGGCTGAGCGCTTCTCCTCCAAGATCCGCAGCTCCCGGGAGCACCAGTTCAAGTGAGAAGGGGCCAGGGGTCTGGGGCGGCGGGAGGCAGTGCCGGGGCTGAAGCAGAAACGAGGCAAGGACTCGCTGGGGGAAATGGTGTGCTTTTAGGGCCCGGGGTCTGCAGGTAACTTCCGACTCCAAGCCTCAGTCTTCCTCAGCATAAAGTGAAGCTAGAAATAGTTGCTACCCATAAAGATGCTGAAGGGAATACACAAGGGACCCCAAGAGAAGTGCTTGTCACGGAGAGAAAGTGCTCAATAAATTGTTCTGTTGTGATTATCCCACCAAGCACCAGGCTCTGCGCTGGCTTCCATTTGGGCCGAGGTGACAGCCGTCCACCTCCTTGCAGGACATCCTGACTCTACCCAGTTCTCTTTTATCTGGGGGGGAGCCAGCCCATGTCTGCATTCCTTCAGCACAGTGGCCTCAGAGTTTCTTCCCTGTGAAAGAGATGCTCAAAGCATTCCTCTTCCTTCCTCCCCTGGAGGACGGTGCCAGGCTTAGTTGCTGCTTTAGTTGCTTATTTACCTACACACACCCTCCAGGGCCTAATTTCTCATACCCCAAGCTCTGAATTCGAGGCGGGAGGGAGGCCTGGTCCTCTTGGGCACGTCCCTTGCTGAGTCCTCCAACTGCGAATGCCCCCACCTCAGAACCCGCGGGGCCAGCCGCCAAGGGTGGGCGGGAGCTGCGACCTCCCCGGGATGCGTCCTCCTGCACCTGTCTCCCCCTCCGCCGCCCTCCCTGGAGGTCCCCCTCCCCTGTGGGTCATCTCTCCAGTGAAGGGCCCTCAACCCCAGGAGACCGGAGACTTGTTTCATCCTGCCTGACCCATTCTTCTTTCCCCTGGGTTCGATCTCTTTTTTTCTCTCTACATAGGTTTAAACTGTGGTAAAATACACATAACATAAAGTTTACCTTCTTAAATATTTGAAAACGTACAGGGGTGTGGCATTAAGTACATTCACACTGTTGTGCAACCATCACCCCCATCCTTCCCCAGAACCCTTGCTTCATCTTACAAGTGTGAAACTCTGCACCCTGTAAATAATACCCCATTTCCCTCTCCCCCCGCCCTGGCACCCACCACTCTACTGTCTGTCTCTCTGCGTCTGACTGCTCTAGGGGCCTCATGTTCGTGGAATCCTACAGTATTTGTCCTTTTGTGCCTGGCTTATTCCACTTCGCCTAACGTCCGCAAGGCACACGCATGTTGTCACGTGGGTCAGAATGTCCTTCCTTTTTGAGGCTGAACGATACTCCATTGTGTGTATAGGCCACACTTTGTATAGTTGCGTCCACCTTGCTCTCTCTGTCTTCTGCATGCTGCTCCGGCCAGGGAGTGCTGTTCCTTTAAGCTCCCCTCAACATCTCCCTAAATCGGTGCCTCAGCATTTGAACACTCACTTTTGTGCCTTCTTCCCTTGACATTTGGGGAGAAGAAATTGCTTTATTAAAGGGCAAAAATGTATTACACTTTTGCGAATACCATGCATGTTTTTCCACCCAATCTCATCTATTCAAACTTTCACTGCAGGAGGATGCTTCTATTAATAACTTCCTCCCAGGCACTATCTGGGCCCTTTCATACATAATCTCGTTTTTCTGATATATTTTTTGGAGAAAGTGTGTGCTTTTTTAAATGATAAAAGTAAAATACTCATTGTATACAATTTAGAAAATGTAGAAAAGTAGAAGAAAAAAAAATCACTTGCAGTCCCACCACTCAGAAGCTCACATTTTGGTGCCTTTTCTTGCCTGTCTTTTAATAATAACAACAACAGTGATGATTTATTGAGCACATTAACTGAGTACTTACTTTGAGCTGGATGGGTATTACTACCCCATCTTAGAGATGAGGACAGCGAAGCTCTGACTGAGCGGCTTGTACAAACATGTCTGTGGGCCAATTATTGGAAAGTGACAGATTTGAACCTTTGCTCTCATTCTGCCTCCTTGGCCTGAGATAAGAAAGGGCCTACTTGTGGTCTGGGAACAGCCATGGACTCTGAACACTCCCCTAAAACCACAGACACACTGCAGAAGCCCACGTCTCTGGCTGGGCTGTCATGGGAGCCATCCAGGCCGTGTGATTGGGCTGGAGCTCAGCTCCTGCCCCTCTCCTTCCTCTCCGTTTGAAAGCAGCTCCCTTCCCGTTCTCGGTGTGAACATGGTGGAGAGGAGGGAGGCAGGGCACTGGGGGAGCATGGGCGGGCATCCCCTGTTCCCTTGCATTGCCTGTAATGAGCTCAGTCAGCCCCTCATGGCTTCATTAACCGAGGCCACCAGACAGAACAGGAGCCCCAGCTGGCAGTCCGGCCAAGCGGGCCGCTGGACACGCTCTGAAAACGTCTAATTACGGTGTGGCCCTGGCCAGTGCAGCTGCTGCAGGCCCTCTGTATGAGGCTAATGCTTTGGCATTGCCCCCGATGGCTTTTGGAAGCAGGAGTCTCCAGGGGATGCCTGGACTTGCCCTTTGACCCCAGGGCCAACCAGCCTGACCTCTGGCTGCCTCTTCTTTGGAGCTCAGTGCACAGGGTCTGTGCTGTGCTCTGTCCTGGCTGTCCAGAGAAGCCTTGTCCTGCTGTCTTATAGATCCTTTATTAAGAGGGTCCACCTATCTGCCAGGTACCCTCTCAGGGTGTGGGTTTGGTCATTTTATTCCTACTGCACTGGGCCCCCTTGGCGCAGATTGAGCAGGAGGAAGGGAGGAAGAAGCGGAGGGAGGGCATTTACTTGGTCTGTGAAGTTCTCTGTGGCTGAGAGATTTGGTTCAGAGAGGGGATTAAGCTGCCTAAGATCTCGCAGCAAATTAGTGGCAAAACTGGGATGGGCACTGTCTTAGTCCACTTGGGCTGCTATAACAAAGTACCATGGACTGGGTGGCTTATAAAGAGACATGTTTTTCCTCACACTTCTGGAGGCCGGAAGCCTGAGATCAGGGTGCCGGCGTGGTGAGGTTCTGGTGAACCCCCTCCTGTGGCTTGCGGACACCTGATTCTCCTTGTGTCCTCACACAGTGAGAGGCACAGAGAGAGGAAGCAAACTCTAGAGACTCTTACAAGGGCACTAATCCCATCATGAGGGCTCCCTTCCTCTTGCCCTTATCTAATCCTAAGTTCCTGCCAAAGGCCCCATGTCCTAACACCATCACATTGGGAGTAGGGTGTCAACATATGACTTCTGGGGCAGCACAAACATTCAGTCCATAGCAGGAACTCACATCTCTTGACACCCAGTCCAGTGCTCCTCCTTTTGCTCCATGGGCTCCGTCTCTCTACGGCTCCAGTTGAAAAATTTACAGCTGCCCAGGAGGTACCCAAGAGGAGTCTGGGCTAGACTCACCCAGACTGAGTGCCATGTGGCACCCGATTCAAAGAAAGGCTCAGCTGGTGGCCCTGACGGTTTACCTGGGGCAGGTTGAACATTCAGAGAACATCATCACATGTGTCTTTTCTACCATCACATATTTCTATTCTGACACTTTTTTCAAAGCACTCTGACATCTTTGCTCTCTTACAATCCTGTTGATAACCCCGGGATGCACAGAGGGAGCCAGTGGTTTTATCTCAAGCCAACTGAGTGCCAGGCAAGCTGAGTGGGATTTTACAAAGGACACATCGTGAGCTGTTGAGTGAGAAAACCCAGGGCTCCTGGCTTCCAGCTCAGGCTTCTTTCTCCGAAAAGCCATGTGGGCCATCATATTTGAAATGCGTATATTGAGGACCTCTTATTTTCTTAGACCGTGCTTCATGATGAAGACGCACAGGTTAATGAGACACTGTCCCTCCTCTCTCTCTCTCTCTCTCTCTCTCTCTCTCTCTGTCTCTCTCTCTCTCTCTCTCTCTCTCTCGAGCATGTGGCGTGGGGGATGTCCATAGCTGGTGTGCTCGGGGCAGGCATCCAGTCCCCGAGGCCCTGTTCTTTGAACCCTGCCACCTGCTTGTTCTTTAGGCCTCAGCGTTTAGATGTCACTTCCTCTGCAAAGTTTCCTTGAGTCTGACCTGGTGCCTTCCTGTGTTCTCTCTCTCTCTCTCTCTCTCTCTCTCTGTCTCTCTCTCTCTCTCTCTCTCTCTCTCGAGCATGTGGCGTGGGGGATGTCCATAGCTGGTGTGCTCGGGGCAGGCATCCAGTCCCCGAGGCCCTGTTCTTTGAACCCTGCCACCTGCTTGTTCTTTAGGCCTCAGCGTTTAGATGTCACTTCCTCTGCAAAGTTTCCTTGAGTCTGACCTGGTGCCTTCCTGTGTGTGCCCACAATATTCTGCGCTTGTTGATTTGCTTATTCAGTCGGTATTTATCGAGCACCTACCACGTGCCCGGCCCTGGCTTACAGTGGCCAACAAGACAGACTTGGTTCCTGCTGTGGTGGAATTGACCATCTAGTGGAGGAGAGAGATGCAAATCAAACATAGAGAACAAATAAACGGATCCAATGATTGCTGGGACGGAACGATTGCTAGGGTCTGGGTTGGAGGGTCTAAGACAGCTCCCCCCACGTTCCCTGGCACTTGGGTGAAGACAGCTGTAAGGCTGGGCTCAGCTGGGCTGCCTCCCTCTCCACATGGGGCCAGGGCCTCACTTCAGTCGTGGGAGCTCAGGGCACCGAGGTGGCAGGGGGGCAATCCGCAGCCTTCTTGGACCCCACCTCCAGCCCCTGCCGAGATTCTCTTGATCAGAGGGGTCTCAGCTCTAGCTCAAGGGAGGGAAAATAAAGCCTTCCTCTCGCTGGAGGACTGTCAAAGGATTCGCAGCCCTCTTGAATCCTCCACACTGAGCTAAAACGGCAGCCAGGGAAGGCTTCTGGAGGAAGTGGCATTTGAGCAGAGACCCGAGGGATGAGAAGGAGCAGCCGTGGGGACAGTGTGAGGGGAAGAGAGGCCAGTGGGGCTGGACTGGTGGCGAGGAGAGCCGTAGCCATCCTCAGTAGGAGGAGCATGGTCTGATTTCCATGTTTGAAAGATCACCCTGGATTGGAGGGGGTAGGAGTGGAGCTGAGGAGACGAGCAGGGTGATGGGAGTATAGCTCTCCAGGCAGGGGTGACGATGGCCTGGGTGACGGCAGAGCTGACAGAGAGTGGACAGGTGCTGGGAAATCTCTCAGAGGCAGAATTGAGGAAAAGAGAAGAATCTGTTTCAGACTTGAGATGAAGGGACTTGAGAAGGGCCTAAGGCAAAAGCTGCCACCCTGTGTTGTAGTCACCTTTTTTCCTTGTCTGTCCCTCTTTTGACGACTCGGCTGCCAGCTCTGAGATGGAAGAGGGGGTGGCTGTTGACTTGGGGTCCCTAGCACCTGGCACCAGGTTTGGCATATGGTTGGTCCTCACTGAATGTTTGTTGAATGAATGAATGAAGGTCAGGTGGTAATTAACGTGGCTCTGGGCTGGGGGTGGTTGGGGGCAGGGAAGGGGACATTTGTGGCTGCAGTAGGAGCTTGGGGAGGCCATCTGGGTGAAGGCAGAGGTACCACCAGTTGTGGTACCTGGCACAGGCACAGGGTTGCTGAGAGGACAGTCCTTCACTGGGGAATCGGGACCGCAGAAGTCGAGCTCTAGTTTAGAGCGTGGTCTTGACCAGCAGCTTCAGCGTCCCCATCCCGGGGGGACTTGTCAGAAGAGCAAAGTCTCTGGCCTCCCCTCAGACCTGCTGAATGAGAAACTCTGGGGCGGGGGCAGCAATTTGTATTTTAACAAGCCCTCCGGGGCATTCTGATGGCCATTCACTGCTGAAGAGTTGCCCAGGATGATGACTTTTTAGGTGATAAATTGTTTACAAGTCACTTTCAGGCTGTGCTGGCTTTCCAGACCCCTCCTCTCCCCCAGCATAAAATCCATAATCCACTGCCCTTTTTGCAGCCGGGCCCGACCTACGCTGGCCTTGTCCTCTTTGAGGCTGGGAGCCGGTCCTGAGCAGGAATGTGCTGGGGAGGGCGGCACACAGGGACCTTAAGACCTGCCTCTGGGGGTAGAGGGGTGTCCTGCGAACAAATTGGGTAGTTCTAGGCAGCCAGAGGTTTCCTGGAACTAAGATTTCTTCTTCCTCCAGAGAAGTGTTTTCTGAAACTCCAACACCTTGAGCTGTCCAGCTGTGGAGGCTGGTGGCGGGGCGTGCGGGAGGCGGCAAAGAGAGCGAGAATGAGTGGAGGTGGGAAAGACTGCCACTCTGTACCTCCCCTTGGAGATACCCCATGAAAGGCCCTGAGAGGTTTTACAATAAAAAAGCCTGTTGACTTCTTTCTGAAGGCTGTTTGACCACAGGATTCTCCCTCCCTCAGGATATTTATTAATTTTTTACCAAACAAGCGCTCCTTGGGACCCAGTTTAAAAAGCTGTGTGGAGACAAACTCTGGATTCCCCTCTGGAATGTTCACGCTGCATGCAAATAGTGTGGGAGGTGACACAGCCCCCTCCTTAGAATTCTGACTCCCTCCGTTTTTGATACCCCTGACCTTCCGGGGATATACCTGCTAAAAATGCTCTCTCCAGAAGTTTAAGTGTTGGTTGCTGCTATTTGGACAGCTGTGGAAAAAAAGCAACAGGGAATTCTATTCAAATATGTTTAAACTGTGGAAAGTCAGAGTGTGGAAAGAGCTGGGAGGTGCTTGGCCAGTCAGTGAATAATGCTTAATATTCTCTGCACAGGAGGTTTGGAGCATCTCGTAGCTTCACGGAGCAGTTGAGAGGGAGGATTCAGTGAGCAACTAAGTTGGTGGCCAAGAAAATGCTTCTTTGCAGGGATACAACATCACAGACTTCTTGTTTCCACAGATGCAGCATTTCCCTAAAAAGATGCTAAATTTAGACTTAGCCTTCCAGGTGAATCCTAAGGATAGAAACACTTTTGTAGTGAGTAAAATGTGCAAAGGATTCAGAATGAAAAGGTTTGCTCAGACCCAGGTGGGGATAATGGGGGCGGTCCTCCAGGTGGGAATTGCATCTCCATTCATAGCTGCTGCTGTTACTATGGCTACCATCGCACCAGTGATGGCTTTCCAGTAATGCTGTCCAGAGCTGGTATTCTCCTAGGACAGGTTGCCAGCCGACTCTTTCCTGGTGGCTCTGTGTCTGTGCTGTGCAGGTTGTTTAACCTTTCAGATTCCCCCCACATCCATATTACCATATGCCCGGTGCGCTATAGATGTTTGACATGGATCGTCTCATTTAACCTTCATGGTAAACGTTGTGACCTTTGAGGCAGGCACTATCTCTGTCTTTCTAGTTGAAAACATTGAGGTTTTGAGAAATTAATTTGTCTAGAGGGACACAGCTAGAACAGGTAAGTGGCAGAACTAGGATTTTTTTTTTTAATATTTTAATTTTATTGGAGTATAGTTGATTTACAATGTTGTGTTAATTTCAGGTGTACAGCAATGTGATTCAGTTATACATATACATATATTCATTCTTTTTTAGATTATTTTCTCATATAGGTTGTCACAGAATGTTGGGTAGAGTTCCCTGTGCTATACAGTAGGTCCTTGTTGGTTATCTATCTCATATATAGTAGTGTGTGTGTGTTCATCCCAAGCTCCGGATTTAACCCTTCCCCCGACGTTTCCCCTTTGGTAACCATAAGTTTGTTTTCGATGTCTGTAAGTCTGCTTCTGTTTTGTAAAAGAGTTCATTTGTGTCTTTTTTAAAAAAAATTGGATTCCACATATGGGTGATATCATATGATGTTTGTCTTTCTCTGTCTGACTTACTTCACTTACTATGATAATCTAGGATTCTAATCTTGGTTTAACTGGCTCCAAAGTGCAACGTTTCTTCTAGCTGCATGCCTCTCGGTATGTGCCCTCACCTCTCTGGGCTGGTTTCGTGTTTCCTGAGAGTCACCCATCAGTCCAGGCCACATCCTCCTTGTGTGGGCATCAGAGGGCTCCTTCTTCTCCTGCTGGTCAGTTCATGCTCGTCTCCCCAGGGCCAGCTCAGGGCTCACCTCCTCTGCAAAGTCCCTGCTGCAGGTCCCAGGTTCGCAGTCATTGCTCCTCCCCTGGCCTGCCATGGTGATCTGTATGTCTTTCACCTGGGGCTCGTGTCAGATTATCAAGGAATGATCCAGTTCATATGTCTGGTTCTCCCACCTCAGTCTGCCAGCTGCTTGAAGGCAAGGGGGCCATTTCTAGTCCCTCTCTCTCTCTGACATACAATAGAAGCTCTATCAAAGGTTTTTGGGTTTTTTTTTTTTTTTTTTTTTTTGTGGTACGCGGGCCTCTCACTGTTGTGGCCTCTCCCGTTGCGGAGCACAGGCTCCGGACCGCAGGCTCAGCGGCCACGGCTCACGGGCCCAGCCGCTCCGCGGCATGTGGGATCTTCCCGGACCGGGACACGAACCCGCGTCCCCTGCATCG
>NC_041231.1:11771653-11786321 GCF_002837175.3 Physeter macrocephalus
CGTCCCCTGCATCGGCAGGCGGACTCTCAACCACTGCGCCACCAGGGAAGCCCTATCAAAGGTTTTTGAATGAATAACTGAAAAAACCAAGATACTACTAAATACTTTCTTCAAATGCTTGAAGTAAATAGACTTGTGGGGATGCTGAAGGAGAGAAGTGAGGTCCAAGGATAGCATTTTCAGAAAAGCAGACTTTAACTCAACCTTGAGAATGTTCCAGTAGCCAGAACTGTCCAGCGAGAAAAGGGCTGCCTTGGGAGGTGTGAGTGCCCAATCCACGGAGGTATGTACACAACAGTCGGGTGTTTTAGGGGCACATTTCTGTAATGTGAAGGCTTGTCAGACCGGATCAGTGTTCCTCAGAATGAGGGAGGGATCATCGATAGCACATGAGCCATAAATAGTGACTGATCTTTTCAGTTCTCTTTCAGTCTTTGCAGTTATAGTTTGGTTCTAGTGTGTTGCTAACACCTCTCTAACCCTCCATTTAACAAACAGACAGCAGATCTTGGGTATTAGCATCTGCCTAGGATTCAGTGATACTCTTTGGAGCTTACTTTTTTCCAGTAACCTTCTATTTAGGGCAAGTAAAGCTGGTTTTTTAAAATTTTATTTTAACTAAGACTAGGGAAACTCCTTTTTATAAATAAATCCATTTAAGTAAAAAGAGACACTCAACAGGGAGGTATGAAGTATGGTGGTATGCGGGATGGCAGAGATCCTGAAGCCAACATGAGATACCCCGAGGGCCCCTGCTAGCTCCTCCTGGAAAGTGAACATCTTTCATCTCCATCCTCTTCATCCCCCACCTTTGTTTTCGTTGCTGGGAGGGATTTTAAGGCAGGAGGGTCAGCCCCTTGAGTGGTCTTTGCAATGGCTACAGCCCCTTATCCTCCTTCCAGTTTTTCCTTCGGGGGCCTCCCCAGATCCTACACCCAGTTTCCTGGAATCCTCAGAGACTAATCAGCAACTTCCAAAGTATTAATATTAACTAGGACATGATTTATTTATATTTGGATATGCTTGATACACAAAGTTACGTGCATATCATTTAAATTTTATTCTAAAAATGAAAATAGATGTTGTGATAAAGATAAAATAGATGTTGTTGTAATTAACAAGCAGTGATATGCAGGGGTTTAGTTTTGACTCAATTCCATTAGGCAAAGAGGACAGTAATGATCTTCCAAGATTATACAGCACCTTACACTTTGCAGAGTGCCTCCCCAGCCTTTAGCTGCTTAAATACTCCCAAGAATCCTGCTGGGGCCAGGGGAGTCAGGGAAGGTGTCATCATCCCCATCTGACAGGCAAAGGACCTGAAGACCAGCTAGGGTGGGCCTGGCTTAGGATCCCTGCTGGTTGGTGAAAGAACTGACCGGAGGAACTGTGGGTCAGCGCCCTTCCTCTGCCGGGTGCTGCACTTACCACGTGATGCACCCATTTTGCAGGTGGATAAACCAAGGCAGAGGTTCTCACAGGGAAAGAGAAGATGAGGTTGGCCAGACGTTGCCTAATGAGGCAGAAACTTTTGTTCCAGTACCAAGAATACATTCAGCAAGTCAAAAGGGAGCTCAGGAGTGCTGCTGGACCAGACCCAGTGTGCCATCACTTTGAGGTGTGAGGACCGATCCTCAGGGTGGAGGGGGCGTCTCCGGACCATTGGCACTGGGCCTTGAAGTACACATAAGGGTTTACTGGGGGAGAAGGTAGTAATGGGAGGAGGAAAACCAACATTTATAGCAAACCTACCATGGGCTGTATGGTTACATACATCAGTCAATGGATTTTCCCAGTAGCCAAGTGAGGTGCTGGTGGCAATAATAGTGATGCCAGTAATAATGATTATTACTATTATCAGGCGCTGGGTTTGATGCTGAGAGTGTCTTATGAATTACCTCATTTAATCCCTAAAGCACCACTGTGAGGTAGGTGTTATCAACCCTGTTCTACAGATAAAGAAAGAAAAGGTTTGACTAGCTTCCCAATTCACCCAGCTGGTGAGGAGCAGAACTGGCATTTGAACCCCAGCCTTTGACTCCATAGCAGCCGGCATGGGTGAGCAGAACCTGCTTCGGGCAGGTGACCCAATGGATGTAGTTCTTCCCTTATGGAATGACTGTCTCAGGGCTGGTGTCAGCCAACAGCAGCTCCTAAGTCAGCAGATCTCAGCTTCGTGAAGGGGCTGCCCTGCCCTGAAGCCTCACAACCACTGTTTGCCACCAGGTGACTCCCAGGCAAAGCCCCAAATTCTCCCCCCTCACCTGGACAGCTGCTCTGCCTCCCACCTGGCCTTCCCGCCCAGCGATCATATCACTGGACCATTCAAAACCTTCATTCAACCTTGACCTTCGAAGTCCTTCGTGGTCTGGCTCCTCCCTTCCTGCCACCTTTTCACCACGCCCTGCATCACTGCTGCCCGAGCCCAAAAGAACTTCTTTCAGCCCCGGAACATCCATGTCTTGTCTGACCTCACAGCTTCACGCTCAGCCTTCCGTCTGCCTGCAGGATATGTGTGTCTTTGTGTTTCCCAGCCAGCGAACTCGTACGTGTACTTCAAGCCCGCTGCACATGTTCCTGTGATTACCCACCCACCCTGAGGTAGAGTGAGCCACTCCCTCCCCGCTCCCCTGGGATCCCCTTCCTCACACAGCGTAACACAGGCGACCGTTACTCTCCCCTGCCCAGCATCCCTCCCTTCTTCTGTTGATAACAAGACCTAGATTTTCCTCTGGGGAATCATCCCTGAACGACGGTGAGCCTGTGACCGGCACTGGATCCTCTTGGCCACAGAGCCTTAATCTAGCGACCTGCAATTCCAGGATTTCTGGTGGAACAGGTGGGGAAAAGCTCTCTTTTTACTGGGATTACTAGCAGTCAGGGTACTTTTGGTTTGAAGAGGGCCTGCCTGAGGGTGAAGCCAGCACAGAGAGAGGGAAGCAGAGCCAGGTGACGGAGACCAGGTCCTGCTGACATCCTTTGAGCCTCTGGATGCAGCCATGCCCGAGGGCAACAACCTCCTATTCCTTCACATTTTTTTGATTAAAATTTTTGATCCTTAAAATTTTTCTTCCTCCCATTACTACCGTTTTTGTTTAAGCCAGTCTGAAGTGAGTGTTTCCTTCACTTCAACTAAAGGTGCTCTGACCAGTGGCCATAAGAATTCTTGGTTTGCATTAAGTTCATCTACTAGATTGTGAGCCTTCTCAAGGCTCATCCAGTCATCTTTTTAATCCCCTGGGACTGGACAGTGCCTCTTAGCACATGGCAGATACTCAAAGGATATTAGAAGAGTGGGTGAATGAGTGAATGAATTAGAGTCTGCCCAGGGCTCTGGAGGGATACAGGGAAATATGAGAGGTGATTCCTGCCTTCAAGGGGCTTATAGAGTAAGTGATGACACAAGCCCACATGTGTGGAGGGCAACTGACGAGTGAGTTAAGCGAGAAGATAAAAAAATGTCATCTGGAAGTAACTATACGAGAAGATTGAAATGAGTGGTTCAGACAGAACGTTCTGTGGATCTCAGATGACCCCTGGAGGAAAGGCCTTTGAAGTAGATTTTGCTGCGTGGAGTGAAGAGGGGAAGGCATTCCTAGTGAGTGAATGCAAAGGTGCTAGGCGGAGATGCATGTGACCCAGGGAGAGTCCTTCCCAGGTTTCAGCAGCCTCACTTTCTTGCCTTTGAGGCTAGATACATAAAAGGGTAGAAAATAGCCATTCACTGTTTCCATTTTTGTGCTTCTTGTTAGGCTTTTCAAATAAATAAGTTGGGGAATTGGGGAAAAAAATCCTTTGTCAGATCACGTGTATACATTTGATTTTGAAATATATGGTTGCTCTTGTCACAGAGGTCTGAAAGGCCCTCACTGGCCACTCCGTCACTCACCCGTCCATTTGATGGATGAAGCAGTAAAGCCTCAGAGAGGTCGAGCCACAAGCCCGAGAACACACAGCCAATTAGGAGCAGAGCCACGCTTCCCAACTCCCAGTACAATAGACTCAGAATCCTTGGGGGGCAAAAAATAGGTAAATGAAGAAACCCATTCCTGGCTCAGAGCTTCCCCCACTGCCTGGAGCAGAAATGGGGATGAGGGAGAGGGCTGGGCAGGCAGCAGATTGGGCCTTAAATGGGCTTTAAATGCCGGCGGAGGAGGTTAGACTTTATCCTCTGTGTCGTAGGTCCATTTGCTCCTCTAATGGACCACAGGAAAGATGCCCAAGTGACCACGCAAACTCTCCTCAGACTCCTGATCCACTTGGGGTAGCAGCCTATTATGGGTTGAATTTTGTCCTCCAAAAATTCACATGTTGAAGTCCTAAACCCCCAGTACCTCAGAGTGTGACCTTGTTTGGAAATAGGGTCTTTACAGAGGTAAGCAAGTAAAGATGAGGTCGTTAGGGTGGGCCCTCATCCAACATGACTGGTGTCCCTATGATATAAAAAAAGGGGAATGACCTTGTTGGAAATAGGGTCTTTACAGAGGTAAGCAAGTAAAGATGAGGTCGTTAGGGTGGGCCCTCATCCAACATGACTGGTGTCCCTATGATATAAAAGAAGGGGAATTTGGACATAGACACACATCCAGGGAAAACATCACGTGAACACGAAGGCAGAGATTGGGGTGATGTGTCTACATGCCCCGGATCACCAAAGATGGCTGGAATACCAAAGCTGGCCAGCGTACCGCCAGAAGCTGAGGCGGGGACACGGAACAGAGTCTCCCTCACAGCCCTTAGAAGGAACCAACCCTGCTGACACCGTGATCTCAGACTTCCAGCCTCCATCCAGAACTGGGAGACGATACATTTCTGCTATTGAAGTGACCCATCTGTGGTGCTCTGTTACTGAAGACTGGTGTCCAGCAGTACACAGCCCAGATGCTCATCGTGTCCCTCAAGGCCCTGGTCTATACTGCCTCTGTGGCCTTGTCTCCACCCCCTGTCCACCCCCTCCGCCCTCCGGAAGGCGCCCATGCACTCAGAGCCTTCACGCCGACTGCTGGGGATGCTCTCCCTTATCCCTAGGCCACTGTACAACCTACCCATTTTTCTGGTCCCACCTCATCCTTCTGGGCACTTTTCACCTATCAGCTGACTGTGTGCCCAGACCTGCCTGACACCAGAGAAACAGTGGTGAAGAGGACAGATGTAAGCTAGAAAGGAGTCAAAGACAGAAACAAAAAGCAAATGAACAGGACGGATGTCAGGCGTGGTAGTGCTGTAATAACGATAAAATAGGGTGGTGTACTAGAGATCGAGGAGCCGCTGGCGGGCAGGGAAGGCCTCAACCAGGAGAAACATCTCAGCTAACGTCTCAGTGACAAGAAGGACCACCTCCACCTTCCCTCGGTGAGGTAAATCGCCCCGCCCCCCTCCGTTACAGACTCAGGAGGCACCATGCATCTCTCTCTCACAGCTCTTATCACCGACGCCATTTCCTATCTACTTATGTGCTTATTTGATTGTCACCTGAGGCACCTACTGGACTGTAAGCTCCATGAACTAGGGGCATGACTCACTTTGCTTAGCACTGTCTGGCACAGGAGATGGCCCTCAAGTTAATATGTTCAGAATTAATGATTCGTGCTCCCAGCGAGGACAATGAAT
This sequence comes from Physeter macrocephalus, assembly GCF_002837175.3. Taxonomy (NCBI): domain Eukaryota; kingdom Metazoa; phylum Chordata; class Mammalia; order Artiodactyla; family Physeteridae; genus Physeter; species Physeter macrocephalus. The sequence goes on from NC_041231.1 coordinate 11,777,264, forward strand.
TCCAAATCCTGATTGGGGCAACTTAGGTAGCGAGAGGTTAACCATACTTTTTGGGCCCCAGAACTAATTGAGGGAGTGCTTTTCTGAGCTTTGCTGGCAGCTGCCCAAGCAAGCGTAGTGCGAGACCCTGGAATGTCTTGGAAGGGAGCGGGAAGCCAGAGGCAGGGACTCGGCGTCTTGGGGACGGGGTCAGCTGCAGGAGCTCCCCTCCCTCCCAGAGGGACAGCCATCCCAGGGCGGTGGGTTTGTATTCATCTGCAACATGGGGCTCAACAGGCCTGGAAATGGGTTCTGTTTGCTAAGTGGAATTTTCCGGTGCCCAGCCAGAAGAAGGAGGGAGAAGCTGGCTCACTGCTGACTTCATTTTCCCAACTCACCAGCTTGGCGAGGCCTCGCTCCTCTAGCTGCAGTTGCTTGGATCCTCGTACCCAGCTCCCCTAGCCAAGGAAAGAAAGCTGTGACTCACCAGAAAGTTTCATTGCTATTTTCTGGCTGTAAAAAGTAAAATACATACACATCTATGTGAAAGTTCTCAATTATACCTTAGCTCAGCAGCTTCCACCTGCTGTGTGGACACAGGGATGCAAGACTGGAAAAGGAGAAAAGCCCTCAGGATGTGCCTTAGAGGACAGAACGCCTGCCCAGGTTCATTTTGGCATCTTCCAGAAGTGTGGCTGCAGCAGGCAAAATGGCTACTAGCATGGAGAGCTGGGTCTCAGGTCAAAGGGGTCCTGTTTTCAAAAGGGACAAGTAACCCCCTGAAAAGAGAAGGCCGGTGTCCAGCTCTGCCATACGTGGCCTGGATGCTTCTTCCTGCTGTCCCGGTACAATCCAGATGGCCCGTGGGATGGTGATCAGTGCGCTGGCCGGAGCCCTCGGGACCCCGCATCTGCCCCTCCTCTGCCTTGCTCCCCGGGCTCTAGCCACACTGGCCTTTATTCGGTGCCTTAAATGCACCGACCTCCCTGCTCCCCAGTGAGCCTTTGCCCATTCTGTTCCCTCTGCCTGGAATCCTCACCCCCAAGCCCACTCTCCTGGCCCCTTAACCTGCCACCCCCATCTCTTCCTTTAGAGCCCAGCTGAAAGGCCCCCTTCCTTAGGGACACTTCAGAGGCCCCCGAAATCCGGCCAGGTCCCCTCGATATGAGTCCTCATGCACCATGCTCTCCTCTCTAGCACTTTCTGTGGCTGTGACTCCATCCACACGTGCTGAACTCTCTGAGGGCTATGTGTCTCCCCCACTGGACTGTAAGCTCCGTGGAGGCAGGAGCTGTGTCTGTTCTGCTCCATGTCGTGTCCCTGGGGACTGGTCCATGTGAAATATGCAATAAGAATGTATCGAGTCGGGGAACTGCTGAATGACCCTGGAGCTGTTTTCTGGTGTTTAACACCAAGGTTGACAATATGGTCTAAGTAGCCAGGCCACAGGGGTTAAGAGACCTGCATATAGTCACACAGGCAGTATGGACTCAGGGGTACCCTACCCCCCCAAGTCCAGGTGTCTTTCTGTTTCATCGTGTCTTTCTGTCTCACCATGCTGGGCCCCATCTGTGGCCTTCCCTCTTCTTTCTGACATGGTGAGAGCCAGGTACCGTTGTGGCCAAGGCCACAGATGGCAGCTCTCCACAGAGCGGTCAACTCCACCCTGGCCCTGGCTGTGGACAGCCCTGTTCACCCCGGTCTTTTAGTCTACAGATGAGCTTCCCCACACGGGGGGAGCCAGGGCTGGGAGAAGACGGGGGGAGCAGAGGCAGCCTCCCGTGCTGGAGTGGACCCAGAGGATGGGCCAGCTGGTTGCACGGCAGGCCTGGGACAGGGTCTGCAGAGGATGGGCTGGCTCATCATCCCCATCCTAGGCCTCTTGCAGCCCGCCCCATCCCTCCAGCCGCAGCCCCCACAGGCCTCCTGAGAATTTGCCTTTTCTGCCACGTGGTCACGTGCATTTGTAAAGAGTTCCAGGTCATTCCGTGGTTTCAAATATCATCCGAGTGCTTGTTGCCGTCGTCCACATTTATCTCTCTAGCCCAGATATCACCTTCTGAGTGTTCCACAAGCCCTTTAGACTCGCCAGCTTCAAATAAAACTCATCGCCTTCCCTCCCTACCCTGCCGCTGTAAGTGTTCCTCATCTGTGAATGCCACCCCTGCCCTCAGGCACCCAGCCTGAAAGAGCTGGAGTCATTCTGAGCATCTTCTGTTCCCTCCCAGCCAGTCAGTCTCAGGGTCCAGTCAGTTTGCCACCTGAACGTTTCTTGAATCCCTCAACTTCCCTCTTGGCCCCCTCAAGCCCGTCCTCCACGCAGTAGCCAGAGTGAGAGTTTGAAAGTGGAATTTTACCCTTTCACTCCCCTGCTCTAAACCCCTCAGTGGCTCCCCGCCAACCTCAGGATGAAGCTCACACTCTCTACTGGGACTTAAGGCCCTTAAGTATGTGGCCTCTTCCTAATTCTCCAACCTTGTTTTTCACTCTCCCCCCATCACTCCAGGACACGATGCTTGAGCCCCCTTGGCTATGTTTGACTCACCAACCTGCTCTCTCTAGGCCTTTGTTCATCATATTTCTCCACCTAGAAAGCTCTCCCCTGTCAAACTCCATTCCAGCCTTTAGTTCTCCGTCTAGAAAGTGCTTCCTCCAGGAAGCCATCCAGGCTCACCCCTCCACCAGGTCTGGGCGACAGGGCGTCCTCTGCCCCGTAGTCTCCTTCCCATCACTACATTTATGAGGCTGTATCATCGTCTTCTGCTTCCTTGTGTGTCTCCCTTGCCCGAATGTAGCCTTGTGGAGCAGGGTCTAGCCTGCTGTGGTTACTGCTGCATCCCCAGCCCCTCGCCTGCCTGGCACGTACACACAGAGACAGACAATGAATGAATGAAAGCCTGCATGAACCAAGGCCTCATCTCCTCAGCAGCCACTCACTTTAGCCTGACGGGTCCTTGGGTGCTTTCGGGTAACTCTCCCCTCCTTGCCTCTGCCCCTCTGCCGCCCCTGTAATCCCCTCTGCGTTGCCTCCTGCCCACAGCTGCTGATAAGGAAAGCGCCTCCTTTCCACCCTTTCTCTTACCCAGTCTCTCTGGCCAGGTGACCTAATTAATGGTCCCCAAGCTGTCCCAGCACTTCTGCACCCTTTCAAGACCTTTTTCCTTTCCCCTGAAACTTACCTTCTGGCTGTGACTTCCATAAATTTTGCACATTTAATTCCCTGATGCTGTTCAATTCTTGCATCCCAGGCTGAGCTCAGCCCCTGAAGTAATTTAGGTAACAGCTCAATTATCTCATCTCTCCTTTCATCTTTGCATGTCCATCGCCACCTAGGAAGCTGTGGAAATGGGATGTAAAGTATTTTCTGCCCAAACCCACTTCTCCCCTTGCAGTTCTTATCTTGGTTCATGTCATCAGCATCCAACCAGTCGCCTGAGATCCAAATCTCAGAATCACCATCCACTTCCCCCTCCCCCAGCCCCTCTCTACTTCCAGGAAGTCTCCAAGATTCTCTGCTCTCTTGGTGAGGAGTCTCTTAAATTCACCCTTCTCTGGCCACCACCCAGGCCCTCATCATCTCTCTTTTCCTGGACTAGGGTCACCTCCTGACTGGTCCTCCTGCCTCCAGCCCCCCACCTCTGCCCACACCCATCCAGCCCTCCACTCATCCACCTGCTCATCCATCCACCCATCTATCCACCCAACGAGCCACCCACCCACCCACCAACCCATCCACCCACCCACTCATCTGTCCATCGTCCTCCAGTCTGCCCGCAATGATCTTTCTAAGACACACATTGGTTAGATCACACCTCTGCTTAAATAACTCCCATGACTCTCCACTGCCTACAGCAGGCATTCTAACCCTGGGTGCACATTAGAATCTTATAGAGAATGTTTTAAAAATACCAAGGTTCTTCCCCCAGAGATTCTGACTTAATTGGTCTTGGGTGGGGCCTGGGTCTTGGTGTTTTTTTAAAAGCTTCCCAGGGGATTTTAGTGTGCAACCTGGGTTGAGAGCCATATGGCCTAGATGATAAAATCCCAACTCCTTAGGCTGGCGTTCGATTCCCCACAATCAGGCCTTTCACCTGTTTCCCCATCCTTATGTCCTCCCCTAACACACTCAGAATTCTAGCTCTGCTGAGCTGCTTCTCTATCTTTGTATCCACAGGTCCCTCTACCTACAATTCCGTCTCTCTGCCCCTCTATTTGGAAAACTCCTACCTATTCCTCAAGACCCAGCACAAATGTGACCTTTTCTGTTGGGTTTCTCTTCTACAGCACCTACTACATGTCAGGCACATTGCTGGGCACTGGATATGGTGACTAAGACAGAAACAGTTCCTGCTCTCACAGAACTTCGAGTAGGGTGATGGGTGGGTAGTGGAAACTCCTTAAGGCAGGAATTCCCCAACCTGAGAGTGCATCGCAATCCCCTGGAGGGCTGGTCAAAACACAGGCGCTGGTCCCACCTCCAGGATTTCTTATTAAGTGGTCTGGAGTGGCCCCGACAATTTACATTTCCAACAAATTTCACAGTGAAGCGGATGCATCTGGGCTGGGGACCACCTCTGAGAACCGCCGCCCTAGAGCGAGGTCCTCCGAGGTGCACTCTCCAGGGAGTATCATTTAAGCCAAGACTCAGAGGAAGAGAGAAGAGCAGGGGCTCACGCATTCCGGATGGCACAAGGCGCGTGAAGACCCCAGGCGGGAAGAAGCTGGCAGGAAAGCAGAGGGGACTGTGTGACGGGGACGTGGAGCGGGCTCCGCGTTTTCTCCAGCTTCTCACGCAGAACGGCTGCTCTGCGTGTTTCTATCCCAGCGCTTCAGCACCTTCCACTGTAACCCTTCTGCCTCAGCCACCTCACTAGGAGCCCCTCCGAGGCAGGTCTGTGTCCACGGTCACCCAGAGCCCACCTGAGACCTGACACGGAGTAAATGCTGAGGGATTTGGGCTGGGCTGTTGGATTTCAGTGTTCTGGCCTTTTCTCTAGGCTATAAACAGAGGAGAAACTGCTTCGTTTCTCTTGCAGCATAATATCTCCTCCATTTTCCTTAGAGGTCTGTAACATATCCATCCTCTCTCTCAACCAAATTCCTTTCTCCCAAATTCCGGCTACCTGGGCAGATTTTTAAGCCCGTTTGGTGACAGAAAGAAAAGTCAACTGGCCTCTGCTCACCTATCCTTCCCAAGCCCAGGGTTTGGGTGCAGTGAGGGGTGTATGTGCTGTGGCTGCCCAGAGGCCCTCAGGGCTACACTTCCACTTGACTTTGGGAGGATGATGTGGTCAAAGCGGAAGTCAGCAGAATTCCCTTCCTCAGAAACACTGATCGTGGGAGGCCGCACTTCCTCAGAGAACCATGGCCAGCCCCCCGGGGGAGCCAGGTAGGCCTGGGGGACTGGACCTTGAGCCAGTCACCCTAGGTGGTGGATGGGCCTCTGCCCCAACATCACCTTCCCGCCTTGGAAAGTGGAGGAAGGGTCATAGGTCAAGTACACATGCCAGATGCCCCATGTGGCAACATGGGATTATTGGTTTGATTTTGGTTTCTGATTGTCCTTTACTGTCTTCCTGGACACTAGGATATATATATATATATATATATATATATATATATATACACTTTATTGAGACTAACAGCGGGGTCTTTGGTAAAGCACAGAGAAGAGAGATATCCCCCATTTCATTTTTGGAAATATCCCATTTCCCAAGTTTCGGGAAACACTGGTGCATAGATCTGTGGTTCTCAGACTTGCGTGTGAATCAGCAGCTTGGAGGGCTTGTTAAAACCCAGATCAACGGGTCACCTCCAGAGGTTCTGATTCAGCAGGGCTGGAGTGAGGCTCAAGAGGCTGCATTTCTGATAGACCCCAGGCGATGCTGCTGCTGGTCTGGGCACCCCGACACTTTGAGAACCCCTGTTTTAGCATAATGCCCAGCTAGAGGACACTAAGAATGTGTCAGTCATTGAAGGACAAAGATTTGTCTTGTGTGTACTTCACTCAAAAGCAGATTTCCTTAGGCTGTCCTCCCAAGTATAGAACCTGAAATCCTCCAGGCCCTCAGCTCCATTGAGGGGCAAAGGAATGTGTTTCCAAGAGGCCAAGAGACCAGGACTGACCCTGGAGGAGGACAAAAAGGTTAAGAGCCTGAGAGACCCCCAGGGGTTGGGGGAGGCAAGGAGGGGAAGGGAAGGGTCCACTTTTTGTTCTTTCCCCTGGATATTTCTAGAACTCGTACAAGAATTTCAAGCACAACTGGTTTAGTATTTCTTAACTCCAGGGAAGACAGCTTCCTCTCAGAAGGGAGAGATACATGTAGCAAGTGCCACATCCAATGGGAAAGTAGGACGGGATAGGACTTCTAGTCAAAGACCTGGGTTTTGGCCCCAGCACTGCTCTGTGACCTTGGGAGGATTGCTTCCTTATGGTCTCTGTTGCCCCAGCTGTTAAATATGTTATAATAAAACGAGTTTGAAAGGGCCCTATGAGGGTCAAAAGAGCCGTGGTGGGTGACAACGTAGAACACTGTGTGGCTGGCAGTTTCAGTGAAGTCAACCTGAGCTGTCTTGGTTTCCACAGGAAGGACCAGTATCTCCTCTCGCCCGTGAACTGTTGGTATCTAGTCCTGCATCAGACCAGGCGGGAGAGCCGAGACCATGCCACCCTCAATGACATCTTCATGAACAATGTCATCGTCCGCCTCTCCCAAATCAGCGAGGATGTCATCAGACTCTTCAAAAAGGTGGGTACTTGGGCCACCCGAGTTTCTTTCTTTCCTTGGCAAGACAGCCAGCCATGGTGAGGTGTGGTCTGGGGACATGGGACCAGGCGGCAGGCATGTTGAAGGGTGCGGGGGGCTGAGGCCTGGACTCGGCACCCCAGACCCTGAGTTTGAGTCCTGGGTATGGCTGGGGGACTCAGACACTTCAGCAACCACCATCACCACAAAAATAAAAACCTTTGCGTGGTTAGGTAAGTAGTACACTCGTTGTAGGAGATTTGGAAACAGAGGTGAGCTCACACTTATATAAAAAATAAAATAAAATTCAAAAACAAACAGACAAACACTTAGAAATTAACGTCACCTGAAATGCTATCGCTCAGCCATAATCACTTTGGTTATCATGGGAACTTCTTTTTATGTACGTATGTAAATACATTTTCTATGAGTGCTGATTTTATACACTTTCTAGAATATGTACGTGCTTTTCCCAAACGAGATCAGACTGCATATACGATTTTACTCTCTGCTTATGTCACCTAACAAATTATGTAACACTGGATTACAAAATTTTCCTGTATCAATAAATATAATTCCACAACATTTTGAAAGATTGCATAATATTTCATCATATAGATTACCCTAGTTTATTTAACCAATCCCTTATTGTTGAACACTTCAGTGATTTCCATATTATTATAACTATTGCTGCTGTGAGCTTCTTTTATATACACCTTTGTCACATTCACTGCTATTTTTTTAATTGAAGTATAGTTTATTTACAATATTCTATTAGTTTTAGGTGTATAGCATAGTGATTCAGTATTTTTGTAGATTGTACTCCATTAAAAGTTATAAGATAATGGCTATATTTCCCTGTGCTATACAATATATCCTTGTTGCTTATTTATTTCATTTATCGTAGTTTGTGTCTCTTAATCCCATACCACTAATTTGCCCCTCTCCCTTTTGGTAACCAGTAGTTTGTTTTCTATATCTGTGTGTCTGTTTCTGTTTTGCATATACATTCATTTGTATTATTTTTTAGATTCCACATATAAGTGATACAGTATTTGTCTTTGTCTGACTTACTTCACTAAGCATAATATTCTCTAGGTCCATCCATGTTGCTGCAAATAGCAGAATTTCATTCTTTTTTATGGCTGAATAATATTTCATTGTATATGTATATATAGATATACCACATGTACTTTATCCATTCATCTGTTGATGGGCCACTGCTATTTTTTTTTAACATCTTTATTGGAGTATAATTGCTTTACAATGGTGTGTTGGTTTCTTCTGTATGACAAAGTGAATCAGCTATACGTATACATATATCCCCATATCTCCTCCCTCTTGCGTCTCCCTCCCATCCTCCTTATCCCACCCCTGTAGGTGGACACAAAACACTGAGCTGATCTCCCTGTGCTATGCGGCTGCTTCCCACTAGCTATCTGTTTTACATTTGGTAGTGTATATATGTCCATGCCATTTTCTCACTTCGTCCCAGCTTACCCTTCCCCCTCCCCGTGTCCTCAAGTCCATTCTCTATGTCTGCGTTTTTATTCCTGTCCTGACCCTAGGTTCTTCAGAACCTTTTTTTTTTTTAGTGGGATTGCTGGATTGTATGGTAGTTCTATTTTTAGTTTTTGGAGGAACCTCCATACTGTTCTGCATAGTGGCTGTATCAATTTACATTCCCACCAACAGTGTATGAGAGTTCCCTTTTCTCCACACCCTCTCCAGCATTTTTTGTTTGTAGATTTTTTGATGATGGCCATTCTGACCGGTGTGAGATGATACCGCATTGTAGTTTTGATTTGCATTGCTCAAATGATTAATGATGTGAGCATTCTTTCATGGGTTTGTGGGCAGTCATTATATCTTCTTTGGAGAAATGTCTATTTAGGTCTTCTGCCCATTTTTGGATTGGGTTGTTTTTTTTTTTTTGATATTGAGCTGCATGAGCTACTTGTATATTTTGGTGATTAATCCTTTGTCAGTTGCTTCATTTGCAAATATTTTCTCCCATTCTGAGGGTTGTCTTTTCGTCTTGTTTATGGTTTCCTTCGCTGTGCAAAAGTTTTTAAGTTTCATTAGGTCTCATTGTTTATTTTTGTTTTTATTTCCATTACTCTAGGAGATGGGTCAAAAAATATCTTGTTGTGATTTATGTCAAACTATTCTTCTTATGTTTTCCTCTAAGAGTTTTACAGTGTCTGCTCTTACATTTAGGTATTTAATCCATTTGGCATTTATTTTTGTGTATGGTGTTAGGGAGTGTTCTAATTTCATTCTTTTACATGTAGCTGTCCAGTTTTCCCAGCACCACTTATTGAAGAGGCTGT
>NC_041231.1:11786859-11813218 GCF_002837175.3 Physeter macrocephalus
TGCTGTGGCTAAAACTTCCAAAACTATGTTGAATAATAGTGGTGAGAGTGGGCAACCTTGTCTTGTTCCTGATCTTAGTGGAAATGGTTTCAGTTTTTCACCATTGAGAATGATGTTGGCTGGGCCACTGGTATTTTCTTAAGATCTGTTTCTGTAACAGGAATTTTAGGGTCAAATTTTGCTCATTTGTTTGTCTATCTAATGAGGTTAAGAACATCTACTTCCCAGGGGCAGTATGAGGGTTAAATGAAATGGTGCAAGTAAAGGAGGTGGGTATTATTGAGAAGTGGTTCAGGCTATGGTCTTTGGGTCCAGAAGTCTTAAATTTGTGGCTTCATAATCCTGGTTCCATTGTTTATAAGATGTGTGTCTTTGGGTTTGTTACTGAAACTCTCTGAGCCTTTTTCCTTATTTGTGAAATGGGGATAGAAATACCCACAGGGCAGTTACTTGGGTTAAGAGGGTTATTAATCCCAAGTAAGGCATGGAAAGCAGCGCCTGGCACTGAGTAAGTGCTCAGGAAAGCTGGCTATTATAATACAAGTGTAAGAGACTATTACTCCTAAAATGATCCAGCTCATCTGTTCTTGCCAGGCACCAGTTTTAGGGGAGAGGTGACCTGGGATTGCCAGACACACAGAGGAAGAAGACAAGTTGGTTTGAAATATAGTCATCTCTCCCGGGTCTGTATGTGGATTTTCCGCTTTGAGGATGACTTCTACTGCAAAATTGTAACTGCAAGCTAATTCCCCCCCGCCCCTGCCCCGCCACACAATCTGCCCTGGTCTCCCCCCGGGGCTGTGTTTATGAAGTGTAGTCTAACTTTAATATTTGCGTAAGCAAACATAATCAGAAAGGTAAATACAGTGCAAAAAAAAAAAAATTCACATAGCGCTTTGCAAAGCCAAACTGAAGGGATTCAGATTGCTTGGTCCCATCACAAGCCCCCGTCTGCCGCTGCCACTGTCACATCTTTTTTTCTGGGTGGGAGGGACTCACAGAGAAAGGGTCATCAGGGCCTTTAAGAAATGAAGGGTCTTTTCCTGAGCTGAGCCCTGGGACAAGTGAGATAAATCTTTCCAGCTCTCATTTAGGCTGACAGCACCCTCACTTGTGATGGAGGTTAACAGGGTGGAAAATAATGAAAAAAGGTCTACAGCTGAGCTCCTGGCTGCCTTGTTACCAGCTCTGTGCAAGTGGCACAAAGGAAACGACCTGCCCCCTCTGGGCCAAGAGAGAGCTAGGGACGGGGCCTGACTGGTTGATTTAGCACAGCGTGGCCCCCTTGTGTCACATCAGTTAGAGATGATCTCAGCCCTGAGCCCTGCGTCCTTACATAATAATAGTTCTGCAGACCTCAAACGACTGCAGGGGCTGGTCTCTGGTCAGACTGGGGAACAGGATCATCACTCAGCCCATTTTACAGATGAGAAGGTAAAGCCCGAGAATGGCCAGTTGTCATCACTTCCAGGAGGCAGCACGACTGGGCTTTTGGAGTCTGTCTCAGAACCACCTGTCTCTGACATTGTGACCCTGGGTAAGTCTCTCTGAGCCTCAGTATTCTCATCTGGGAAGTGGAGATGGTGACAGTGCCACACTTGGGGTGGGAGTCCTTCGCCATCTGCCAAGTCACATTCCGGCACTGCCTCTGCAGGAGGTGGGAGTGGCTTCCAGGCCTGGTGTCCTTCCTGGGCCTGGGCCTGGGGCAGCTGCTCTACCTGCCGGCTCCTCAGTGGTGCAGAATGCTCTTTGACTTCATAGCTCACCTTTTCCTGATTCTCCGTTTCCCCTTCTGCAATGCAGTGTGTTATGCCTGGAAGCAGCACTTCTCATTCCACAGCCATTCTAGGCTTCATCTGGGCAAATGGACTTGTGCATGCAGGTGGCCCTTGCTTTAACTGTGAGATGTGGATCCACCAGAGCAGAATGGACTGGATGAGCTCTTAGCAGCCACTGTAGTGATCAGGACTTTTACGGTTGCAAACAACAGAAACCCAGCTCAACTGGCTTGAGGGAGGAAAGGTAGCTTATCGGCTCTTCCGAGCCAAGACTGGCTTCAGGCATGGGGGCTTCAAGGGCACAAAGGGTGTTGTCAGAACCCAGTCTCTCTGCAATTCTGCACCAGTTTTCTTTGTTTTCCAGTTTTTTGTTTTGTTTTGTTTTTAAGGAGGGGTGGGAGAAGGGCTCATGCATAGTCAGTCTCTCTCTCTGTGATGACCACATGGCCCCTGCGGCCCCAGGCTTACATCCTACCTGCTTGAAGTCCAGCGGAAAGTGAGAGGTCCCTTCTCCCAGAATTGGGTCTTACAGGCTCTGACTGGACCAGTGTGGGTCACATGAGTGCTCCTGAAGCTGGGCATACACTCAACTCCCCCTGAGGCATAGGACAAAGGATGGCTGAGGGTGGTTCCCCAGGAAAAACTGGGTGCTCTTACAAGAAGGGTGAAATGAAACAATGGGTGTCCACTAGGCCTTCTGTTCCAGTCCTCTTATCGTCCTCTTCATGAGCTGTCCTCTCTCTGCCAGATCTCCCCCAATAATGGGCATGCATTACCTTGCATTGCATTTGGGGACATCCGAGACCAATAGAAAATTCTCCCCAATGTTGAGATGAAATCTTTCAGGGTTTCCACTCACAGGTCCTGTGGGCCACCTAGATCAATCCACATGGAAATCCATCAGTTACTCATGACCACACACCCAGGCCCTTCCCGCCTCTGGGTAAACATGTCAGGTTCCTTCAGTTGACCCCGGTGACTTGGCTTTGCGTTTTCTCTCCTCCTGGGTCAGGCTCCAGGGCTTCTCTGACCGGCATAAGTTAATATTCAGAACCACTCAGAACACTCCAGAAAGCTCTGACCAGCTAAGAGGAGAGCAGGGCTGTCTAGACACTTTATTTCTAATAATGAAACCTATGAAGGCACTTGCCTTTTTCATGATCGTCTCAGCGCATTTGACCCACTCTGAACTCTCAGCTCAAATCTCTGGGGGGTTTTGTACCAAATGTTTTTTAATCTGTCCTATGAATTCTGTCCTTGTGTTTTTTTTATATTTGCCCTTTTAAAACTTCATTTTATTAGATTCTGGTCAAATGGGATCAGTGTCCTTATTTAAGCGATTTTTCAAGCAGCAATATGGTAACTTTTCTAAGAGTTTCCTCATTCCTCCTCTGTGGGAAAAGCCTGTTTTATAACTTCTCCATGTCTTCCTCCTCTGTGTTACCTTCTTCTACCTGTCAGTTCTTTGGCCCCATGTTTGATTCTTCTCTTCTTTCTTAGTGGAGAAGGTGGAAAGTGGGCAGAGGGTTGAGAATGAGTTCACAGTGGAGGTGATGCTTGAATTGGGTGTTGAAGGATGAATAGGAGTCTCCCAAGTGGGGAAAGGAGGTTAGGAGTTCAGTGTCAGGACAAAGGCAAGAGCACAGGGGACAGAGTGTCATGATGGGGGTCCAAGGCAGCTTGGAACGGAGGCTGCAAAATGGTGGTCCACAGCTGAATTTGGTTCTCCAGTGTAATCTGCTCGGCCCTCACTATGTTAAGAAAACTTCAACCAATATTCTAAAATTGTGGGATTTCGCATAAAAATCAGAATTTTGTATTCCTCTTGAAAAACCAGAAGCTCTGATAGTACCAGAACAACATGGGGTCATACTTGGCGGTACTTGTCCAGAGCTGAGTAGCCGCTGGCCCTTCAGGCTGGGCACACTCGCTCCGCTGCCCCGCAGCCCCTGTGGGTTGCCTGGTGCGTGACACCGACCCCTTTATTTTGGCTCCTTGGCCCTTTGTGCATTTGAGTTTGTGGCCTCATCTTTAAACATGATCTAACAGTGCTTCTCAAAGTCTAGCATCAGAATCACCTGGAGGGATCGTTAAACATGGATTGCTGGGCCCTATGCCCACAGCTTCTGATTCACCAGGTCGGAGTGAGGCCTGAGAATCTGCATCTCTAACGAGTTCCCAGGCGCTGCTGACGCTGCGGATCTGGGGATCACACATGGGGAATGACTTACCTAGTCCAACCGCCTGCTTTTCCGGGTGAGGAAATGCAGGCCCACCTCTGGCAAGCACAGAATCCAGCCCCAGACGCGGTTTCTCTACTCCAGGTCCAGTCCTGAATCCACTGCCCCCTGTGGTGCACCAACAGGGAGGGTCCATCTGCACCCTGCTTGCTCTCTCTTCCTGCCCCAACCATTTCTGAGCTGGGCATTGAAGCCCATTTCGTTTCCAGCCTCAGCTTCCTGAACAATAGCCATCCATTATTCTCTGCTCTGATGCCTGCAGAATTTAATTACTTGCCCCGGCAGTGGAGTGAGTTTGATTGTTGGAAGCTGCGGTGTTCTGAAGGAAGCGCTAACGAGGAAAGACTCTTAGCGGAGAAGAGAGGGCATTCGGGGGGCTTGCGTTTGAAAGCAGCCATTCACTGTGTGGCAATAAGGGCTTGGTCTTCAGTGAGCTTTGTCGTTCCTGCCTTGAAGATGTCCATCGCATTTCATAAATAAATCAGGGCTTTTGTATCCAATAATTGCCTTGCTTTGTGACCAAGATCAAAAGCACCAATGGCCTTGGATTCAAAGCCAAGTTTATTTTTTATTTTTGGGTTGCAGGAGAGAGTGAGGGTTTGCATGCTGGAGGGTCCAGCTCTGAGATCTGCACAGAGAGAGAGAGTGAAGTGGGCAGACTGCCAGGGACGAGGAGCCTTCAGCCGTCTCCACTGTCTGCCAGGGAGACAAGTTGTGAACGCTCGCTCTGCTAGTTGAGGCTGCCGAGCTGGTCGCCACGTTCCCAACTCACTCAGCAAACATGTATTAGTGCTCTCGTGACAATAGATAAGCAGTAAAGATAACAAACAATTAGTGAGTGCTTACTGTATGCCGGGCTCTGGGCCAAGCGTTCATTTCTTAAAGCCTTAGAGGAAGACGCTGTCATCACCCCCATTTTACACATGAGGAAACTGATGCCTATAAAGGTGAAGCTGGGGTTTGAATCCAGATTTGTCTGACCCTAGAGGCCATGCTTAGTGGTAAAGGCAGGTGCTAAAGAAGATGGAGAGGTGAATCAGACACAGTGCCTTCCCTCAAGGAGCTGGCAGTGAACAATGGAAGTGAAGACAGATGTGTATCAGTGATGCAAATACAGCAGAAAAGGAAGTTGGTTCAGAGGGAGGAGGACTTCTAATCTGGGCTGGGGGGCACTTTGGAGAAGGTTTTATGTTGAGGATGCAGCATTTGAAGTGAATCTTGAAGTGAGGATTAGGATCTATGCCAGCTTTGGTTCCCAGGAAGCTGACTCTCAGACAGTGATTATGGTACAGGGGTGTATTATCAAGTGTTCTTGGGGTCCCCACTGCAGAAGGAAGGGAGGGAGGCAGGATTCAGGGAATTTGCAAGAAAGGCCTCAAATGACTCCTTGGGGAGCTCTGAGGCTGGGGTGGCCCTTCCGAGTTGTCCTGGGTTGTGGTGAGGAAGCTAGGCCTTTATACCCTCATGTTGCTCCTGGGAGGGCATGTGGCCTTGGGTAGGTTCCCCTTTGGTGAGGCAGCTCCAAACAGGGCTGACAGCTGGGGGTGCCTGCCGGGAGCACTCTCCCCATATCTGGGGGAATAAGCCCTCCAGTCCTGAAGGGGATCTGAGTGGTGCATTGCTGTGTCCCCAGTGGATATGCAGAGATCTGGGAAAAGTGAGAGACAGGATTCTAGACCAAAGCAAAGGCACATTGACAGAAAAATCTGGGTCCCAGATCATGAGCAGGTCGGCCAGCGTTGCAGTCTACTGCAGTGGTTAGTGGTATGGACAGACTGCATAATCCCTGTTCTGCCACTTTCCAGATGTGTGAGCTCAACCTAATCCCTAAAGCGCTGACTTTCAACATTTTCAAAAGGAAGCTAATAAAAAACCTCTTTCTTAGGGTTGTTGTAAGGATTAAAAAATGATGATATAAAATGGCTACCTGGTACACAGTAAGCAATCATTAAATATTAGCTATTATTAGGATGATTATTGGGACTTCGAGAAAGAACATAGTGAGAATTAAGTTTAGAGATGGGATGAAGGAACATTCAGGCACACAGGTTAAATAAAGGGTCAGAAATAAGAAAATATGCTCAGGAAACCACTCACTGATTAGTTCTAACTGATGGTGGTCTTTCTTTTTTTAAAAAAAACACCTCATTTCTTTTTCTCACCTTATTATATTGGTTTGGACCTCAACTGATATAGTGTAGAGGGAAATGGGAGAGAAATGGCATTCTTGACTTTTTTAAAATTTATTTTTTATCGAAGTATAGTTGATTTACAATGTTGTGTTAATTACTGCTGTACAGCAAAGTGACTCAGTTGTACATATATACATTCTTTTTCATCTTGTTTTCCATTATGGTTTATCACAGGATATTGAATACTTTCTTGACTTTTAAAAAGCATGCTTCGGGCTTCCCTGGTGGCGCAGTGGTTGCGCGTCCGCCTGCCGATGCAGGGGAACCGAGTTTGCGCCCCGGTCTGGGAGGATCCCACATGCCGCGGAGCGGCTGGGCCCGTGAGCCATGGCCGCTGAGCCTGCGCGTCCGGAGCCTGTGCCCCGCAACGGGAGAGGCCACAACAGAGGGAGGCCCGCATACCACAAAAAACAAAAACAAACAAAAAAAAAACATGCTTCTATCTTTTCACCATTTAACTCTTAGCGAATTAGGAATAAATAGAAACCTCCTTAGTCTAATAAAGGGTGTTAACCGAAAACCACCAGTAAATCTCATACTTCCTACCGAAGCATTCAGCAAGATGGCTGATTACAAGATCAATATATAAAAATTAATAACATTCCTGTGTGCCTGCCACATCCAATTAGAAAATGTAATTAAAAAATGCATACATTAGGGCTTCCCTAGTGGCACAATGGTTAAGAATCCGCTTGCCAATGCAGGAGACATGGGTTTGAGCCCTGGTCCGGGAAGATCCCACATGCCGCGGAGCAGCTAAGCCCGTGTGCCACAACTACTGAGCCTGTGCTCTAGAACCCACAAGCCACAACTACTGAGCCCACGGGCTGCAACTACTGAAGCCCGTGTACCTAGAGCCCATGCTGCGCAAAAAGAGAAGCCACTGTTATGAGAAGCCCGCACACCGCAACGAAGAATAGCCCCCACTCGCAGCAACTAGAGAAAGCCTACGCACAACGACGAAGACCCAAAGCAGCCAAAAATAAATAAATTAATTAATTAATTAAAAAGAAAAAGACTCTAACAGAGCAGAAACTAAAGTTTAGAAAAAATGCATACATTAGAAAACAAGAATGATGGAAAATTAATGCCATTAATGCTATAAATTAGCTGCATCCTAGGAATTTTGATAAGTGATGTTTTCATTGTCATTCAGATATAAATATTTCCTAATTTCCATTTTGTGATTTCTTCTTTGCCCCATAAATTTTTCAGAATTATGCATATTTTAGTTCCAAAGATTTTCTTTAAAGCTTTCTACTTGCTTTTTTTTTTTTTTTTTTGCGGTATGCGGGCCTCTCACTGTTGTGGCCTCTCCCGTTGCGGAGCACAGGCTCCGGACGCGCAGCCCAGACCGGGGCGCGAACCCGCGTCCCCTGCCTCGGCAGGCGGACTCTCAACCACTGCGCCACCAGGGAAGCCCTCTACTTGCTTTTAATTTTTAACTTGATTACCCCATAAAAAGAAAATAAGGCCTGTAGGCCTTATTTTTTTGGTATTTTTTGGAGCATTTGCCTTATCAGATATCAAGACTTCCTCTTAAGTGATAGTCAGTAAAACAGGTAGTATTAGACCAGTGCTAGGTAAGCTAAGCGATGGGCCAGATCAGAGCCCAGAAACAAAGCCCCCCCAAATGGGAACACAGTATATGGCAGTGGTGCATTACAGATTAGGGGAAAGGATAGCCTGTTTAGTAAATGGATCTGATTCCACTGGTTGCTTGTCCATTTCTTATTATTTTTTAGGAACTGGTTTAAACACACACACGCACGCACGCACACACACACACACACACACACTTTTTCTTCCATATGGAATAAAATTAGACCTCCACCTTAGTTCCCAAAAATATATTCTAGGTGGATTAAAGTGCTAAAAAACAAAACTTAAAAAAATTTTGGAAGAAAATGTAGAAGATTCTATTTAAAACCTTGGCGGGTAGGAAAAGGTTTCTTAAACATAAAACATAAAACAAAAAAGCACACACCATAAAGGAAAATATTGATAAATTCCATTATATAAAAATTTTTAAAATCTTCTATACAACAACAACTGCAACAAATAAATAAGGGGAAAATACAGACCAGGCAAGGAAAAGATATTTGGCATGCATAGAATTAATAAAAGGTTAATAACCTGAATACAAAAATCAGCTCCCACAAATAAATTGGAAAAGGGCAAACAACCCAATAGGAACATGGATAAAAGATATAAATAAGTCACAGAAAATGCAGTTTGAATGGTTAAAAATATAAGAAAAGATGCTCATACTTACAGGTAATCAGAAGAAGGTAAAATAAAAGAAAATGAGATGCAGTCTGACTCCCATTAGATTGGTCAAATAATCCCAAGTGCTGGCAAGAATGCGGAGCAGCAGGGCCACTTGTGTCCTCCTAATAAACATGTAAATTGGTTCAGCCCCTTCGGAGAACACTGGGAGTGTCTTGTGACAGAGAAGGAAGAGGTATATACCCTGTATCCCAGCAGTTCCAGTTCTAAGTACAACCTAAGATATTCTAGCATATCTGCAGACACACACAAAACCTTGTGCAAGGAGGTTTTCTGCAATAGTGTTTGTAGTAAAGAAACAAAGAGAAATCACCTCAATGGCCATCATGGAGGGACTGGTTAAATAAGCTATGGAGAGTCACATGATGGACTATTATACAATCATTTAGATGGAGGAACTAGATCTACATAAAGCAGTTGTGTATAAAAGTTGAAAACACAATGTTGGGTGAAGAAAGCAAGGTACACTATACTATTTTTATAAATTTAAAACACAAGCAGTTCATATTGTTTGTATTCTTAGATACCTGTCTGAAACAGAGCTATACAAAGGTGGAATGGGTAAGAATACACACCAGCTTCACAACAGTTATTGAGGGATGAGGGAGGAAGGAAGGAGACAACGCTTCAGTGCTCTCTGTAACAATTTGCTTCCTAAGAGTGATTTTGAAGCAAAAATGGCAAAATCTTAATGGTTATCTAATTTGGGTGGCGTATTCATGGGTGTTTGTCATTGTTCTCTCTACTCTTCTGTGTGTTTTAAATATTGGAGTGGTGGGGTGGGGAAGGTAGGTTGGAGACAGATCAAGGGGGCCTTGGGTGTCAGAGTGAGAAGCTGGGCTCTTTTTTTTTTAGACAAAGAAGAACCACTGAAGGTTCTTGAGTAGGGGGTGTTGTGGCCAGAGCCAAGTTTAAGGATGACTGATTTCCTGTATTTGATGGCTTTGAAAAGAGAGTTGCTGGACTCAGTTGTTATACATATACACTAATATACAAGTTAGTGGTGGAAGGTGACAGGGGCCTGGATCAGGGAGGTTGATATGGAAATAGAAAGGAATAAGTGGATAGGTGGATGGGTAGGTTCACGGGTAGATGGGTGGATGAGTGGATGGGTGGATGGGTGAATGGGTGGGAAGGTGGTGGATAGGTGGGTGGATACATAGGTACAGACATTTTTGAAAGGCCAGTGCAATCCTCTATTACATCCTATTCACAAACAATGCAAATAAAGTAGAAGATCAGATCATAAAATTACAAGGAGGTTAGATATCTCAGGTCAGTTATTCAGCAGGAATAAGTGATCAATAATGTTTTGAATCCAACAGATAAGCCTGACAACATCCATATTCACCTTGAAGAGAATGTAGAGGGGGAGAAAACAGCTCAAAACTGAGGGGCTTCTGGTTTTTGTAGCTATTGGTTTTTCAGGAAGACGGATTTGTCACGCTCCTTAGGATACAGAGACTCTCACCGTCCCCTGAGCCGATTAATGCTTATCTGTGACAGATTCATGTCCCCCCACTCTGCCAAAAAAAACAGAAAAAAATCAGGGACGTAGGAAAGATTATTCCTGAGTATGTTCTGCTTTCACGGAGACTCAGCTCAGCAGTCCACACTGTGTCCTTCTGCCATGGCCTGGAAGCCAGGGGGTGGGCTCAGGACGTGGTCACAGAAAACAGAAGATTCTGCAAAACGGCACTGGGTACTGTCTGTTGTCTGATATTGACAGTGACCTAAAGGAGAGCCTTTTAAATATCAGCATGCTTCTTATGGTAAGGCAGAGGAATATCCATTTTATAATTATTTTGGAATGTTTGGGGAAAAAAATTCTAAAGGCACAGAGAGTCATAGCTCTCCCAGCAACAGGGTAGAAGCAACAGAGTGGAATCGTTGAGAGAATCACATTTACTAGCTCTGTGATCTTGAGCAAATTACTCACCCTCCCTGAGCCTCTGTGTCCTAATCTTTAAAGTGGGGTTACAGTGGGGTTATATCCCATAAAGGGCTGATATTAGGCTTACGTGAGGTATTGTCAGTAAAGCAATTATCATTGGGCCTGGTACATGCTAAGAGATCAAAGAAACGATAGCTATTATTGTTGTTATTTTCTTTAATGATAAGTATTATTGGTAGCAATATCAATAGTAGTAAGCATTACTATTAACAATAAGTATTATATGAATAATAATATTTAGTATTATGAGAAGAGATCCAGAAACTCCTAGCCTGACCGTATCAGGTCACTTGGTCATGCCATTCCAAGGTATCCTCAGACCTGTTATTTTAAGCACTTCTGAAAATGAAGGCTTTCAGCACAAACAGGGTCCCAGAGAGATGCTGGGAGGAATTAGTGGGGGAAGAGGGTGACAGACACGACATTAGGCTTTTTGCCTTAGCCTGCTGCTGGCCTCCTGGGAGGCACTAGTGGGGCCCACTTCTGCAGAGGACGTTTGATGAATGGTCGCAGGGCCTCCTGTTTCCTTGCTGCCCGATATCCCAGCCCCCGTGTTCTAGCTCCTTGCGAAAGCAAGTAGATGACAACATTTGGAGTTGCAGCCACGGGAGACAGAAATTAGTTTGGGAAGGGGAGGAAAGAAGGGAGGTGTCCAGGAGCAGGGAAAGGAAGAAGATGGAGGGAGGGGGAAGAGGATCAAGTGTCTGGGTGGAAGGTGGGCAGAGTGTAGGCTGAGGATGATGTTAGGAGGCAAGGGCTAGGGGCGTGCCAGAGCGCTGGCAGCCCAGTTACTGGCAAGCTAGGACACGGCCCGGAGAATGTCAGCCAGTTAGCTGTCCAAGTGGCTGTGTTCAGGGATAAACTGACCTTCCAGGACAGAGTTGGAGAAGCCCCGTCCCTCCAAGACACGCCCCTCAAGCCTTTGCTTTGGAAATAAAAACGCAATCTCTTTGGGAGATGGCCAGTGCTTACATATATCATCTATTTAAATGGGGAACATCTGTGGGTCTCCAGTTTTGTTATTTGATGAGAAAACAAGCTGAAGCAGTGGGTTAGCCCTAAAAGAGACAGAGTTTTTGTTTTTACTTTGTTTGTATATTTGTTTCCCATTATCTCCTTGGAACCTCAGAACTAGGAAAACCATGGAATGTTCCCAAAGGGGGAAAACTGGACATGAGAACATCAGGCAAAGAGAAAAGGGAGACAGGTGTTGCTGACTCAGCGCCTGATGAGATGAAAGGGGATGGTTGGAGTTGAGGAAGGTTCCACCTTACTCTCTGCCTTAAAGTTTTCTAAGGGTTGTTTCCAATGGTCTCCTCTGGAGAAGTGAGAGGAAGTGTTGTCATTAAAACCCAGAATTTTAATGTTTTCTAGATGTGCAGAATCACCAGCTCCACATTTGAGTTAGCTTGAGGGAGACAGAAACATGCCCTTTGCAGAGAGAACTTTTCAAATACAGCTCATGCAGTCCTAGGATTTGTAGTAACAGTTCTGAGGGTTTCCCCTTAATAGCGAGATTAGTCCTGCCTTGAAAACCAAATTCAGCCATCCACAGCAGGACTTTTGGTGAAGACATTGATTTCACTCAGGAACGTTGTGTCAGAAAATTTTTGTCATCTGGTGCCATCTTGACATGAACGTGCAGGATTTGGTTTTGTCTTGTGTTTTGCGGAAAAGCGAGAGTCAAAGGTGGCCCCCTTCTACCCTCTCCATTCGCTGCCTCTGCGTATTGGTTACCTCACGCACAGGCGGTATGGAGTTCCTTTTGTGCGCGAGTCTTTGTGAACAGCACTCTGCGAAGCCAGAGCCCCAGCCTTTAAGGGGCTTATGCTCTCTCTAGTTGGTTGAAAATTGGTCCTTTTGCAGAAACTGTTTGAAAGCTGGTGCTTGGTAGAGGGTTTTCAGAAGGCTGTCTCACCCTGCGGTTATTTTGGTGTCTTCATGCTAAAATAAGCAGAGTGCATCAGTATTGTTTCACACGAGCAAAGGTGGAAATTCACGGGATTCTGTAAGCTGGAAAAGTCCAGAGGTAAGTCTTAGCATCACTAGATCAGGACAGAAATGCTGTTGTCGAGGCCCTGACTCTCCTTGTGGTGGGTAGCTCGAGACCCCTGATGTCCTTGCTTGGTGACCCCAGAGGAGAGATGATCTGAGAGTATGGTTCTTAGAAAGCCGCAGGGAAAATTCTTGTTGGCTCAGCCTGGAATACATTTCCATCTCTGACCCAGTCACAAGACACAAGGCACCAGAGCGCTCTGGTCAGGCTGGGTCCCGTGCTGGATGGACCATCTGGTGTGATCAGACAAGCAGGGGTGAGTGCCACCTGTATCTCATCTTTTGTTATCAGAACAAGAAAGAAGGGAGAAGCCAGAGATGGCCATCATGGCCGATTTAGTCCTAGCAGGGCAGGTGGGCCAAGAAGGACCAGGCCAAGGAGAACTCGACCTGCCTGCAAGTGAGGGTAAGGCCCGAGGATGCAGATTTTTGCGCAAGTGGTGAGAAAGCACATCGGATGGGCTGGTGGCGTCCAGAGGGTATACCCTCCTTTGCAGCCTGGACTTGTGGCCTGGACTCATCTCTGTGACAGCATTTCAGTGGCTTCTCTTCACCTGTGTGCCCGCATCTTGTCTAGGCCCTGGGGAAACAGGCCACAGAAGGTCCTTATGAGTGTCAGCTTTGGGGTTAGAGCAACCAAAAGTTGAATCCTGGCTCTTCGACTCCCTAGCTGTACAGCCTGGGGCAAGTTGCTTAACCCTTATGAGCCACCAGCCCTCATCTGCCAGGCGGGCGTAGTAATTAATAGTACCTGCCTTAAAGGTTTCCATTAGATAATGTATGGAGGTGACTTTGGACAGTGTTTACCTATGGAATGTGCTCCAGAAACGCTGGCTGCAGCTGATGGAGCAGGGACCAGGCCTCACTCAGCTTTGTGTCATTGGTGCCTCGTGGAGGCTCGTATCTAGTAGGCCATTCAATAAATGCTGGTGTAAATAGAATCAAAGCCAGGTGAGGAACTGGCCGCAGAGCTACAGGAAGAGGTAGTGCAGGCAGGAGGATGGGTTCAGGGGCGTGGGGTTCTATGCAGACAGTGGGGTCTGGGTCCACGAGGGAGTCAGGAGGTTCAGCCTCAGGAACCAGACCCTTCGGTGGCTCTCAAAGGTTGGCATGTGAGAAGGGCTCTTGTAGAAAGATCCTCTCACACGTTCAGATTTGGCAGGTCTGGGGTGGCTGCCTTGATGAGCACCAGGGGATACAGACGGCTGCCCTCAGTGAGACCCCACTGGTTTCTGGGTCATAAAATCAAAGGGATGGGTGAAGGGAGATGCTGTGGCCAACTGGAGAGCACAACCCCGTCCGAGGGGCTGCCGTGCTCCAAGTCGGGGCTCAGCCTCGCTGGATCTTCTCGTTTTTCAAGAGAAGCTGAAAATCTGGACTTGGAAGGGCAATTTCCTGATTTTTAAATGCTGCAAAGAGTCAGGTTTTCTGAAAACACTGAATGGCCAAATAAAACGCATCTGTAGGCCAGAGAAGCTGCCACTTGGAGCCCTAAGTCTAGGGCAGCGGTTCCACCCAGGACGGTTTCGTCTCCGAGGGAACATTTGGCAATGTTTGGAGATCATTTTTGTTGTCACAGCTTGCGGTGGGGTAGGGGGTGCTCCTGGCATCTGGAGGTGGTAGGCCCGGAATGCTGCTGAGAGGCTCGTAATGCCCAGGACCGCCCCCATCCCCATCCGAGTGATCTGGTCCTCAGGGGAGTTTAACTGTCCTTAGCCATGGGCAAAAAAAGAAGCAGGGCCGGGGCCACCTGCCACCCAATTTTACAGATTTTTGGGTCAGAGAGACAGGGCTTTGTCCTTCCAACCCCGAGGAACCAGGGCTGAACCCTCCTTGGCCCAGTGTAATCATATTCTACAGTCCGCACACTTCCTGTCCTTGAAGGAAGCAACCCACCACCCCAACCTCTGCAGGCATGAAAGCCATGCGAGAAATGCAGGCAGAGAGTGCGAATACACTGCCGCTGGGGGTCCCCAAGGGCTGGGTGTGGTGTCTGCTGGGGACGATCCGGGGTCTAGCCTCCCGTTCATGATGGAATGTTTGGTTTGGGTTCAGTAGTTTCTGGAACTGTAGTTGAGACTCTTTCCCTTCCCAACAAAACCCAACCATAAAAAATAAAATGCCTTTAGTCCTTTGCAGTTCTGTTGGCTGAGCGCTCACTGTGGCCATCCCTGCCCGGGCTTGGTGCTGAGGGGGAGAGAGCAGAGACTCAGGCAGGTTCCCTCTGGTGACTTACAGCGCCTCCGTCCAATCCACCCTCGTCTACCCGCAGCTTCATCTTCCTGAGGAAGCACAGTCTGCCGTCCGACTCTGCTGCTCACAAACCTTCAGAGGCCCCCAGGTGCACTCTGACTGAAGCCTGCACTCCGCTAGCCTCCGTGATCTGGCCCAACCTGCCTTCCGAGCGTATCTTCTGCTCTTCTGTTGCTGTGCTTCTCTCCTAGCAAACCACGTTTTTCCCTATTCCCTGCCTCCGCGCCTCTGCTCAGGCTGTGCCTGCTGTCTAGATTGCCGTCTCTGGCCATGCGTGCAAGGTCAGGTGGCCCCGGTGGTGGTCCCCACAGCCTCTTCATCCCTGCTGCCCACAGCGCCACCTCTCACTCTTTTGCAGCCTTTTCTGCCTCATGCCTTAGAATTATTTGGTTCTTGACCCTTGATGCCACCAAACTGGGAAGAGTTAATAAAAAATTCAACTTTGAATTCCCTTTTCTGGGCAACCTCCTAGCCTTGCCCCTGGCATCCAGTGGGTATTGATTCAGCCTGTACCACTGTTTCCCAGGCTCTTTGCCTGTGCCTGGTATGACACCCGTGCTGTCGTGTGCGTCATCTTTTTTCATCCTTACAGGGACTTCATGACACTTGTGACATCGTCCCACCTTTACAGATAAGGAAACGAAGTCTTAGAGGAACTGTCGCTTGATTCATTCATAGGTTCACTCAACAAACATACTTAATGAACACCCACTACGTGACAGGCGCTATGGCTTGCCGGGAAGCGTGGGGAAGTGAGACATTGCAGATTGGGTACCCCGGGAAGCTGACTCTGAGGCCTGAATTTAACATCTTAGCAGAACGATTAGGGAGTCTACTTGGGATCCACCCCCTAGGGAGGGCGGGGGAGGAAGCAGAGTGAAGCCAAGCTATAGTGCAGGCAGGCTTACTTAGGGTCTTAGCCAGCCCTACCGGGAGTTCTAAAGAGAGCGCCGCCCTTTAGAGCTGTCCAGGTTGAGACAGGAGAGACCGGCCTCTATGCCCCGCGTAGATCCATCTTTAGATGAGGCGTCGGTCTTTGGAGGGCTTGTCACCACATCCTCTGGTGCCATCCCTGAAGCTTTCTCTTAGCTGGGGGCTGTCTGCTGCCAGCCGTCCCAGCAGCTGGGGGATATGAGCATCTACCACCAGACAGAAAGTCTCTTTGCCCTCATGGGGTTTACCTTCAAGTGGGGGAAGCAAATGACAGATGAATAAACAAGTAAACAAGCCAGATCACTGCACTTCCCTTTATAAATGCAAAGGACAGTAACGGGCACTCATTTTACAGGTGAGGAAGCGAAGATGCTGAGAGGTAAAATGGCTTAAAGTCCTGTCTCCAATCCCGGTCTCTGTGGCTCTGAAATTCAGCCCTCTCCACCCCATAAGCAGGCGTCTGCCAGTTGCTTGCAGCCTTGAAAGTCAAGCTAAAGAGCTGGGTCTTGATCCCGTAGGCACTGAGGCAGCCTTAGGGGGACACAGTAAAATGCGTTTCTAGGAAATGACATGAGGATGGGCATGCAGAATCGGGGACCAGAGTCAGGACTTTGTTGAGGGGAAGCTTCACGAATCTGGGTCCTGCAATGACGACATTGCTTGCTCTGGGACCGGTGATGGGAAATGCATCCATTAGGTTGCTTTGGGCTGCCAATGGCAGAAAACCCAGCTTTAAGTAGCTTAACTAGTAAATCCACAGAAGTAGAAGTTCACCAGGAGGCAGGCTGTGGGTTCAGTTCAACCAGTTTCTCTGGAGGTCATTAGCAGCTAGGTTTCTTGTTCTGCCACCCAAGGCAGCTTCCTCTCCTTGGTCCTAAGAGGCCTGCTGGTAGCCACTGGGGCTCCATGCTTTTTTGCTAGCACTCAGTAGGAAAGCTGAAATTCCCCTCAACCTTCTAAGTCCTCTTCCATGCAGTTGTCATATACTCACCCCCAGACTAACAACACATACAGAATCTACCATCTTGAGTTGGGATGGGGGTCAGCGACGTCCTGGAAAGAATTTGGCTGGAGGGATGAAATTCACGGCTCTGTTAGGAGGCAGGAAGGGCAAGAATGGATAGTGGGGAGGGAATGGGTATTGCCTGCTGCAGAAAACAAAGGACTGGGCGGTTCGCAGGCAGGATGCAGTGACAGGTGGGATTGAGGACGGGGGATTTTTTATAAAGTGTCCAAAATAGCTCCAAATTTCCACTTGCCATGTCTGGGAAGATATTATCCCGTTGACTGAACTTGAGGAGATGGAGGAAAAGTCACAACTTTGTTTTGGATAATTTGAATTTGATGTGATGAGGCGCCGCCATCCGAACTGTACTGTTTTGCAACAGCTGAAGATATGGGTCTTTGAGGTCATGCAGGACGGAGCCCAGGAAGGGGCTGTGGAGATGATGACATGGCTGCCGGTCACCGAGAAGTGGGAGCTGAAGTCAGCAGTGCGTGGGGAGCCGGCTGGGGCTGAGCTGAGAAGGCCGGACTCTTCCGAGCGGAGCTGCTTCTAAAAATTTATCTGACGGGGTCCCTGCCCACGTGCATGGTGACAGAGTACAGTGATGTTCACTGCCTCGTTGTTTGGAATATTAAGAGACTGGAGACAACCTGCTAGTTAATTAGTTACGATGCATCTGGTGTATGGAACCCCAAGCAGCTATTAGAAAAAGACCAGGCAAGAGCTACATGTCCTGTCAAGGAACAATCTCTCAGTTATATTGTTAGGTGGAAAAAAGCAAGAAACAAAGGCTTGTATAGAATACTTTCATTTGTGCTAAAAAAAAAACTATCCAACTGTATGCGTGTATATTCGTCGACTGTTTCTGGAAGGTATCAGAAGAAACTTAATAGCACTTGCCTCTGGGTGGGGTTCTGGGAGCCCAGGGCACTTACTTTTCACTTTTTACCTTTCTGACTGTTAGAGTTCCTTTAACCGTGTGCATTTATTACCTATCAAAAAAGTTGGATCATAAAAACAAATACGTGAGAAACTGAATCTTGGGTGTCAGAGATGTTGGCCAGACCGAGGACCAGGAGGAGGCCATTGGAGGGTGTCAGAGAGTCCGAGGCAAATGTCAGGGGGAGGGACTGAGGTACCGGCTGAGACTCAGGGAGAATGGGAGGAGATGGGGACAGCTCCCTGGGCTCATCGAGCACCTCTGTAGATGTCCAGGATGCAACCGAAGATTCCCCCGGAGCTCTGCACAGAAAGTTCTGCCGAGACTCTACTGTGCTTTTGGATTGGGTCTCCTTGCTTTAGTCGCCAGAGCTGGAGGGAGGTCTAAACAGATCTCTGGAATTGCCCTGGAGTTCTTGCTATCTCTTAGGTGATCTAAGAGATCTCCTGTAGGGTCTGCCTTCACACGGGTGATTCTTGGCCATCCAGGGCCCGAAGCTGAGAGGAAGGCAGTGGGCCAGGTGAAGAGCCTGGGAAGGCATCATATCTGGTACTGAGCCTTCCTCAGCGACCTCAGAGTCCAGGGGCTCTGACCTGTGAAGGAGCCAGAGGAAGGCCAGTCAGCCGCTGGCCGTGCTTGAGGCTGAGGGAGCTGAGAGAGAGGACAGGATGACTCAGCTGTCAGGGGCCAAGAGCAGGGCTCCCATTGTCAATACAGAAGTTTCATATGATGGCCTGGGCAAACAGGGAGAGCATTTCCCCTCCCCCCAAATAATAATAATAACACAGTCATCCCTCAATATGGGGGGGATTGGTTCCAGGACCCCCCTCAACCCCCGTGGATACCAAAATCCAACGATGCTCAAGTCCCTTGTATAAAATGGTACAGTATTTGCATATAATTATGCACATTCTCCCATATACTTTAAAGCATCTCTAGACTACTTGTAATACCTAATACAGTGTAAATACTATGTTAATAGTTACAAACACAATGTAAATGCTATATGTAAATAGTTGGCAGTAGAGTACAAGACAAATTCAAGTTTTGCTCTTTGGAACTCTCTGGAATTTTTTTTCAAATATTTTCTGTCTGCAGTTGGTTGAATCCTTGAATGCAGAACACATGGATATGGAGGGATGACTGTAATAATAATAAAATGCAAAATAACAGAATCCTGGGATCTTCAGGCTGGAGGGAACCTGGAGATAATTTGTCCATTATTTTCTGACTCATGTCCCTCAATATACTAAATATGTCTGTCGCTTCGTGGTTTGGATTGAGGTCAGCTAAACTGGCACCCTACAGCCCCAAAGTCCATGCATGTGAGGGCATGAAAGCCTCTGAAAAGTTCTGCAGTAAGAAAACCCGCCTCATTTTGTTCAAGGAGCTTTTTTTTTT
Source organism: Physeter macrocephalus (assembly GCF_002837175.3). NCBI lineage: Eukaryota > Metazoa > Chordata > Mammalia > Artiodactyla > Physeteridae > Physeter > Physeter macrocephalus. The sequence continues at coordinate 11,805,901 of NC_041231.1, forward strand.
TTTTTTTTTTTTTGTGGTATGCGGGTCTCCCCCTGCTGCGGCCTCTCCCGTTGCGGAGCACAGGCTCCGGACGCGCAGGCCCAGCGGCCATGGCCCACGGGCCCAGCCGCCCCGCGGCATGTGGGATCCTCCCAGACCGGGGCGCGAACCCGGTTCCCCTGCATCGGCAGGCGAACGCGCAACCACCGCGCCACCAGGGAAGCCCCAAGGAGCTTTTTAAAGTTTTTTATTTTATAGATGTGATAACTTAGGTTCCAAGGCCATGTGACTAGTCGGCAGTGCAGCCAGGCAAGAACGCAGACCCCCTGCCTCAAGCGCCAGTGGGCTGTCTGTTTACCTGAGCTGCTCACTGAATTGAGAGGCTAGATCATTATTTCTCATACTGGGTTCTTTGGAACCGCAGTCTCATGAGATGTTAGTGAGTATTGAGCTAGGGACACACACTCTAGTCACATCAGCTGAAGACACCCAGAATTACAGAAAGCTGAAGAGGTTGATTGGCTGTGGGGCTTCTCAGAATCTTTAATATGGTGTCTCTGTGAATCATCAAAGTAGGGAGGGGATGTGTAGGGTTCCCCAACTTATATGGCCCAGGAATTCCTATTGTAAGGAGCCGCTCTCTGTGGATTTGTTTTGTGGATGTGAGTTGAGGTATTCAGGTCTGGGTCAATGAAGTTTATGTTGTTTTCTGTACCCCTTTCCACCCCACCCCAAGCACTGCTGCCCTTTCTGTGTTGAAGAGGAAATTGGTCAGTGCAGCCAGCACCCTTCTGCCCTCTGACGCTTGTTCTTCCATATTGCAGAGCAAGGAGATTGGCCTGCAGATGCACGAGGAGCTCCTGAAGGTCACCAATGAGCTCTACACGGTAAGTCTCGCTCAGGCTCCGCTGCTGTTTGGGATTGGGCCCCCTTTTTTCTGCGCCCAGCACAGGGGTGTGGCTGACCAGAGATCTGGGGTGACCCTGGGCCTTTTTGCTGTGTCTTTTGCCTGAGTGACAGTGGGTCATCACGATGGGATGTAATGACTCACAGCCCCAGCTTCTGATTCAGTACATTTGGGGAGGGGCCCCGGGCATGTTTAATTTGTAAAAGTTCACAGAGATCCAGATTACCTGCCAGCTGTGGGAATGTATTACCTCCCAAACCTGAAGACGCAAAGCTGGAGTGGAGAGAGCGTGGGTCAGGTAGGACAGGCTGAAGCTGAGGCCCGCTCCTTACTGACTGTGGGACCTGAGGCGGGCATGTAGCTCGTCTGGGTCTCAGTATTCTCATCTGCAAAATGGAGCACTCTTCTGAGGGTCACGTGAGGGGTGGAGGGTAGGGGTTGGGGGGTGGTTGAGCATGCCTCACCATCTCAGGGGAATAATTTCAGAACATCACAATTTGGCCCAGAACTGACCTTGTTCCCTGCTTGGAGCCAAGATCTAACTGGGTTTGGGATAGGTGTTAGAATCTAAGAAGGTGAGTGGATGGGGAACAGAAGCACACTGGTTATAGTGAGGGAAGTTGCAGCCTGTGCTTTGAGGAGCCATAGGCTTCCATGGGGAGGAGTGAGGAGAGGCCCAGTGACAGCCTGGGCGAGCAGGGTGGGGAGGCCCAGCAGGCAGAACTACAGGCCCGCCTCCCCTAAGGCAATCAGGCCTGAGAAAAACTGTTATGCTTTAAGTATGTGGAGAGTCCTTGTAAAGCTTCTCATTAAAAGGGGAGGATTCTGCTGCTAAAGTTATATTTGAAAACCTCTGGTATGAGGGGAAGAAGGGCAGGTTGTGAGAGGCCCCTCTCTTTGGTATTGTTATCTTTCTAAGTCTATGTTCTGTGCAAGCAGCAGGTGGTAGACCTCTCAGGGGCCAAGAGCCTTTGCCCAAGAGCCTGTACTTCAGGTTGGAAGTCCTGCCTCAGACTCCAACCAGCTATGGGACTTTGGGCCAGGCATTCGATCTTCTGGGCCTCAGTCTCCAAATCAGTAAAATGGGGGTGAGAGTTCCTAGAGGTTAACCTATAAAAGTTGAAACGCACATTTCTGTGATTCCAAGTTAAGGAGAAAAACTCGCACCCTGACAGTATTTTAATGGATCGTTGCTTGGGGTAGAGGAAGCACTGCTGCTGGAGAAAACATATGACTTTGAGTCAGATTGGACTCTGGGGAAATCACCTTGTGGTTTACAGCACAGACTCTGGAGCTGGAGACCTGGATTCAAATACAGTTGATAAATAGAAATAATAATACCTGCTTTTTACACCCCCTTGTGAGAATTAAAGGGGATCAGATATATAAGCATGCCCGGGCCAAAGAGAACCAAGAGGCTCAGCGCATCAGAGGTTCCCATGGTCCCATCACCGCTGCTGTCTCCACCTCCCTGGAGAGTGTGAGGTGGACTGTGGGTTCCCGCTTTAGCACCCGGTGGAGAAGCCGGGTGGTAAAGGGGCAAGGCCGGGAACCAGATGAGATGTTTCTCCTCAGAATTCTGCAGAGGGTTTGTTCCCCCGTTGAGGACCTTTTCATATTTCTCAGGCACTTCACCTCCACAGTGTTCCAGCAACTGGGTCCACATCCGGGACTCCAGCCACTCCCACCCAGATCTCTAAGCTTTCCTCTGGGCTCCAGCTGGGCTCCCCTCCTGGGTGCTCTCTGTTCACCCCAAATTTCTCCCCCGTTGGCTCCTTTACCCCTTTAGGTCCCCCGGCCTATAGCCGCCCTCTTTCCTCCTCTGCTTGTCTGAGTCATACTCAGTTTTCAAACCCAGACCAAACTCCACTAACTTAAGCAAGCTGTCACCTCTGGGCCTCAAATTCCTTTGGCAGTTTAAAAAAAAACCCTTATGTTATCTTGAATGTCTCCACCCTATCTCTTCCGTCGGCATGTACACTCCCTGGAGTCGGATCTTGGTGAGAAGCACTGCGCATAACGCCCAAGGACTCAGTTTGAACCCAGCTGTTTTGTCTTGGGCAAGTCACTTCAGCTCTCAGTGAAATGTGGGCTGGCAATAGAAGCTTTCTCCAGTTTGTAGGCTGGATAGGGCAGGCGGGTCAGGGACCAGGAGGATGACGCTGGTGCCCACACACGGGTGTCCCTGCTGGCCATGGGGCAGGGTGGCTGGACAGAAGTGACACTGGCCTTAGACACGCAGGCCAGGCAGGCAGGCTGGTCCCTGCTTGCCATCTCCCAGCAGCCTGGCAGTGGCCTTGGAGCTGGTGGGCAAGGAAGGGCCAGCCCCTCCCCACTCTCTCCTTTTGCCATGTGCTGCAGAAAAGTGAGAACACGGTGGTGCCAACAGCACCCCCTGCCCCCCACCAGGTCATTCGCTGCCTGCACTGAGTTTTCAGTAGTTGCCCAGAAATTCATTTAAATTCAGGTATTTGGGGCTGCCTTCTGTGGACTTAGCACCGCAGGAGACAGCAGTCAGCTGTGAACATTTCAAAAGTTGGTCTTTGAAGTGTTTTGTACGTCCTTGGTGTTCCCAGGGTACTTGTTGAAGGAGGGAGGGAAGGATCTATGAATAAGTGAAAGAAACTGGTTTTGCCTGCGAGGAGTTTAGAATCTGCACAGGGAGATGAGAGTAAACTTGTGAACTGGTGATATCACCGCCTAAGACAGAGCCTAGCGTGTGCCGGATACCTGGACTCGGAGGGAGGGCACCTAGACTGTGAGCCTGGGGGAGCTGAGCCAGGTTCTCTACAGCTGTCCCTGTAGGGCAGTGCTGGCACACAGTAGGCAATCAATACATATTCACTGAGTGAAGAAACGAGGGCTGGAGTTTGTGCATGTGTGAGAGATTGACCGAGGGTTCAGAAAAGGGCTGGCCCCAGGAGGGCTACTGTGATCAAAGGTGAGTTCCGGGCCTGGTGCCTTTGGATGGGTAGGAATTAACGAAGCAGAGTGGGACAGAGGAAGAGAAAGGGAATTCTGAGCAGGAGAGACAACACAGGATCATGGCAGAGCAAACCGATTACAGAGGGAGGTGGGTTTGAATTCCTGCTGCACCACCTCCCAGCTTGGCCAAGTCAAATATCGTCTTTGGACCTCAAAACAAGGATAATAATAACAACCATGGCCAGAATGTATCTCACACTGTATTAGATACTTTATACACATTATTTAATTGACACACACTTTACAGATAAAGAAACTGAGGCACAAAGAAGTAAAGCCTGGCTTAAGGCCTTTGTATCAGTTATCAACTGCTGCATAACAAGTTCTGTCAAAACTCAGTGGCTGAAAATGACAACCATTTTATTCGCTCGAGATTCTGTGGGTTGGTGATTTGGGCGGGGTTCAACTGGGGCCACTGATGTGGCTACAGTTTCCTGGCCATTCAAAAAAAGAGCCCCAGATGGGAAAACCCCAGTGGGGTTTCAAGCCTTTGTTTGTGTCACATTTGCTAATATCTCATTCCCCAAATCAAGTCACACAGCCAAGCCCAGAGTTGTGGGATGGAGAAGTAAACTGCTTGCGAAGTGACGATGGAGAGGGGCATCCCTGAGGCCATCGGGCAACTACTGTGGCCGTCTTTGCAAAGAGTCCACCACAGCACCCAGTTGCTGAGGACGCTCTGGACCCCAATCCCACGCTTCGTTCCTAGAGATTTGCTTTGAGCACTTTCTGGTTACCATGCCTCGTTATGCAAGCCTTTAGATGCGCCCTCCTCCCCCAGCCCCGGAGTCATGACCACAGGGACTAAAGAGGAAACGATGTAGAGAAAGGACTGTCCAGTAAGCCCCACGTTTTTTCTTTCAACGTTTCATAGAGGAGGTGGTACTGGGCATAATGATGATAGAGATGAATGCTTACTGCCACCCGTCTCCTACTTTAGGGAAAAGGCTTGTCTCCACCTGGTACCAGGAAGGACACAGAGAAGATGGCAGGGCTGGGCATTTTGTAGGTTCATTTGTTCGTTGGTTCATTCATTCACTCAACCAGGCTTCCTTCTGCCCAGTCCTCGTCACCTTGAGGTGCCTTCCTTTCTAAAACATGCCAGTGCTTACGCACACACACACACACGCGCATACACACACACACACTCCACACACACACACACACACACACACACACACACACCACACACGTCACACCTCACGTATTTTTCCCTAGACTCCCTTCGGCCTGACACAATATATAGCTCTTGATCATCATGTATTGGCCTGAGAGGAAAGAAGGGCAGAGGGTGAGAATGTGGGCCAGTGTGCCAGTCTTTGCTCCAGAAGAAGCAAAACCAAAACAAAACAATAACAAAGTACTCTGTTTTCATTGTTCAGCTAAAAATATGTTCAGATTTTCAATATAGTTCTAGATCATGAAATGCACCTGTTGTGCTTTGCACTGACAAACATTGTAGCATCTGCCACCTGGCCCCTCCTGCTGGGCTCAGTAGCCCTGCTCCAGGCTCTCCCAGGCAGGGCTGCTGGGCCTGTCTTCCAAGGCCAGCACTGCTAGCGGGGCCCCTGAGACTTGGTTCAGGGTGACGTGGAGGGGGCCTGAGGATAATCCGCACCAACTGCTGCTGGTGACAGGTAGACACAAATTGGAGTAATGAATGGGCTCTACCTTTTACTTACTCCAGCTTTGACTTGAGTGTGCCCTGGGCTCAGGGGTATGAAATCAACTCTGGGCCCCCAGGCAAATTTTTGCAAAGGTGTCTCCCTCTTGATGACCACTCTCAGGGATGCAGTGGCGGAGAGAGCCTGAGATGGGACCCAGCGACACGGGTTCTGGCCCCAGCTCCATCCCAGGCTCACTGTGTGTCTTCCCGGACTGACATCTGTCATCACTGAGGTATAAACACTGAGGTTTCGTCATATCATTGGGCCCTGTGCCGTTTACTTAATAATTTTCTTTAAATTGACTCCTTTGTAAAAAAAAAAAAACCCTCTCCCGGTCATAATTAATTCATGGGTAAGCAGCCTTGTGTACGGGAAATAGCACAGGTTTTAGAGCCAGATGGACCTGGGTTCAAGGCCCTGTCACTTGTTAAACCCTCTGAGCCTCAGCTCGGTAGAATATGGGAGTGTCACCACCTCATCTCTCTGGATTCTAAGAGTGAGTGGCATAGAGTATAGCACAGTGCCTGGTGAACGTCAGTGTTAAATCATTGTGTGTTTTATGAAAGGGTGAAGCATGAATATTTTTCATTTATACTTCTAAATCTTCCCTCTCTCCTCTACCCTACGATGCCACTAGGCCAGCCCGAGCTCTGAAAATATTTTGCCTAAAAAAGTTCAGCCACCTCCTGATCGCTCTCCTATCTTCCAGGCTTGCCGTCTATTACACATGTTACATACTCGAGGCAGAGAGACTTTCCTTTTTAAAAAATTGTTGAACATTTAAAGTTAGAAATAGATAATGCATGCATTTTGTAAAAAACCGATAAACAGTACAAAAAGATACACAGTGAGAAGTATGTCTCCTGCTACCCACCTCTCCCCCTCCTCCCGTACAAGCCCAGTTACTAGTTTCTAGTTCAGCTGGTGGCTCCTTGCAGAGATATTTAATTCATCACTAAGCATACATGGACACACATATCCCACACAAGTGGCAACAACTGGGCCTACTGTTCTGCATCTTGCTTTTGTGGTTATGTTTTGGAGATTGTTTCATATCACTAATAATTAGAGCTTCCACTTTTATATGGTGCTTATCACGTGCTGGGCAGTGGTCTAAATGCCCAGTGTCTTAATTCATTTCATCCTCGGTTCACTTTTGAGGTAGGTGGTAGTATTACCACCCCATTTTAGAGATGAGGGGTGCGAGGCACAGAGAGACTGGGTAGCCAGCCCAAGGTCACCCAGCGGGGGAGTGGCAGAGCGTGCTCCAAGTCTACTCCCCAAAGCTACTTACATAAATAGATTCAACTATTTATATAAACATACACATATAAATTACTTATATATATTTATTCTGGAAGGAAATGATACTTCACATTAGCAAATGAAAAACACCTTGGTATAAATAGAAAGGTTCCGTAAGCTAAATGAAGAAAAAACAGGGTTAATTCTTGCCAGTGCCTTCAAAGCAGGCATTAGACATGAGAGCACCAAACTGAGTTTTTCCTCCCGATATACTCAGAAGGATTCCAAGAGAACTGAAAAGGTGTAACACCTGAAATCATCTCACTAACACCAGCGGTTCCCATCGCACACTTTGGGAAACACTGACGCAGTGCCAGTTAGCTGGGCTCTGGTCCTCGATTTCCCCAACTGCGGGATGAAGGCGCGAATCTAGAGGAACTCTGAGGCTCCTCTCAGGCTTGTATCTTCCTGCCACGCCGCCCAGGGAGGGAGACTAGGGCACATCTCTGACTCGGGGCAAGGCAGGCCCTGCTGG
>NC_041231.1:11813718-11817878 GCF_002837175.3 Physeter macrocephalus
ATAGTTGATGCAAAATGACAGCCCGGCTAAATGGGTCAAATGAACTCAGATCTGGACTCAGAGCCACCTTCTCAGGAAAATGGAGAGATCTCCATACTTCTTTCTGCTGCATCTTTGAATCTCACGCCAGCCATGTGTTAGCACCACCTGGTGACCTGTGTGTCTGCCTAGCTACAGAGACAGAAAGGCCGGAGGGTTTTGCAAGCCCATGAGCTGAACCCCACGGTCTGCGTGCTCTCGGGTTTGACCCCAAGAGCTTCCTCTGATCCCACCCCCCGTAATGCTGAAGGAGCCGACCCGGGCAGAGGCTTGCTCGTTTCCAGAGGCTCCAGCAGTCACTGATGGTGGTCTGGAGTGGTGGGTGGAGAAGCGAGGAAAAGTGGAAAATGTAAGGGGGAGAAAAGAAGAAAAGATGAGGAGTAGAGCTGAGCTGCGAGCTGAGAGAGAGCTCGTGTGTTTGCAGAGGTCACTACGTAATCGTGTGGGGTAGAAACAGTGATAATAGCTACCATTTATTAGGAAGTCTATTATTTGGGTTTTTCACACCTAAAATAGAACATGTGATTCTCCCTCTTACCACTCTCCCACACACCCCTCCCCAAACTTACTTCATTCCCTCATCTTCCCCATCTTAGGAAACAGAACCACCATCTGCCCTGCTGAGGCCAAAGCCCTGCTCTTGGGCAATGCTTATCTAATCCATCAGCAGCTCCTTCAAATTGTCCCCTGAATCTGACCAGCCTCACCACCTCCACTGCCACCCCCTTGGTCCAGACCACCACTGTCCCTCTACCTGGCCTCCTCGCTTTCATTCTTGCTTGCATTTCTCCCCACAGCAGCCAGAGGGATCTTTTAAAGTCATAAATTAGATCATGAAACTCTCTTGTTCAAATCCCCCTGAAGGCCTCCCAATGTGCTTAGAACAAAACACAAATGTCTCCTCATAGCTTATGAGGCCCTCCATGCTCTGGGCCCTGGAGACCTCGGTGGCATTCTCTCTGACTACTCTCTCCTTCCCTCAGTCTGCTCCAGCCTTCTCTCCTTCCCTCAGTCTGCTCCAGCCTCACTAGACTTCCTGATATTTCTCCACCAACATTGCATTATGATATTTTTCAAACACAAAGTAAAGTTGAAAGAATTTTACAGTGAATATTCATATACCTACCACCTAAATGCTACTATGAACATTTTACTATACTAACATAAGCATGTATCTGTCCATCCCTCTATCTATCCAACCATCCACCTAATTTTTTAATGAATTTTAAAGTAAGTTGCAGATATCAGTCCACTTTACCCCTAAAAACTACAGTATAAATATTTACAGAGCCTTCTTAATGCTTTTAAAACATGCCAAGTATTCCTGCCACAGGGCCTTTGCACGTGTTATTGCCTCTCCTTTGGATATTTTCTTCCCAGACATTTGCACTCATTCACATTTCACAAATATTTACTGACCACTGTGTGCCATTTTCTCATTTCTTTCAGATCTGTACTCAAATGCCAATGCCTCAGCAAGACCTTTCCTGGCCACCCTTCACTAACTACAAAAGCACCAACTTCAGATCACTCTTGCTTTCTTCTTCTTCATAGATCAGATCAAAACCTGAAGTTTTGCGTGTGTGCACAAATGTATAGTTTCCAAATTTGTTTACTGCTGATCTTTCCTACTAAAATGTGAGCTCCATTAGACAGGGATTTTATTTTATTTCCTGCTATTTTCCCACTTTTACAACAGTCCCTGGGATGAGTAGGCACTCAGTACGTACTTGTTACTTGCATGAACAAATTAAGCTTTTACCATGTGCCAAGGGTTCTACTTATGTTATCACATGTAGGTGATATCCTCACAACAGTATCTGCACACTATCCTCATTTTACAGGTGAGGAAACTGAGGTTGAGGTGAAATGATCTGTCACATGAGGGGCGAGTCACCTAAGTAGACAGTGATGAGCTGAGATCTAAGCCCAGGTCCCAGGTATCATTAATAGAGCCTTCTTGATGTTTTTAAAACACAATACGCTTATTCCTGCTACCGGGCCTTTACACGGACACAGTGCAAATATGAATATATATACCATACTGTATGACTGGTATTCAATTTGACTCCTGCTTATGGAGAGGCTGGTTAGGCCAGGTAGGTGCCCCATGGGCCCTACAGGGAGTGAAGAAGTACAGAGGCCACTCCTGAGCTAAAGAAGGGGTTGAAGGCTGTCCCCGTAGAGGCCCGGCTGGAGTCACACTTTAGAAAAGTCACTCCAGGAGCAGAGTAGTTGCAGAGTTGTAAAAGGACTGGAGGGGAGAGGCTGGAAGCAGGAGCAGTTCGGTGGTGGTTACAATAGCCCAGGGCCTGACATGGAGATGAAAAGACAGACTGGAGCTTTGGTTTCATTTCAGAATCTGAAGGCTGGAGATTTTGCCAATCCCATACTCATTATCCTTCTCTACTTATCACCCAAGAGGACGTGCAAATGCCCCTCTCTAATGATGCTGCAACAGAGGACCCTTTTAGGTCACGGGAGAGCAGACGGCTCTGTCCCTCTCAAACCACCTCACTGCCCCCTGTCCACCCCCCTACACACACACACACACACACACACACACACACACACACTGTCTCTGCTCTTTTAAGAAAGAAACCTAATCTCATTAGGACCATTTATCAGAGGCCACGGTCACTGTGTTAAAGGGTAGGAACATGGCTGTGCCCTCTCTTCTCTCTCATCTTCCCTGCAACCAAAGTAATGAAATCACCTGGGGCCTGTCCACAGGGTCCTTCTTTTCTCCTCTGTTCACTCATGACCTTGGGTTCATTCATTGCCTCTGGCTGCAGCACCAGCTAGTATTAACACTTTGATCTTATTTAAGAGGATAGGAGAGTGATCAACCTGGCACGACACTGTGGGGAGATCTGCTGATCTACCCTTCAGTGAAACTTGTGAAAAATGCAAAAACAAGCAAACAAACAACCACTGAAAGCCTCTGGAAATGGTCCTACAGGCAAACAACAAATGAAGAAACATCTATTCAAGAAAATCTATGAAAATTCGGTAAGAAAAGTGAGAGAGTCTGTGCAATTTGAACCAAGACTACTCCCTCCCTCCACCAGCACCCCCAAGCCCAGGGAGGCAGACTCCACTTCAGACTGCTGTAGCCCGAATATAGGGCTTCCTCTCCCACCAAGCTTCCAGCAGGAGGGCTTTCTTCCCAGGAGGAGCAGGACATAGTGTTTCTCCTCCTGCCCCCAGCTACCTGTTGCTGAGGCTAAGTCCCAGGTGAGTATGGTAGAGAGGTGAGGGCTCCTCATTCCACCCAACCTTCACTTACACAATACAAGTTCTGCCTTGGGCACAGCACCAGTGAGAATATTTAGGCCCTGATCACCCTTACCCCACCTCATGAGGTGATGGTTCCTTGTGAGAAGAGGCAAGCTGAGAGGGCCTCAGGATGCTGCCTTCCTCTCCACAAAGCACTCAGCTCCTAGAATGGGGAGGTCACTCAGAAGCTTGCCATTGTCCTCACCCCCAGGCTCCAGACATCTACCTCAGAGATTTTGCCTGGGGGAAGAAGGAGGCTGTAAAACAGCTGCTAATCTCTTCCCAAAGGAATTGACTTCATTTGCAACAGAGCTTGGAGAAGTTCAGGCCTAAGGGTGCTCTCAAGAACAGTGGAGATTGTGGTGAAATGCAACTGTGGGCAGGTTCACAGATTTAATATAGATACAGCCCAGATTGTAGGCCAACTATTTTGGAAGAGATAACCAGAGAATAAGACAGCTGAGAGGAGCCCTCCTAGGGTCAAAACAACTACCAAACAATGACCTCAGAAACTATTCCTTCAAAGGAGACAGAGTTTGATTGGATTGGTTTGCAGAAAAATTTATGACTGAGGACACTGTTAATATTTACAATAGTCAGAACATGGAAGCAACCTGAAGCAGCTGCATAGCACAGGGAGATCAGCTCAGTGCGTTGTGACCACCTACAGAGGTGGGATAGAGAGGGTGGGAGGGAGATGTAAACATATATACAATGGAATATCACTCAGCCATAAAAGGAAATGAAATTGAGTTATTTGTAGTGAGATGGACGGACATAGAGTCTGTCATATAGAGTGAAGTAAGTCAGAAAGAGAAAAACAAATACCATATGCTAACACA
>NC_041231.1:11817913-11828268 GCF_002837175.3 Physeter macrocephalus
ATGTATACATATAGCTGATTCACTTTGTTATACAGCAGAAACTAACACACCACTGTAAAGAAATTATACTCCAAAAAAGATGTTAAAAAAAAAAAGAATAGAGCAAAACATGCAGCAATTAGTGGAGTTTAACAGCTGGATGTAGTCAGGGAAAGAGAACCCTACAAAACCACTGTCATCCCTGGTGACTGTGGGCATATGCAAAGCTGTTCCTCTCTGGGAAGTAACATCAGGCTTAACACTGTATGTATGGGGCAAGGGAGGAAGGGGAACACAGATGTCACTGAAACAGTCCAGTCAGTCATTAAATAAACACAGAAGCAAATAACAAATAAGCCTTACAGGGTAGGGACCAGTACTCAGAGTTTCTATAATATTTTATCTAAAATGTCCAGTTTCCAACCAAAAATAATTAAAAAGTATGAAAAAAAAAAGTATGATGCAAACACGGGGGGGGGGGGTGGGAAGAAAAGCAGACAACAGAAAATTCCTGTGAGAATGACCAGATGTCAAATTTAACAAATTTCAAAGTAGCTGTTACAAATATGTTCACAGCTAAAGGAAACCATGATTAAAGAAGTAAAGTATGAGGACAATGTCGAATCAAATAGAGAATATCAATAAAGAGATACAAATTATAAATTTAAAAAATTCTGGAATAAAAAAAATACAGCAACTGAAATTAAACATTTACTAGGGGCTCAAGAGTAGATTTGAAATGGCTACAGAATTAGCAAACTTGAAGACAGATTGATAGAAATAATGATGAAAGCTGAAGAACCAAGAGACAAAAGAAGGAAGAAAAATGAACAAAGCCATAGAGAAATGTGGGATACCATTAAGTGTGTCAACATACGTGTAACAGGAGTAGTAGAAGGAAAAAAGAGAAAAACGAACAGAAAAAATATTTGAAGAAATAATGGCTGAAAACTTCGCAAATTTATTGCAAAAACAATAACCTACACATCTAGGAAGCTGAACGAACTCCAAGTAGGACAAATGCAAGAAGATCTACATATAGACACATCACAGTAATAACACTGAAAGTCAGAGACATGGAGACAATTTTGAAAGCATTAAGAGAAAAATAATTTATCACTTACAGGGAACCCGAATAAGATTAACATATGACTTTTCAGTAGAAACAATGGAGGTCAGAAGACAGTGGGATGCCACATTCAGAGTGCTCCAAAAAATAACTGTCAACCAAGAATCTTAAATCTAGAAAAGCTATCTTTCAAAAGTGAGGCAAAATAAGGATATCTTCAGATTAAAAAAAAAAACAAACCAAAATGTGTTATCTAGCAAATCTACCTTATAAGAAACACTAAAGGAAGTTTTTTCAGGTTGAAAGCAAGTAACCCTTATAGTAATTTGAATCCACAGAAAAAACAGAAAGCACTAATAAAGATAATTATGTAATCATAAAAGAGTATAAATTAATATTTTTCCTCTTTTCTTCTCTTAATTTATTTTAAAAGCAAGCTTAAAAACTATGTGTATAGGGCTTCCCTGGTGGCGCAGTGGTTGGGGGTCCGCCTGCCGATGCAGGGGATGCGGGTTCATGCCCCGGTCCGGGAGGGTCCCACGTGCCACGGAGCGGCTGGGCCCGTAGGCCGTGGCCGCTGAGCCTGCACGTCCGGAGCCTGTGCTACACAGCGGGAGAGGCCACGGCAGTGAGGGCCCCGCGTACCGCAAAAAAAAAAAAAAAAAAAAAGTGTATAATATATGTATATAATGTATTGCTGGGCCTATAACACACAGAAATGTAATATATGTATAATATGTTTGCAATTAGAGAACAAAGGAGGTGAGAGCGAAGCTGTACTGCGCTAAGGAAATGGCTACAGATGGTAAAAAAAATATAATTATAACAATGTGCTGCTGCATTTATAAAATTAACAGATGTAATATGTATACCAATAATACCACAAAAATACAGAAAGGGGAAGAGAACTATATATGAGTAATATTTTCACATATTACTGGAATTAAACTACTATAAATCTGAAGTTCATTCTCAGAGTTAGGACATATATGGTAGACCCTAGAGCAACCACTAAAAAATAACTCAAAAATATAGTTAAGCACAGTCTAAAAATCATTTAAAAATTAAAATACTACATTAGAAAATATTTAATGCAAAAGAAAGTAGTAAAGAAGAAATAAAGGAACAAGAAAACCATGACACATAGAAAACAAAAAAGGAAAATGTCAGGTAAAAATCCAACTATGTCAATAATAACATTAAATGTGAATGGATTAAACAATCCAATTAAAATGCAGAGACTGTCAGACTAGATAAAATAACAGGATCCAACTATACGATGTCTATAGGAGACATCTTTAGATTCAAAGACACAATTAGAGCAGAAGTAAAATGATGGGGAAACTATATTATGCAAACTACAGCCACAGGAAATCTAGAGTGGCTATCCTAATATCAGACTACACAGGCTTTAACACAAAAAAAATTACTAGAAATAAAGAGGTACATTTTATAATGACAAAAGGTTCAATCCATTAGGGAGATATAACAATGATAAATATAATGCATCTAATAATAGAGCAGCAAAATACATGAAACAAATAATGTCAGAAATGAAGGGAAAAGCAGATAATTCAAAAAAATAATAATTGGAGACCTCAACACCCTACTTCCAATAAGGAACAGAACAACTAGACACAAGACCAACAAAGAAACAGAAAATTTAACATTAAAAACCAAGTGCACCTAACATACATCTATAGAACGCACCACCCAACAACCAGAGGATACACATTCTTCTCAAGTGCACATGGAACATTCTCTAGGATATGCCATATTCTGGGCCATAAAGCAAACTTCAGGTAATTTAAAAGAATATAAATAATACAAGGTATTTTCTCCAATCACAATAGAATGAAACTACTGATTTCTCAATAGTAGGAAACTCAAAATTATGAAGAATTGAACAATGCCCTCCTAAATAACCAATTGTCAAAGAAAAGATCAAAAGGGACATCAGGAAATACTTTGAGATGAATGAAAATGAAGACACAACATACCAAGATGTATGAGATGCAGCTAAAGCAGTGCTTAGAAATTTATAGCTGTAAACGCCTGTATTTAAGAAAAAGTAGAGCTCAAGTCAATAGCTTAAACTTCCACTGTAAGTCACTGGAAAAAGGAAGAGCAAAATATACCTAAAGCAAGGAAGGAAATAATAAAGACTAGAGTAGAAATTAATGAAATAGAGAATAGATAAATTATAGAGAAGGTCAATTAAACCAAAGCCTGGTTCTTTAAAAAGATCAAACAAATTGACAAACCTTTAGCTACAATGACCAAGAAAAAAAGAGAAGACTCAAATCACTAGAATCAGAAATGAAAAACGGACATTACGACCAACCTTACAGAAAGAAAAAAGGATTATAAAGCAATATTGTGAACATCTGTATGCCAGTAAACTGAATAAGTTAGATGAAATGAACAAATTCCTACAAACACACAAACTACTGAAACTAACTTAAGAAAAAATAGGAAATCTGTAGAGACCTATAACAAATAAAGAGATTGAATCAGTTTAAAAAAAAAAAAAAAAAAGACCAAACTAACCACCCGCAAAGAAATGCCTAGGCCCAGACAGTTTTGCTGCTAAATTAGACCAAACATTTAAAGAATTAATAACTATTCTTCACAAACTCTATCAAAAACTAGAAGAGGAGGAAACACTTCCCAACTCATTTTATGAGGTCAGTATTAACCTTATACCCAAATCAGACAAAGACGTCACAAGAAAACTATAGACCAATATCTCATGAATATGTGTGCAAAAATCTTCAACAAAATACTAGAAAACTGAATCCAGTAACATATACAAAGAATTTTATGCCACACCCAAGTGGAATTTATCCAAGGAATGCAAAATTGGTTTAACATCCCCCCCATCAATTAATGTAATATATCAATCAATAGAATAAAAAAACAAAAAAATCACATCATCATCTCAGTAGGTGAAGAAAAAGCATTTGGCAAAAGCCAACATGATAAAAACACTCAGCAAACCAGGAAGAGAAGGGACCTTCTTCAACCTGATAAACGGCATCTGACAAACCTACAACTAACATCATACTTAACAGTGAAATACTGGATGCTTTCCCCCTCAGGTCAGGTGCGAGGCAAGGATGTCCATTCTCATCACTTGTAATCAACATTGTACTGGTGGTTCTAGCCAGGGCAATTGGGCAAAGAAAAGAAATAAAAAGCACCCAGATTGGAAAAGAAGAAGTAAAACTATATCTATTCACAGATGCTATGATCTTGTATATAGAAAATCATAAGGAACTCACTAAAAACTATTTGAATGAATGAACAAGTTCAGCAAGGTTGCAGGTTACAAGAACAATATATTAAAATCAATTGTATTTCTATACACTTGTAATGAACAATTCAACATGAAATTAAATATACAATTCCACCTACATTAGCATCAAAAAGAATAAAATACTGAGGAATAAATTTAACAAAAGAAGTGTAAAACTCATATTCTGAAAACTAAAAATTATTGTTGAAAGAAACTAAATAAAATATTAAAAATTCGAAAACATCCTATGTTCATGGATCAGAGACATAGCACTTAAGATGACAGTACTCCCAAATTGATGTACAAATCCAACGCAATCACCATCAAAACCCCAGCTGACTTCATTGTAGAAACTGATAAGCTGATTCTAAAATTCATATGGAATTGCAAAGAACCCAGTATAGCCAAAAAAATCTTGAAAAAGAAGAACAATCTTGAAAAAGAAGAACAAACACACTACAAAGCAACAGTAATCAAGACAATATTGTACTGGCACAAGGACACACATACAGATCAGTGGAATAGAACTGAGAGTCCAGAAATAAACCTATACATCTATGGCCAGATGATTTTTTTACAAGGGGGCCAAGGTCATTCAATGGGGCAAAGAATAATATTTTCAATTTATGATGCTGGGACTGCATAGTCATACAGAAAGGAATGATCACACCATATACAAAAATTAACTCAAAATGAATCAAAATGGATTACCTAAACACAAAACCTAAAACTATAAAACTCTTAAATGGGGCTTCCCTGGTGGCGCAGTGGTTGCGCATCAAAAAAACAAACAAACAAACAACCAAACAAAAAAACTCTTCAATGAAAACAAAGGGTAAATCTTCATAAACTTGAATATGGCAAAGGATTCTTAGATATAGCACCAAAAACATGACCAACAAAAGAAAAAGTTGATGAATTGGATTTTATCGAAGTTAAAAACTTTTGCGCTTCAAAGGAGACCATCATGAAAGCGAAAAGACAACCCACAGAATATGTGTGCAAATCATATATCTGATAAGGGACTTATATCTAGAATATAGAAAGAGCTCTTACAACTCAATAATAAAAACACAAATAACCAAAGTTTTAACTGGGCAAAGGATCTGAAGAGACTTTTCTCCAGGGAAGTTATACAAGTGACCAATAAGCACAGGAAAAGATGCTCAGCATCATTAGTCATGAGAGAAATGCAAATCAAGGTCTCAACGAGATACCACAGCACACCCACTTAGATGGTTATAATAAAAACGTCAGATAATAACAAGTATTGACAAGGATGTGGAGAAATTGGAAGCCCCGTACACTGCTAGTAGTAATATAAAATGGGACTCTGGCAGTTCCTTAAATGATTAAAGGAAAGCACTCTGGCAGTTCCTTAAATGATTAAACATAGAGCTACTGTATGACCCAGCAGTTCCACTCCTGGGTATGTAACCAAGAGAAATGAAAACATATGGCTGCACAAAAGTTGTATACAAATGTTTACAGCAGCAATATTCATAACAGCCAAAAAGTGGAAACAACCCAAATGTCTATCAACTGAAAAATGGATAAACAAAACATGGTCTGTCCACACAATGGGATAGTATTCAGCCACAGAAAGGAATGAATTCCAGATTCATGCTACAACAGGAATGAACCTTGAAAACATCATGCTAAGTGAAAGAAGCCATATACAAAGGCCACATACGGCATGATTTCGTTATATGAAATGTCTGGAATAGATAAACACATAGAGACAGAAAGTAGATTAGTGGTTGCTTAGGGTTGGGGAGAAATGTGGGAGGGAAAGGAGAGTAAGGGATGAGAGCTAAGGCCATGGGGGTCCTTTCTATGGTGATGAAAATGTTCAAAAATAACATTTTTTTGGAAAAAAAAATGTTCAAAATTTGACTGTGGTGATGATTGCACGTATCCGTGAATATATTAAACACCACTGACTTGTACACTTTAAATGGGTGATCTGTATGGTATGTGAATTATATCTCATTAAAATGGTTAAAATAAAAGAGGCAGTGAGATTCCTACCCAGGTTTCAGGCTTAAGCACGTGGTGCTGGCCAGTTTACCATCCGTGCACTAGCGGTGAGGAAATAATGACGAGACCGCTGTTCTCGTTTTTCTATTGTCTTTATTTCTTACAGGGTATAGTGGCCATCATTCAGGCAGAATTGGGCTTTCACGTGTAAACTGACTGAAATACCATTTTAATACCCTCAAAACCTTGCCTAATACATACAGGATGGATGAATCTCTAAACATTATGCCTAGTGGAAGAAGACAGAGCAGAAAGACTCTCTTCACAATTATATTTATATGAAATTCTAGAACAGGCAACACTAATCTCTGGTGGAAAAAAATCACATCAGTGGTTGCTTCTTGGGCTTTTGGGGCAGGGACTGAGTGGGAAAGGGCATGAAGGAACATTCTGGGGTATTGGAAATATTCTGTATCTTGAGAGGGGTTTGAGTTATACAAATTTTTTGCATTTATAAAAACTCACGGAATGAAACACTGAAAATTTATGCATTTCAGTGGTGCAGCTTTACTTTAAAAAAAGAACCATGAACAATACTGGCCCTTTTTAATGATTTGCTTGCTGAAGTGTCTGGGGGAGACATTCAGTGATGACTGAAACTTACTTTGAAATGTGTTAAAAATAAGATGAAGGGACTTCCCTGGCGGTGCAGTGGTTAGGAATCCGCCTGCCAATGCAGCGGACACGGGTTCGAGCCCTAGTTCAGGAGGATCCCACATGCTGCGGAGCAACTACGCCCATGTGCCACAACTACTGAGCCCACGCTCTAGACCCCGTGCACCACAACAAGAGAAGCCACTGCAACGAGAAGCCCATGCACCACAACGAACAGTAGCCCCCGCTCACCGCAACTAGAGAAAGCCCGCGCGTAGCAACGAAGACCCAATGCAGCCAAAAGTAAATAGATAAATAAATAAATAAATAAATTAATTAAAAACAAAATAAGATGGATTGACAGATGGGTAGACAGATACATGAAAAAGCAAATAAAGCAAAATGTTATCAATTGTAGAAACTAAGTGGTAGTTATATGGCTGCTCACTGTACAATTATCTTCAACTTTTCGGTGTGTCTGATATTTTTTTATTAAAGAAGATACTGGGAAGCAATATTTTAGAAACAAGTAAAAATCTTACCCTGATTTCTAGTCAATGACTAGAACAATCTGATGAAAACTGTGGACCTCTTCTCAGAGGCACACGTTCCTACAGAAATAAAATTTTGCCTGTAATGGGCCTCCTAAAGCCCATTTATGGATACCTGATGTGTGCAAAGAGTTAATGGTTTAATTAGGCTTTCTAGATGTAGACGATGTGCAAGGAGTCAAGGGCAATTTGGCAAATTTGGGGAAAATATCAATGAAAGGATGACGGTGCACATTTTAACTCTAAGAGCACGTTTCTGTTACCAGTTTCAGCGGTTTCTTTGTCTGGCAATCTGTGTCCTCATTTAGCATTGTATTAATAAAGTTGCTACTGACAGGCTGCCTTAATGTTTTCATTGTTTATTTCCGACAATCAGGGTTCTTAGCCTAACCATCGTTTCTTCATAAGTCTTGGAGACAGGAAGAGCAAGCACAAATGGATTTTCCACACTCACACTCATGATGTGTTATAGACTCGAGACAGGGCAGTGGGCGTCAGTTAGGTGCAGAATCTGCTGAGACAGCAAAGGCAGGAGACTCTCAAACAACTAACTTGCTCCTCCAATTCGGTCACTCATTGGGTGACCCATCGAATACAAGGACATGGAGTTGTGGTGTTACGGCCGATTTGACCTTTGAAGGGCTGGGCTCCATTCATACAGGGTACTTTCAAGAGAAATGAAGATACCAATGGATCCCCTACATGAAATGTCTTAGAGGAAAGTAGGTAAGAAATCAGGCAGTTAGGCTGCCACTAAATAGTTACATCAATAAAATTCTTTGGACTCGGTTTCTTTATCAGGATCAGGAAAGAGTTACACTGGATACACAGTCAATTAATGTTTCCTAGCCACCTAGTTGTCCCAAGCACTGTGCTAAGCTCTTTCACGTATGTCACCTCATTTTAACCTAGACCACAATTCTCTTGCTGCTGTCATCCCCATTTTACAGATAAGGAGACCAAGGCCAGAGGTTATGTGGCTTATCAAAGATCACATGGCCACGAAGGTCTCGAGTCCAGCGCCCCCCTGACCACTGCTGCGGCTCAACATTTCTATGACTGTTTCAGCAGGAGTTGGCATGAATGGAAACATTTGACAATGCAATTCGTTTTTCTCCAGAGAACATCCATGGTTCAGCACCCACACCAACACACAGGACACAGCAAGAGCCTTCCCTGAACTGGCTCTCCCGGGGAGGACCACTGTCCTTCCAGGACGATTCTCCCTACCTTTGTCATTCTCAGAAACCAGCAGCATGACAAAGAACAATAGGGGCAGGATCTCCTGGAGAAGCAGATGCAAGGCTCTGATCTATCCCCTTCCAGGGACCTGTGTGCCTCTGCTCTGAGGGGTCGAGGCAGCATTTTCTGGGGCTTTTCTTGGTGGGGGGGTGAAGCCTGCCAGATGTGTCCTGTGGCAGCAAGCCCCGTGCTCTCTGGCCTTCCCCCTCCTCAGTCGTGATGCCCACAGCACCTTCCACACCCCAGTGAGGAGCTGTGGGGAAACACAGCAGGTGCAGGGTGACTGACAGCGACCTCAGCCCTCCGAAAGCGGATCCCCCAGGAAGGCTGCAAGGCTCCTCAGAGGGCAGCTGACCCACTTCCTCACAGACGCGTCTGCCTCTACCAGCAGTCCCCACAGGTCTCAATGCTGAGAAATCAGTCTATCTTGTTGGACAAGAGGTGTTTTCCACCAGTGGAAGAAGAGAGGCTGAGAGCAAGATCTAGAACAAGAGCTGCGCGCGCGAGCGCACATACACACACACGCACGCGCGCACACACACACACGGGAATAAACAAGCAACAGATGGAGAGAACGAGAAGAGGGGCTGTTAAAAGTGATAGAGGGAGAGGGTGGACTGGAGGTGGTAGGAAAAGAGAGGAAAGGAAGGACAGAGAAAAGCAAACCACTGCAAACAGGCAGAAGGTGGCAGCCTTCATATCTCAAAACAAGGGCTCTGCAGGACACTTTCGTCAGCTCAGGATGACTTCAGCCTCCGAGGATTCTGGCAGAGCTGAACACTCTGCCTAGATGTGCTTTCCTGCCCCGGGACCCAGGTCTGCCCCAACAGCTCCCTCTCGGGCCACAGTGACTAGTTCTCGCCTGGGTGCATGACTCAAGGCAATGCAGTGAGACCTCATCCCAGCAGCTTTCTTGGAACCATTCTGAAAAGGAAGCTCTCTTCCACTGGGACTTTGGGTAAAAGGATGAGGAAAGCCTGGAGTTGCCAGAGACCACCACACAGGGAGATCCTACCTGAGGATGAAGCCAACACAGAGGGAAGCAGAACAGCAAGGTGGAGACACATTCCTGACAAGCTCTACTAAGCTCCTGGATCCAGCTGTGCCTGAAGCTATGCCTACCCTGGGACTTTCAAGTATATAATCTGAATCCCTTTTAGGCTTAAGTCAGTTTGAGTTGGAGGTTCTGTGGCTGGAAACGGAAATAGTCCCACTAGAATATGAAAACCCACCTTTTAGTCTTGCCTCTTATGCCAACTCCCAGAAACCCCACCTGACGACATACCCAGCTCTCCTGACAAAAATGGTGGCCAACAGGGCCTGGGACTGTCCCACAAGACAAACACAAAGGCCAATAAGAGAACTGCTGAATAATGATTTTTTAAAAGTGAGACTATCACAGGGAGAAAGGAGGGCTGTGCTCAGTCAACATAGGGAGGTGTTGTGACTCTCAGGCCCTTGGCACCTGTGCTTGCATGGGCCCCTTCCTCCACTAAAAGAAACGTCAAAAATTATATCTCGGGCTTCCCTGGTGGCGCAGTGGTTGAGAGTCCGCCTGCCGATGCAGGGGACGCGGGTTCGT
>NC_041231.1:11828393-11836219 GCF_002837175.3 Physeter macrocephalus
CATGCCGCGGAGCGGCTGGGCCCGTGAGCCATGGCCGCTGAGCCTGCGCGTCCGGAGCCTGTGCTCCGCAACGGGAGAGGCCGCAACAGTGAGATGCCCGCATACCGCAAAAAAAAAAAAAAAAAAAAAAAAAAAAAAATTATATCTTACAACCGCAGTGTACAGAGATGAATACAATCCAGGCTCATATTCTCTTTTTCCTTGTTATTAAAAAAAAAATTAAAACGTTTTCATGGGCCCTGAAAGCATCGTGGGCCCTGGGCACTGTGCCTGATCTGCCTAATGGAAATGCTGGCCCCAGGCCCGTATTATCCAGACTGCTTGCCTACACTGTCCTGGCTCCCTAGAGACAAACCCGATTTTATTTCCTTGTCTAGAGGGGTGGAAGGTCTGAGGAGTCCCTCAGAGCCCAGGCTGGCCTTTCTCTCTCTACCTGCTCACACTTCCCTGGGTCACTACCGTTTGGCCTCGCCTTCGGGGTACCCACTGCACTCGGTCACCCCTGTAGCCCAGCATTGTCACTCTGCATGGTGGGGAGCTGCTCTCGAGCTGTCTGGTGACAAGACCAGGAGTGCCTTGATGAGTGCCACGTCTGGTTCATTGATGTGCCCCAGGTCCCAGCTCAGGCCGGGGGCAGAACAGACCCCCAGCAGGGGAGGGACAGAGGACAAAGCCTACTTCCTACTTAGGAAACTCGTCACTTCAGATTTGCACTCAGGCCAGGCAGGACACAGAAGGGAAGGAGGCAAGCCGTGCGGGGATGCAGTGGGCTGGAGGTCTTCCTGGGTCGCTGTCTGCTCCAGAGGATGACGTGCTGACTTGCTAAGCTGGGTGGGTGGTGGTTACGTGGGTCGGCCCAGCAGGTGGGCAGGCATGAGTCAGCAAGAGAGGCCCCAGGTGAGCTCCTCGCCCCGATTCCCCCTCACTCACCCTCATCACTGGTGTGAGGCTCGGTGCCATTGTCGTGGTCAACTTCGTCGATGGTCCCTGGCTCGCTGTGTGGGCTGTCACTGCAAGGAAACATGGGGAGGGGACTCCTGGGGGGCTTTGTACCTCACACTGCCCTCAGCCTCCCGCAGGAGCTGGCCTAGCCCACCTCTGCGCCTTGACCCAGATCAGGCCAGGCCCACTTCATCCCATGTTTTTCAGCTGACCACCCACAGACCTTCCTAACAGAAAACCCACTCCCGGCCCCCTCACCCATTGGGAAGCTTCCCTGAATACCATCCCCCAACTGACCCCAGCCCTGAAATTGGCTGGGCTGTCTTCCTGGTAAAGGCTGCCAATGCCTAAGTGTTCTGTAAGATCTAGAGGGCAGTAAAACACCGACGTTTTTCCTCAGAAGGACTTCAAGCCGGAGCAAAAGGAACTTCGGAAGTACTCAGAGTCATCCATCTGGCCTGGCTCCCTGCCTGTCTTACAGCAGAGGTGACAAGCTCAGCGAGGTGGGTGAAGCTCCCGGGGACTGGGTTCCTCGGGGCTGCCTCACGGTGCTGCGTGCAAATCCACATCAGCCCAGGCGGCGAGCAGGCTGGCAACCGTGATGGGCCTAGGCGTAGAGTGAGCCCAGGACCATCAAACCTGTCATTAACGCACTGGGATAATTTCATCAGCTGCTGCCCCCTCACTGGATGGTAAGCTTCTTGAGGCCAGGGTTCATTCACATAGTGAGCCAATCAGTTTTTTTTTTTTAATCAAACCATTGATCGAGTCTTAATCTATGCCAGGCACAGTGCTAGGTAAGAGGGATGCGTTGATGGGTAACGTGGACACAAACCCTGCCCTCATGGGCTGAGAAACAGAAGTGCTACAAGTTGAAATGTGTTATATAGGCACAAATGAGCAGAGACAAGAACAGGCGAGGGGACCTACATAGGGTGTCAAGGAAGGCTTCTTGGAGGTGACATTTACAATACCATTTCAAGGAATATGGACTTTATTATGAAAAATTCTCCGGGATAACTTCCAGACTCTGCACAATGGCTTAAGACCTTTCATAACCTGGCTCCTGCTGGCCTGCGGGGCCTCCTCCCTCACCATTCTCTCGTCACATGCAACACTGCAGGCATACAGAACGCTTTTCATTTTATTGCATGCTCCAGGCCTAGCACATTCTTTGCCAGCTCTCACCTGGCTCACCCAGTTCATCCTTTGGGTCTCAGTCAAGTCACCGTGTTTCCTCCAGGAAGCCTTTCCTGACCTCCCTACATTGGCTCCAGGGCCCCTACTCCTAGAGCTGCCTGTTTCCTCCTCCCTGTCTCAGGGGTTACTCCTGGTCAGGTTACATCCCTGCCCCTCAGCCCAGGGCCTGGCCCAGGACAGATGCTCAGTAACCATTTGGTGAATGAATGAATGTTGTCCACTGTGATGAGACCCTCAACCAAATCCTCCTTTTTGGCTTTGAAAACTCCTCCAAAATTACCATGTAATTAATAGTGTTCCTTTCTCATGGGGCACAAACGGGATTAAGGAAAGTGTGGTTATTGTATGTAGTGCTTTGGTAAGTATGCTAAGATCTGTACGTGCCTTCCCAGAGCACTAATTATATATATTGCAGCAAGAAAAGAAAACTGGTAATGGCTGCAAAAGTGATAAAGTTGAAAAGCTTCTCTTTGTCTAAAAAGTGTGCTTGCTGGCTGTAGGATTTCTGTTACAGATCAGGGACAGACTGGCTCCAGGTGCCTCAGATGAGATTAGAGAGCTGTGGCCCGGTGTTTGTACGCAGAGCAGTGTTGCAGAGAAACAAGGAGGCTGGAACGTTTCCCTTCTTTGAAGTCGCTGCCCAAATATGCCCACAGAACTAAAGCGAGACAAGAGTCCAGGAACGCTCTGACAATCAAAAGACTAACTCCCCTGTAGACATCTGGCTGAAAGCAGTGTGGGTAATACCTAAACGTAACAGCTGTGCGTTGTCCTGGATTGGGAAGAAAGAGTAGGAACCCTTTGGTTTTTGTCAGTTGGTTCTGAATTTTCTGTCTTCACAGAAATGTCCTATTTTCACCGTATTTTAAGGTCTTAGCCTGGGGAAGGTAGTCAGCCCTGAGTTTGATAAGATTCTAAAATATTTCTCCCAAGACCCAGCGTAGCACCAGGTACACAGAGGTGCCCAACTAGCACCTGTTGGCCTGGTGTGGAGCTCTCAAACAAACTTTGCCAGGAAAAGAGAACTCTAGCTGGTAGGGGACAAGGGTGGGAAGTGTCATTCTCAGTTTACGAGGCTGAGGTGGGGATTATGCACCCCCCTGCTGGCTGAGATGCGCTTGCAGCTCACCTGGCCAATGAGAGCATTACATACATCTCCTAATCGATGGGATTAGTTCACCAGACCCAAGCATCAGGAGGAGACATAATTCTTGGGCTTGTGTTAAAACATTTGGGAAGGAGAAGCCCTTTTTCCACTGGGGATGGCGAGAGAACAGGCTCTAAACTGGAGTTACCAGATGCCTCTTTGAAACTACCAAGGGAGAGGCTGCCTGAGAATGAAGCCAACGTATAAGAAAGCAGCCAGGGGCTGGGAATTGCAGGACTGAGTCCTGATGATAATAGTTGAACCCCTGAATCTAGCTATACCGAAAGCCATGATCCCAGACTTTATTTAGTTAAAACTAAATTCCCAATTGGCTTAAGCCAGTTTGACTTGTATTTCTGTCCCTTATAAACCAAGACAGTCTTAACTGATGCACCTATCCCTCGTATAAGGCTGGTGCGAAGCTCAAATGAGAAAATATATATGGGAGTACAGACTAAAAAGCAGTAAGATAATCAAAGGGTTTCTTACTGTTCTAGTTCCACAGTAACAACAACAACGATGATAATAATAATATTAAGAAAAATGGAATCTTACCAATATTCTTCCCCTCCAGCCATGCATTTTTCATACACAGGTCCCTCTAGCTCCCGGGGGCTGGGGAAGATGGCTTCATGGTGGATGATGATGGTTTTGATGACTTCGTTGACATGTGCCTGGCAGGACACAGGGTCTTGCCCATCAGGGATGTGCATGAGCGTGGGCCCGAAGCAGATGGCCAGGTTGTAGGGATCCATCATGTTCTCGTCACTGTATTGCGAGAGGCTACGAGAAAGGAGTACCCACGAGTCACCAGGGAAAGGTGAAAGCTCCCGCGTGGTTTCTTTCTCTTGGGGGCTGTACTCAAGTTCAGGAGGGTGCCATGTTCTAGGAACAATTGTACCTACAAACCTCAGGACACCCCCTCCCAAAGGAGGCCAGGGCTGAGTCAAAGAGGGGGTCCCCCCCTTGGCTGGGCAACTCACTGGTTGAGGAAAGCGAAGAGGTATCTCATGACCACGATGACCACGCGGGGAAGGGTGATGAGGATTTGTTGGATCTGGTGCACCCTCTCAGCTGGGTTCTCCAGTTCTGTAACATAAAGGGACTTTTCAGGGAGCCTTTCATCATCAGAGCCAAGTAGCTGACACCTGTGAGTCCCACCTGTGAGATCAGCCCACGTGGTTCAGGAGGAGGCAGTTTGTTTTGTTTTAATTAATTAATTAATTTATTTATTTTTGGCTGTGTTGGGTCTTCGTTGCTGCACGTGGGCTTTCTCTAGTTGCAGCAAGCGGGGGCTACTCTTGGTTGTGGTGTGCGAGCTTCTCATTGCGGTGGCTTCTCTTGCTGCGGAGCACGGGCTCTAGGCGCAAGGGCTTCAGTAGTTGTGGCTCGCGGGCTCTAGAGCGCAGGCTCAGTAGCTGTGGTGCACGGGCTTAGTTGCTCCGCGGCATGCGGGATCTTCCCAGACCAGGGATCAAACCGTGTCCCCTGCATTGGCAGGCAGATTCTTAACCACTGCGCCACCAGGGAAGCCCAGGGGAGGCAGTTTTACTCTCCGTTCCAGGGATGGAAATGTGACCCTGGCCTGGCCAATCAGAGCATCAAATTTCCCTAGCCACAGGGCTGGGCCCAGGGAGGGGGTCCATGGCCTAATCAGAACAAATCAGGGTTGATCCTTGGGACTCAGCTGGAGAAACCTAGAGAGAAGTTCCCTCTTGAAACTGGGTAGAGGAGCAGCTGGGGGCTCCCTGGAAAGAAGATGGTGTCCGGGAGTGAAGTCACCACAGAGCTGGAGGGGACAGATTCCTGAAGATGTCGTGTGAGGTCTGGGTCCAGCTGGACCTAAACTTTTCAGATATATGAGCCAATACATTCCCTTTTATGGGTTAAGTCAGTGTAAGCTGAGTTTCTGTCACCTGTAGCCTATGAGTCCTGATGAACACAGGCAGGGACCAGGTTTTATTAGACTCTTTAAAAACACCAGCTGCAGCACAGGCCTGGCACAGAGTAGGTGCTCAGGAAATGAGCACTGAATAAATAACCACCTCCTGAGCTGTATATTGGTCAAAGAGCCTGGGGATTACTGGGCTCTTGTCTCTGACCCCTGTTTTCAGGTCAACCCTGGCGATACAGACGTTTAATCAGTCAGGCCAGGGTTGGGGGCAGCAAATTGGGCTTGATAAGGAGAAAAAAGTGCTTTGTGGGTTTTCTCCGTAGACAGAGAAAGCTCAGGCTAAGAGTGAGATACCAAAGCTCCAATGATTATCTGCAGGGCTGATGCATAAACCCATGTCAGTTTCTTTTTCAGAGAAAAACACGTTTTCCTCACTCAGCCCCTCCTTTCTCCAGCCTCCATATTCCGTCAGCATGTTCCTTTTAAAACACAGCTTCCCCCTTTCTCCTCTGTATCCAAGGCCCTTCATGATGGAGCTTCAACCACCCTTGCCTGCTTCATCTCCCAGCTGCCGCCCCTTCTCCAAGTATCTGAAGATGATTGAGATCCATGCTTCTCAGATGAAGTGTGCGTGCACTTCTGGGGCACTTACAAATACGTGGGGCATTCTCTGGGGTTGTTGCAGTGACTGGAGGGTGCCACTGGCATTTGGGATCCAGGGGCCAAGGTGCTAAGTGTCCTGAATATGTGGGACACACAACAAGGCGCTGGTCTACCCAAAACGCCAGGTGCCCCGCAGAAGAACTGTGCCAGGCCACCTTAGCCACCCACCACCCCTCCACCCAAACACACAAAGGCTCTCCTGCTCCACGCCTTTGCACACACACACACTGGTGATCTCTCTTCTCCACCTGGCATGCTCCAGCCTACCTTCAAGGTCTGGCGCCTCACCAAGGCCTCCACACAGAGTGGAAGGCTCTGGCACACGTATCGAGTCCACTGCCCCCCATACAGGCCCCTCCATGTCCTTGGCTTCAGTCACAGTGCCCTAGACCACCTCCACTACTGTTTATTAATACTGTTTTCTTAAATACATTTCTTTAAAAAAGGAGACCTTACTCACTCTGTAATGGAGAAACCAGGATCACTTGCCATAATTAGAAGGTAACAGAAAAAGAGATACAGGGTTTCCCTGGTGGCGCAGTGGTTGAGAGTCCGCCTACCGATGCAGGGGACACGGGTTCGTGCCCCGGTCCGGGAGGATGCCACGTGCCGCGGAGCGGCTGGGCCTGTGAGCCACGGCCGCTGCCGTGCCCCGCCACGGGAGAGGCCACAACGGTGAGAGGCCCGCGTACCGCAAAAAAAAAAAAAAAAAAAAAAAAAAAAAAAAAAAAAAAGAGATACAATGAAAGCAAAACAACGTTACCAAATTATAGGTAGACATTGTTTTATACAAAAGTTCCTGAGACTGAGGCCCTGCTCTCTCTGTTTAGCAGGGAGATTGACTTGTATGTTGGGGGCAGAGGGGGTGTCACTCCTTGATGTAACCAAGGCTTTGGGAGGGAACTGAGGAGGGACTTTTCCTCTCACACTGTCATTCAAGGTACACAATGCCATGACCTTGTACCAGGGGCCGAACACCTTGTCCGCTCAGGAACTGGGCTATTGGAGCTTCTGGAAATACTGGCTGAGCAGGTGACATGGGGCTCAGACAGGGATGGGCCTCTGTGGCCTGGGATTTCTGAGAGGTGGTCTGGAGCCTGAAGTTGATCAGGAAAGATGAGCAGGAAGTACTGGGGGGCAGAAGAGTGGAGGAAGAGCCTTTCACACAACACAAATAAGAGGGTTCAAGCCTCCCTAGGCTCTTGTCACCTCCTGGGGCACTTCCCTGGCTGCAAATATCCCTCAGAACACTGCGAGAAGCATCCCTAGTGAAACGGGGTGTGGGGCAACTTTTCTGTAACTCAAAGAGTTTATTTTAAAAATTTTAAAAAAAAGAGTTTATTCCAAAATACTAACATTCTAATATTCTAAAATTAAAAGTTTATTTAAAAAAATACTCCTAAAAGGTTGCCGTGGATTTTGGCATCTTACAGTCAAGGTGCCTTTACTTCAGCCCCTAGATTGGGCTCCTGCCTTTATCCACAGAAATACTAGTCAAGAAGGACTCTCATGGCTAGTGATGTCAGAGGAAGCCCCCAATCAACTTATTTTCATCATTTCCCTGTTTGCCATATTGCTGACCTGACTCCCAAACCTTCCATGGCTCCCTGTAGCCCAAGGGGAAAAGCTCTGGAATCCTTGCAAGGCATTCAAGGTCTTCCCTTTCTTGCTCCATCTGACCCTTCCAGCATCTTCCACCATGTACTGGCTGGGACACCCTCCTGCTGGTCCCATTGATCTGTGTGTCTCCAACCCTCCCTAGGATCCCTGAGTCCACTCCTCCCCGAAGACTCTACTCACATCATTCTCCCTCAGCTGTGATCCTCTGCCTCTTCCCTTCTGAGCTCCTCCTATGCCCAGAGGTGTACCATGCCCATGAGTCCTTCTATTATAAACCATCTTGTTATTTCCACAACTAGGTTTTTGTTTTTGTGTTTGTGTGTGTGTGTGTGTGTGTGTGTGTGTGTGTGTGTGTGTGTG
>NC_041231.1:11836445-11863718 GCF_002837175.3 Physeter macrocephalus
GGATCTTCCCGGACCGGGGCACGAACCCGTGTCCCCTGCATCCGCAGGCGGATTCTCAACCACTGCGACACCAGGGAAGCCCACACAACTAGATTTTAAGTTCCATGAGGACAAGAGTCATTTGGCTTCTTTCAAGGCACCCCTCCCCTGCTGCGATGAGCCTGGAGCGCAGCTTCAATAAAGATTGGTCAAGAAATTGATCATTCCACCTGGGAAATACTTACTAATAGTAGATATCAAATCTTGAAACCTTTCCTTAGGAAAGAGCGGGTTTTCCAGTCCTCGGAAATACAGTTTTAGAACGCCAGCGACTGAATTGATATCTCGTTCATTTTGATCATCCACAAGCGGGTCTTCACCTAAGGGGAAACAAGAGATGACGATTCAGCTCGGTAAGGGGGCAGGGTGCGTGCAGATGGCGGAAGAGGTGACCTGGCCCAGCCTGAACTGGAGGACAGAGGTGACAGCCTCCGCCACACAGCATGCTTGGAGTGCTCCCTGCAGCGGATTCTGAAACTGCTCCAATCTGTAAGAACGCTGCAGAACTAAAATAATGAACATCCGTCACCCTACACTTACACTCATCTTGCCACATTTGCTCTCCCTCCCTTTCTCTACTTATATTTAGTACTGCTCAATTATTTGAGAGTGTTTTGTAGACATTACAACACATCACTGCTAAATACCTCAACACATTCTTCCTAAGCATAAGGGTATTCCCCTACGTAACCGTGTATTACACCTAAGAAAATTAACAAGAGTTCCAAAACACCGTCTCACAGACTTTACTCAAACATTCCCCATTGTCCCACGTCTTTTATAGAATTTTTCAAAAGCTAAGATCTCATCAGTGTTCACACAATTCATTCGGTTGTTATGCTTCGTTAGTCTTCTGAATGCAAAATAGACCCCAACATTTTTATTGTTAGTTTGCTTTTCATTATACTGACTTTGATTGAAGAGTCCAGGCCAAGTGCCTTGTAGAATGCCTCACATTCAGGATTTGTCTGATTGCTTCCTCATGATCAGAGTCAGGTTAAATATTGTGGGCAAGAATACTATGTGGGTAATGCTTGATCACTGGGTTAAGGTGGTGGCCTCTGGATCTCTACACTGGAAAGGTATATTTTCTCCTTTGTAATAACAAGTGTAAAATATAAAATATTTTTGTAAACAATAAGTGATCTATGTGCATGTCATCATGCTTAACGTATTTTACCCAGTGCTTTGAGCATCCAATGATAACTTTTGCCCAAATCAATTACTACCCTGCGGTTCTAACAAAATGGTGATTTTCTGATTCTGTCATTCCACCTACAATTATTAGGTGGCATTCTTCCCTAAAGAAGAGCTTTCTCCGTGTTCCCTCCACCCTCCTATTTTTTTTTAAACATTTTATGGGCTTGTTTTTATAATTTTTAATTCAAAGTGTTATAACCCACTACATCACTATTCATTGGGATGCTCAGATTGTCCCCAGATTTGGCCAGGGGGAGTCCTTTCTCATGTCCTTTGATGCGACCTCTATTGAGCACTTAATTGCTTTCTGGCATGAAAGATGTCCCTGAATCACCTGGTACTTTCCTTGACCTAGACCTGGAATTAAAAACTTCTCTAAGGAGCTTTATCTGCTTTTTGTAGGGCATGGTATTTAGAAACCAAGATCTAGGTTCTAGGTGTGCTCATTGCTACAGGAGTGTCATAAAGAACATCTAGGCTCTTTCAATGCATAGAGCTAGAATATACATATATTTTTTTTCACAAGTTCACACTGATATTTCTAATTCATGTTTAAGATACAATGTTTTCTTTACCTTCCTTTATTTTGTATTTGCATTTCATTTTTCTTACAGTGAAAATCTTGTTCTGAATATTTATAATTGATATTTTAATGTATCTGCCTTATCCTACAATATACATAAAATAGTTTCAGATTTTTAATAGCAATAGCACCACTAGCAATAAACCTACTACATAAAATTACCATTTATTCGCAGGGCTTTTTTTTGTTTTTTAGGCCCTCAGAATGTATCCCACTAAAGACATGAGCAGAAAACACAAAGTAGATGAGTGGTTGCCAAGGGATGGGGGCTGGGGTGTAAAGGGTACAGGGAGTGACTACAGTACAAATGGGTACAGGGTTCCTTTTAGGGGTGATGATAATTTTCTGAAATTAGATTATGGTGATGATGTACGAATCTATAAATATACTAGAAACTACTAAAATATACACTTTAAAAAATGGATGAGCCTTATGGTATGTAATTCAATAGAGCTGTTAAAAAAATGTATGACCAGAGCACATGATGAAAAGTTATTCTCTGTATGGTTGTCAGTCTGATAATATGGCTTATTTGTTTCTACTTATGTTCAATGTTAGGGATTTAATTTTTTTAGAAATCCTTTTTTTGTAAAAAGTATGCAATTTTGAAAATATAAAGCATCCACATGTTCCAGGAGTCATAACCAGATGAAAAGTTGCTTGCAGAGAAGCCCTATTCTTATTCTTCTCTCCCTACACCTTACATTTAACCATTTTCATTAGTCTCTGGTTTGTCCCGCTAATCTTTCTTTCCGCAAAAATAAGCAAATACACATATACAATTTTTTTACGTTCCCTCATTTCTTACATAAAATGGAAGTAGCACACTCTGCTACTACATATACTTGTTTCTTCTCTTAACAGTAAATCCTAGAAATCCCTCCTTGTCAGTTCATACAGATCTTCATTTTTTTTCTGATGGCCGCAAACGACTCTATTTCATGGATAGACCGTAATGTAGTCAACCAGTCTCCTATGGATTGACATTCCCATCTTTTGCTGTTACGAATACTGCCACAACAAATAACCTTGTACCTGTGTTTCTTATTCATAGAGGTGTGTCTCTGTGGTAGGTTCCTAGAAGTGGGATTGCTGGGTCAAAGGGCAAACAAACGTGTAGTTTCATCAGATAAAGCCAAATTCTCCTCCAGTGGGGCTGCACCATTTTCTCCTCCTACCAGCAACATAGGAGAAGGCTGCTTTTCCATAGCCCTGCCCATGGAATGTCTTTTAAATTTTTGCCAATTGCACAGGGGAAAATATCTCAGGAGAGCAGCACTTTTCAGTTTAATGGGGGGTTGCTGAGCTAGTTCACCACCAGGAGTTTCCATAGGGGACGTGAAAGGAAGCAGGCAGCAATCTGACACCTCCCTGAAGGTGCTGAGAGAGGTCTGCTCAGTGGGCTCCTCCTCCTCCTCCTCCCAGAACAGCCCAGAGCAATCTCAGTCTGGCAAGCAATGAAGAGCAGAACTGCAAATTCATACTTGGATCTCTATACTCTGCCTCTGTGGGAAGAGAATGTGTGTCACTGCCAGGGCCTCTGCTGGCCCCAACATGCTTCGGTGCAAATTAGAGAAAGACACCCCGCCGCTTCCTGAACCAGGGCTTGTGCCTTCCAGGGCATGAGTCAGAGTTCAGCACACTCCTGTCCTCGTGGCCGGGTACTCTTGTGCAGTGCCCAGCCTGAACAACTGTGTGTGGCGGCCCATGCACTGTGTTCCATAGGTCAACCTCTCAGACGTTCCCATAGGAGGAGATGAAAATGCTTCCCCCACGGGGGTTGAAGGTAAATGTCCCCAGCACTTCATGGCTGCTCTTTACTGGTACTGGCCACTTGCCAGATTCTGCTCCCTCAGATCACTGTCTCCGGAAAAGGAGTCATCGGGGACCCACCAGCCTGCACTGAATGGATCTGGTTTTGCCTTACACACACACACACACACACACACGCACACTCCATTCTTGCTCTTCCTCCCAGAAGGCACTTCGTCCACAAAAGGAGCCACCCAAACACTCCTCCCTCCTAGCCCAGGCCTTTGGCTCTCTGCAAGCGTTGCCAATTTTGGTTCCAGAAATGAAGGGAATTCCAGAGTTCAAGATGAGCAGGATGGTGTATGTGAATGATGGCTTCCTCCAGGAGGAGAATTAGAGCTCAAAATTCCAGGCCAGTCCAAGAGAAAGCTAGTTCCCACTTTGCTAGCTAGTTTCCCGGGGAGGGAGGCAGAATTATTACCAAACAGCCCTGCCTGCAGCCTGCTCCCAGCCAGGTCGCCCCAGCATTGCCTAAGGGCTGAAGGCAGGCTGCACCCAGGGCCGAGTGAACACACGGTGTGTGCTCACAGCTCTAGGGGAACGTGCTGCTGGATGGGGGCATGGCAGCAAGCCCGCAGGTGGTCTCTCCAGGGCAGGCCTCTGCGGCCAGGACCCTCCCAGCCCCATCCCAAGGCTCCGCAACGTGACAACCCCTCCCTGTGTCTCCCGCTCACACCCCTCTTCCTGGGGTAGGAAACAGATCTGAGAAGGGCCACATCCAGAGTCTAGAATGTGTCAGATCCTACACGCCATGATTTCAGCCCCAAATCCAAACGCTATGTTGATGTGAGCACAGTGAAAGGACCATTGACTCCCTTTCCAGCCACCCTTCCACATGAGGAGAGAACACAGGCAGCTCTCTCATCTTTTACATACCAAAAGCACAGGGGATTGGTTTGTGGGGAAAACAGAGAGGCAAAAAACTAGCCTGGGAGACAACAGCAAACCACAGCACAGCTGCTGATTACTGCTTTTCCACGATGTTTTCTCCTTCCTTTTGCCAGAAGATTACAGGAAGATCTCAAAACTTGAGTGCTGAGTTTGAGATTTATTGACAGCAAAATATAATAACAGAAATCATAATCCCAACTAAAACCCTGGTCGACTCATGTCAGAGGAGAAAGAAAGTGGGTTTAGGAATAATAAGCCCAAAATGGATTTCCAACATGTAATTTTTCAGAAGCTTAAGGAAAAGAGGTCTGTGCTCCTTTCCACAGCCTTCTGCAAGGAGCGCAGGCAAGAGCTTCGCCCAAAGAGAGAAAAAAAGGGGCCAAGGAGGAAAAGACCCATGTCTGTTTGAACAAGTGGCAAAGGACAGGCACCCTGCAGGGATTAGAGAGTTTAAAATTTTAAAAATAAAAGGAAGAAAGGAAAAACACACAATGTACTGGCTTGGAGAGAAAGTTCCATCACAAGTTAGAGCAGGTGGGCCGCGAGGAGTGGGCTCGGGCCGCTTGCTGCCAGGGGCTGAGGAGAACACAGCGGCGAGCCAGGGAGAGGGAAGCTGGTTTCAGGAGAGGGGGGAGGAGGTGCCCCGAGGGTCAGCCAGGTCAGGAACCCAAACCCAGGGCCAGTGGGTGGTGAATGTCAAGAAACAGCAAGTAATGCGTGTGAAATCTGGGTACCAGCCAGCCCAGAGAAGCCAAAAAGGGTTTTTCTAAAAGAGACATCCCAGGAACTATTCCTTTAGAATAAGCCATGCTCCCGTGTAGGCTCGGGTGGAGCCGAAGGACGAAGCCAGCAAGAGAATGAGATTCATCCTGGAATGGGGGTGAGAGGGAGAGGGGCCAACTGCACACATGAGGCAAAGAAAAAGCAGAAAACAATTTTTGCAGCTGAGGTTTGGGTCAGGTGATCTCTTTGCTCCAAGGAGCAGAGAACTCTAATTTGCACAAATACCCCTCCAAGGCACCTGAGCAAGTAACAGCAGGTGCTGACCTAAGAAATCACGTTCAGGAAGGAAAGAAAGCAGCGCTGCTGGGGTGAGGATTGGGCCTGGCTGCCTGGTACAGCAAGGTACTTACTCACAAGACACTGGCAAGTAAGAAAACACAAAGGGGAGCGGTCACCGGGCTGGAGGCACCAGGCAGTTTACTCATGACATACAAGGAATTCTCTCTGATGGGATGAACCCCCGGGAGGATGGAACCAGCAAAGGGTCCAGACCACGGCTCTGTTCACTTACAATGAACACAGGGCAGGAGGGGTGTTAAGGAACTGGGGGAAATAAAGAAACCAAACCCTGGCTGGGCTGTCTGTCGTTGCCAAGAGAAGCTCAGGGAAATGCTGAATGACACTTCTATCAGAGATGCTGAGGGGAGGATACCCCTTGCTTTGTGGGCTTTGCACATGCTGTTCCCTTGGCCTGGAACGCCCTTTCCCTGCTTCCCCTGACTCTTACTCTTCAAGCCTCAGCTTAGGCATTTCCTCCTCCAGGAAGCCTTTCGAGGCTTTGCTAGTCCTTCCCCTCCCACCCAAGCTGGGCTAGGGGCTCTCATGCTACCCAGCGCTCACTCCATCCTTGCGCTGACCGTGCTGTTTACTAAACCGGTTCTCTGCTGGCAGTGACTTGTCTGTTGTTCCTGTCATATTGACAGGCCCCTAGTCCATTACCCAGTGCAGCGTAGGGCTCAATGCAGGCTTGTTGAGTGGATGAATAAATGCGTGAGTAGGAGCTTGGAGCAGGGCAATTCTGGGGCTCCCTGGTTCTAAGTACCCAAGATCCTGGAGTGGGCTCCAAACCCTAAGCTCCCCAGGACCCTCCTCATGT
This sequence comes from Physeter macrocephalus, assembly GCF_002837175.3. Classification (NCBI taxonomy): domain Eukaryota; kingdom Metazoa; phylum Chordata; class Mammalia; order Artiodactyla; family Physeteridae; genus Physeter; species Physeter macrocephalus. The sequence continues at coordinate 11,842,850 of NC_041231.1, forward strand.
GTCACTGAGAGCCACATCCAGCCCAATCCTGCTCTCCGCACCCGGTTCCAAGCCAGAGTGCCTAGCACTGCAAAGCTCTGTGCTGGGGGCTATGGTGGTGACTGCCTGGGGCTGACAGACTGCTTCCTCTACCCTGGAGCGAGATCTCAGGACGGAAGCGGGAGGATAGGGCCACGGTGAGTCTGCTCAGGAGGCAGCGCCTCCAGGGGAAGCCTGGTAATAAGTCGGGAGAATTCTAGGGCTGGAGCCCCGGGGAGAGGCTTGCTCAGAGCACAACCAACAGGGACAAACCATACACCTTCCAAGGCTATTAGGAGGATTACATAGAAGAATGGGTAAGAAAGTGCTTTGTAACTTGGGATGTGATGTATTGCGGGGAAATGGGTTTGGGATCGGGGTCCTCAGACCAAACTTAGTACCTTCACTACTCAGAGAACACTGTAGTAAATCAGAGCTGAGGAGTAACTACGGAGATGGGATGCTTCCAAACGCTGTGAAACTAGAGGTGGAGATATTGCTTAGGGCGCCCCACACTGGCTCGTCTCTCCTCCCTGGGACGGACTTTGTTCAACAACCAGAGAGCGTGACGCTGGAAAATATTTCCTTGAACGGAAATGCACGGACTCTCAGTTTCACTGTAGTAGCAAGGTATGTACTAGTATAAAAAGGCAGAGGTTTAAGAAGAATTGAGCTCCTCCTGACCCTAGTAAGTCCTTACTTTGCTTGGACACTGCCACTGGCCATCTGTTCCCATCAGGGATCCTGAGGCCAAGGGAGGCTCAACCAAATAAGCCACATTCTGGTGGCCACTTCATTTCTGATAAGCTTTTATACCAAAGTGGGAACTAGGTAACCTCCCCGAGGGTGGGGGAGTATAGCTTTGCCAAAAACACTGCATAAAAAAGAATTAGGCAATTCTAAGCCACTCCATGTTATCTAGCTTCTTCCAACTTTTCTAAAACACAGCAGCCTTTACAGATTCACACTATAATTCCAAGGCCCTCTTTCCCAGCAACCACTGTAGAGCCCACCAGAGAAAGTCACCCATGTGTGCTGGTAAATGTTCAACAGCTAGCTCTTTGGCAGGCAAAAGAAAAAGATCAAAGGTCTTAGTGTTTTGCCAATTTCTGTGGTGTAAATACTCCCACCTTGGCTGATTTCGAGCTACCAAGGTGAAGTTGGGAAGAGATGTTGATACAAGCTGCCCCAGCACCACTGGCTCTAAGACATGCGTTAACACCCATCCCGGCTTCCTCTGGACACAAGCTGGAGATGATCACTCCACACCTACCTCTCTCAAAGGAATTTTTGATGTCATTGACTTCAACCTGGGATCCTGGCACTCTGAAGATCCCTTGCTGCTGGAGTCCTAAAAGAAATAAACAAACAAAAAAAGAAAGAGAAAAATGCCTTGAGCTCATCAGACCACTGGGAACACGGAAGACTCTCCCCACTGCTTGCCTCTTTCTCCCGCCATCCTTTGTAACAGAGTCATTCCCAGTGACCGTCTCCTGGCAGAAGCCCAAGAGGAGCCTTTGCGATGCACTTCGGCTGGTCCAAATACTCAGGCACATTCTGCTTCATATGTCTAGGGTCTCTTGTTTGGGCTTGAAGGAAACGAGAAGTTTATATCAACACTGGGCCAGTGAATGACTTCCACTTTAACCCACAGGTCAGCTCAGTCAAATAACTGGGTAGTGAACGCTGCCCAGCGCGTTCATCAGTTGCACTGGTCCCAAGTAGCTTGGCCTGAGTTTACGAATGCCCTCGGAGTTTAACAGCCACAGAGATTTTGAATGAGAATGATTAATGCCACGCCCTCAACCGTTCCCTCGCCCATCACAGACAACGTCTTCCTTCAAGAGAATCTAGAGTCTAGAGCGCATGCTGGCTTGGGATCAAGGAGTCTGGGGGACATTAACTTATTGAAGAAGGACAATCTCATTTTTTATGTGTTTCTACAAGGCCTTAACAAAGAGGAGAGCTTGATACCTGACACAGCAGTAACAACAAAACAGTGACCTATAAGACTGAAAGAATTAGAGGGCCTCCCTCATCTGAAAAGGGAATTAAGACTGGGATCCTTTCCCAGAGTTTTCAGTTTTTCTATATGAAACAACTCTCCACTTTATAATTCAGGAAAGTGTTTACCCTTAAAGGCAGGCTTTAGTTAAAGTTTGGTTTGTACATATAGTATGTGCTCAATAAACGCTGTTCATTTCTTTCGTGCTGAATTTCTACCACCTGTGTCTCTTACCCCATCCTCCTGGCTCATTCCTGTCCGGTTACGCTGGCCTTCTCTCCCATATTAGGCCTTGACACTTGCCATTCTCTCCACCTGGACTGCATGGCTGGCTTCTTCTACTCAAATATCACCCCCTCGGAGACGGCTCTCCTTACAACCTTAGCCAAAGCAGGCCTGCCCTCCTCCAGCCATTCTCTATCCCCTTTAATTAGTTCCCTGGCATTATCACTATCTGAAATTATATTATTTGTCTCTCTGCTTGTTCATTCCCTTGCCCTTTTAACTGGTCATGTAAGCTACCTAGGGCCAGCATCCTACCTGTCTGGTTCGTGGCTATGCTGCCATTGTCAAAAACAGTGCCTGGTATGCACTCTGGAAATATATTTTTGGAGGGCTGAATAAACGAATAGATGGAGGCACAATTTAAGTGCTGGGGACACCGTGTGGCAAATTCCAGACACTCTATCTCCTCCATGGAGCTTACCACAGTCTAGAAGGATGAACCGATCGGTTGACCAACCTCATTCAGCGCTCAAAGCGCAGAGCTCTGGGCTCGGGGGGGAGCAAGAAAGGAACTAAAACAGTTCTCCCACGTGCCCTCCCTGCTCCTAGGTTCTCCTAGCTCCTGGGTCTTCTCACCACCACCTTCAGTTCCCCCGAGACGCAAGGCTCAACAGACAGCACTCAAGATAGCAGCTGTTCTATAGAACGTTTTCCCTCTCAGAAGCAGAGCAGCAACAGGAAATTCTTCCCAGACGAATTTGAATCTCATTTCTTATGAGAACAGCCTAGCACCTGTTCTGGAAAGAGCGGAAAACACTGCCCTGAGATCGAGCTTACCGTATAAGTTGATGTATCTGATGCAGCTCTCGACGACCAGTGGTATAGCTTGTCCTGAATCCTTAAGACAAAAAGTTGTGAGTGGTATTGGACTTGGCAACCACCACAGGAGAGAAGACACTGCAAACACAGATTATGAACTCAAGCCAGAATATTAGTACCATCAGATTAGTAGGAAAACAAGCAAGGAACCACTAATTCTAAAGTCTCCACAAACAGTTAAAATAGAAAGTCTTCTGTGATTGCAGAAAAGCCATAGCTGTGATCATTTTAAAGAAATGCTCTGTCTTCCTATTCAGCTGGGAAGGAATCAGGGCTCCGGAGGCCTGATAGGCACATCAGGGAAGGGGAGGGAGCCCACCACCTGGAGGGGCGGGAATCCGCCCTCGAAGACTTCCCTGCCCCCCACTGCCCTCAGCCCCATCTCAACTCTGTTCTCCCAGCGCTCAGGGCAGGATCAAGGCCTCTGCCTAGTACTATAGGACCTGCTGCCAGAATTAAGAAGGACACACCACGGGGGAAGCAAGGCTGGCCCCAGGGATCCTTTTGAGCTCGGAGGAGGGAAGACCAATTCTACTCACAACGTAACGACCTAAACAGCCAGACAGATATCTGCTTACCAGTAAACACATTACAAGGAAAAGTTCTAGAAACAGCTAACGTCAGCCAATGACCACTGAGTGGCAACCTCAGTCAGAAAGGCTGAATGAGATGCAGTTCTAAATACATGCATCTGGGGTGTGAATGTATTTTCAATTATATTTCCCTAGACTGGCCCACGGCCACAGAGAGCTGGGCAAGGGATAATTTTCTTTCGGATTCCATGACTGTTTGACCTCTCTGCTATTTCAGGCCACTTACAGAGCATACAATTTTTTTTAAAAAATCTCTTTGAAAAGGGGCCAAATTAAGCATTAGCCTCCTCAGAAGGTGAGGAAGCAATGAGGCATATGTAATATGCTCACGTAAAGGGACAGAGAAAAAAACCCATGAATTTGGATGCTTTCGTGGCTCCTCCACACCCCACCTGCAAATCCTTTCCTTGATTAACTACAGTCACAGAGAGGATAATAAAGTGGACTCATTGGCAACAGGCAAGGCGGGCCCTGTGCTACAAGTCAGGGCTAAAGACGGGTTCCATCCAGTTGAATGGGGCTGACGGACCTTTCCAGTAAATACCTGGTTCCTGGTTCGAGCATTTCTTCTTCCTCTGATAACAAAAAATAAACAGGCAGCAGAGCAGAAGAAAAAGAAAAGATTACGCAGAAGTAATAAGACCAGTTAGAGCAAGCAGCTCCTTCAGAGTCCGGGAACGCCGAAATGCAATGGCAGCCAGCGGAGGTCCGGGGGAGACGGCAGGCAACCTGTGGGCCCAGTGGAGCACCGGACCTGCCCGGCCAGCCTTCCAGGGTGGCTGCCTCGGACGCCAGGGGGCAAAGGGACCGCTTTCAGTCCTTGTCAAAGGGCAGGAACGGTGTGTAGTGAACACCTGCCTCACCCTAAGTCTAGCTTCTTCTCAACACGGGGGCTGTTTATTCACCAACGGTGAAAGCCCGCCTAAGACCCCTTAAGGTTAGCCCAGCCACCCACAGGAAAGGAGGGACACACGCCCTCAGGTGTCTGCTGTGACACTGTCCCTGCAAGTCAGCTCAGGAAACCTCGCTCTTAGCTCTTAGCTAACCAAGACCGTGTTTATCAGGTGCCCTCAGGATAGGACCAAACAGGATTCCATCTGGTTCCAAATTCCACACAGCTGCCCCTGCTTTCCTACCAAACACCTGGGGCAGCTTGTCCCGGGTACCCACTGGGCTTTGCTTTCCTTCCGCCCACGGACCCTCACCCTGGCACCGAAAAAGCCTCGGGGAACCCAAAAGCTGACAAAGCCTGGAGGAGGGAGGGCAGTGGAGTCAGAGAGACTTCGTGATCTTGCGGGCAGAACCGGAGGCTTTGCTTTCACTGAAGTCGCCCATTTGCAGGGGAGCGCTGCCTCTTCTTTCTTCCCACACATGCAGTGGGTCAGGCTCTGGGGTGTGTGCTGTGTCTCATCCCGACTGAGAAACGGGAGGATGTGCGCCTGCTTGCTGGTGTCACCCGTCCAGCCCCTGGCACCTCAGCAACTAGAATGTTCCTATGTCGACTAAGCCTACCTGGACCTAGGACAGCAGTGCCAGGTGATCAGACGGGGCCCCATGGGCGCTCTCCGGAAAGCCCAGGCAGCACTAACGCTAACATTTCCATGGTGTTTACTCTGCGCCAGGCAGAGCTCTAGAACCTGGCAGGTGTTACTCATCTGATCCTCGAGGTGGGTAATTATCATTCTCATTTTATTGAAACAAGGTAAGGACTCCCCCCGCCCCATCCCGAAGGTAGACCTCCTGGGCCTCAAAATTTATCAAAATAAATTGGGTTTCCTTCTGTCCGAGAGAAGGGGGGGGGGAATCAGAAATCAAGGGTTTTGAAAAGAATCCATTCAGGTAAGGTCCTAGAAATTTATAAAAGTAACTCCAACTACATTTATCCGTCATTCTTGGGGATGCTTCCTTGTCCCTCTACACTCTCATAATCATGGAGTTTCTGTGATGTTATTTTACTGAAAAGCCTTTCAGAGCTTTAGAATTGCAGAGCTGGGGATTCTTAGTTCACGCTGAATCGTCTTCCAGATAGCATGGGAATCATAAGAGGAGATTAAATCCCATTCCCAAAGGTTGAAGGACTGGATGCATCACACTGCCTTTTCATTTTCTGAGAGTTAACAGTCCTTGAGGTTGGGGTCCCGCCGCTGCAGTCTGTGCCCACAGGGAGCTTAGAGTGGGCGCGCAGAAGAGCTGGCGGAATTGCACTGATGATGTGTGCGGTACAAGCACACGTGACTCTAAAGAAATGAATTCGCTCAACAAACATACTTTTTTCAGTCAAACGGTCCCGAGGAGGCTGTGCTCTTATTCCAGCAGCATATGCTGTTGCCCAGTGCTCTGGGCTGTCCCTCTCCGGGGGCTCTTTTCAGAGCCAGTCCCCTAGCGCCCACTACGAACTATGCCTCTTGCCATATTGTGGCTCCAGTGGCTACACAGCCGGGCTCTGATTGGCGCTTTTCATCCCAAAGACTGGGGTGTCCGTACTCAGACAAAGTTGTGGCACCGCTGACAAAGGTCCTGCTGCAGGCTCTCGGAAGGCTGACCAGCTGCAGCAGTGGCTATATATTTAGAATAAGGAGGTGGCTTCCTGGTCACTACCTCCAAGGGGCGGACACTCCCGCGGCTGATGCGTGGCACTCGATCGTCATGCATTTTACGTAGGAGGAGCTCTCCATTCAGAGACTGTTTCACTAAACAGAACACCTAACTTGCAAATGCCATCAGGTGAGAGCTCCTTCCAAGCGTCCTGACAGAGCACCCGTTTCCAAAGAGCTGAGCGTATTCTGAAAGGTGTCTGTGTCTCTGAGCCTTTGCTCATCCTGTTCCTCCTCTCAGGGGCTCCGCCGTCCTCCCCTCTGCTGTGTTCCGAGCCGTCCTTCACAGCCGCCCGGGCCCCAGTGATTACGGTTCTTCCTGCTCTGAGCTCTCACAGAACCTATTTAAGTGGGGAATCAGTCACCAGGTGCGCTTCCTGAATCATCTTCCGCGTTCAGCTTTCTGTCAAAAACCTCCTGAGCAACAGGATAAGCTCCTTGAGGGCAGAGAGAGTAGCAAATGGGCCTCAGTCCCCTCTCAGCTCTGGAGTATGGCTTTTTCGAGAAGAAAGCCTTGTTGGAGTGAGAAGGGAGGGTGAAGAAGGGGCTCTTGAGACAGCCCCTCTTCCCATGACCTTCTGGATGGCAAACTGCTCACTCGGGGTCACCTCCAAACAGCACCCCTTCCTTGATGCACGCAGTAGCACCCCTTCTTTTGGGGTCCTCCACACCTCCCTCCTCTGAGGCATCCTAGAGCAGCTGCTGCTGTTTCCCACCCCCGGGCAGTCCCAACTTGTGCCCTCCTTTTCCCCTTTCCCTTCCCCCACTGCCCCCCAGAACTCAGCGTACAGGCAGAGGGACCCAGGCTGGCCCTGCCTACCCCCTCCCGTGCCTGAGGCCAAGCCTCCCTGCCCGGCAAGTCCTGTGCGTGCCCTATATGAGGACAGAGGATAGAGAGCCAGAGCAGGGGCGGCCTCAGCACTCCAAAAGTGTCGGCAGGGCCCGAGAACCTTTACTTTTCTCCTGACTCTTATTTTCTGCAAAGGGTCTTCGTTAGATGGGGGCAGGCTTCCAATAACTGTCAGGGACCTTCCGCTGTTCCCCTAAGTAATGTTCAGAATGCACCTCCCCTTCCTCAAGTATGTCCCCCACGTGCTGCCCTTTTCAACTCCATCACCATCTTAACTTGCCTTGAGCTGTTCTATCTGGGATGGCTTGATCCTGAGCCCTTCACAGCCAAGGAGCAAGAAGAGAAACTCACTGAGGTGAAAAGCTTTCTTTCTCGTTTAAGGTGGAAAGGATTAACCTGGAATTCTACAGGGACTAACTACCTCAGCTCTTTTCTCTTCTCCCAAACTGCCTAACCAGAAACAAAATTAGGTGGAAGGGTTGTCTCTCCTACAAATTGTATGTGTTGTGTTCCTTTGCTGGTATATTCTCAACTTTAAAACAATCACTTGTATGGAAACAGTTACTCACAGGGCTTTGCTTTGCGTTGTTTCCAACCTGTCTCCTCTCGGGAGACGTGAGTGTGACTCAAGGCGAGGGGGTTTCTCTAACTGTCCCTCAGGCTGGTCAGGACTGCAGTTCCAGAAGCAGTGAAGTGGGGCTGGCAGGGACCACTGTCCGGCATGGATTCAGCGCCACTTGGATTTTACTGGGTCCCAGAACGATTGCAACCCTCCCCCAGGACTGAGAATCAAGGGAAAGCACTTAGGAGCAACTGGTCAGAGGCAAAAGCAGCTCTGATTAGAAGCCCTCACTGAAGCTGAGAGCAGGCTGCCGGGAGGACCAGCTTTGCCACGAGGCCTGGCTGAGGGCCCGGATTGAAAGTTCCAGTCCGTCAGTCGTTGGTAGGTCGGTAGGTTGGGGCAGGGCTGTTGGCCGGGGGAGGAGGTGGAGAAAGGCTGCCATTACATTGGGTGCATTCGCGGACTCCGTGGCTCCCCAGCAAGTACCTTAATGAACGCTTCCATACAGCCGTTAAATAGTTTATGGCTACACACTGAGAGAGGCCTAGGTCTCCTCATTTTCTGTGGTTTAGGGGGAAGACAGGGGGGCCTAGGGGAAAACGGAACAAAACAAATCAAGAAAGCAACCAAGGTAAACATACAACTGGGAAAGATGCTCTTATGACCCACGACTGGAGGAGAACACAAGATGCAAATGGAAGGCCTGAACCCCCAGCGCACTGGTGTCCAATGCTCCATCTGAAGGCCTCTGGATGTTTAAGCGGGTCTTAATTTACCCACGGTGTCAGGCAGGAGTAACACAAATGTATTCTAAATCACAGGAGGGCACAGCACGTGTCCAGGAAACCACTGAAACTCCAATCAGGGCTGTCATCCCGCAAAGCTGACCAGATGGAGGGGGAATCAGGGGAGAGATGTAATCTGTAGCCCAAGAAAGCAAGAGACTTTCAAAGATGATTGGAAGGGTTAATTTTCATTATTTTGGCTTAAATGCATCACCGAGCCTCAACTCCCACCATACCAGGGCACTGATCTTCCTACTGCCTCCTGGCATTTCAGATGCACCTGACTCATCTTTATTCCGTTGATCTAAGAGCCAGGCAATTATTATTCTTATTTTAGAGATGAAGAAATTGATGCCAGGAGGGAGGCTGCAACTTCTTTGGGGTCCCCAGGGGACCCAAGATGATGATTATCTTCTGTCCTTTAGTCAAGTACACTTTCAGTTACAATGTTTTCAAATCCATTATCACACTTAACCTCAGCTCAACCCTGCACGTGTGGTCCCATTTTACAGAGGCCTAAACTGAGGCCCAGAGTGGGGAGGTGGCAGAGCTAGGCCCCAAACCCAGGCCTCTTTGGCTCCAATCCCAAGAATTTTACCAAAGGGTCTGTCATGGAGCCTTAGGGCACTTTCTCATTTCCAGCCAAAGACTCATCCATCCCATTAACCCTTGCCAGCGGAGGACCCGTGGGGTCAGGTTGAAAGTGTCTTGCTTGACTTTAGGATCTCCATTCCCTGTGCTCCATCTCGGCCACAGGGAGGGGCGATCATACCACAGTTCACCAGCGACAGCGAAACAGCCACAAACACTGGACCAGTTTCCAGAGTTGCTCACATGCATATACCTGTGTTGGCTTATTTGCTCATCTTTCACCACCCAAGTTGGCCTGACTCAATGCTGCCAGCCTTCTAGGGCAAAGGGCTTTCTGAGGTTAGGAGGAGGGTCCCTAACCAAGAGACACAGTTCATTTCTAACTGGCTTCGTTCATAATTTGAGAGGTACCAAGTGGGGACCAAGCCTGACACAGATAATGTCCATGCGTGATGAACACAGACCTGGGCCCACAAGCCTTGACTGATTTCTGTGAACGGGCAAGAAATCGTATGTGCCGTGGAGCCAGTCAAGGAGATAAGACTCGTGCTGCCTTGCTCACTGGCCTTGTGGTGCCTGTCTCCCTCAGCAGGCCCGCCATCTAGGGAACTCGGATCAACTTCTAGGTGTCTGAATACTGAGCAAATGCTGCTAGCTCCAGGACATGCATGGGCAAAGACACAGTGGAATCCAAATCTCATGCCACCCAAACACTGGAACTAAAATAACAGCACAGACCAAAATTTTGCAAAGAAACAACAGGCAAGATTATTTTGAGCTCCTCTTGGATCTACATCAATTTGGTTAGCTAAGTCCATGTCATTTCTTTTTCATAAGTTACTTATTTTTTGAGGATGTGGGTATGTGAGAGTGATATTTCTTACAACAGATCTGCTTTTGAATTTCCAAATGCCAAAAGAGAGTGCCAAAAATGTGACAGGGCCATAGGTTTTACGTATCATAACTGGAGGGTAGCAGCTGCACCACCTTGTTTCCATGGTGATTTGGGTTTCTGTTTTTGGACATTCTCACATCATTTCCTTATCTCACACTGCATGATACCCTCACGACAACCCTGTGAGATAGGCAAGAACTATTAAACCTACTTTAAACATAAGGCAAACGAGCCCATGAGAGATTAAGAAACTTGCCCAAGGTCACGGGAATAGAATTCAGCTCTTCCTACTCCAGGTTCCGGTGTGATTATGGAAATTGGGAAATTGATTTTATCACAGAACATTCAGCAATAGCATTAAATCAGCTATTAAACTCTCATGGTCAGCAAGAGTACAGACTCTTAATGCAGGTGTTGGACACCCAATACCAAAAATATCTAGGGTGCCTTTAAAATTTATTTCCTAAAATAAGTCCTAAGGATTTTTTTTCCTTTAAGTTACATAATTTCTGCCCAATCCAGAAAGCAAAGGACTGTTAGAACCGCATCAGGATTTCCTTCTTTTGTGTGGTGCTCTGTGCAGTGAGCGGAATCTCTGACAAGGAAACGTAGCTATCCCAACTTTGCATGACATCAAATTGATACCGACTTACTGAAGTGCTGGGTGGGGCACAAAGTGGGGAGCAGGGGGGCAGCTCAGCCAAGGAAAGTGGGGCAGCCTAAGCCTTCCATCTCTTCTGCTGCTCAGTTGCAGAGCAAAAGGAAAGAGAGAGAGAGAGAGAGAGAGAGAGAGAGAGAGAGAGAGAGAGAGAGAGGCAGGGAAAACAGGAACAGAGAAAGCCACGGAGAGGAAGAAAGAGAAACCAGAGACCAATGTCCCCTTTCTGCCTTTCAACCAAGATAAACATTAACACGCGTTAGTAACACAGGAATTGGCCTCAAAATTATCCTGTGACCAGAAGGATGGTTATTTCCCTAGATAACCCAACAGACGTGGGTGTCAACATCCAAAATGGCGGCAATATTGTAGTACAATGGTGGTCAGACTCTTGGAAGCTGTGCATGGGCGTGCATGGGGTTGCATCTGTTTGGACAAGAAATCTCGAGTGATTTCACTGCTAATCCAGACTTGGAGCGAGTCAACCTAGGTTAGGGAAGCCAGTCAATGGTTTGAATTAAGCATATCAAACCTTACGTTTGCATCTGGCTTTGCCATTTACCATACGTCTTTCAAGTGCATTATTGCATCTGGTCAGCCTAATTACAGGGTTATTATGAATTGGGGCTATTCTAAGATAACGTTCTAAAGTATGAGAAAAAAATATACAATGTGTTGCAACCCATGTGCAAAAATTGGTCTGTCTATACAAGGCCAGCAACAACTTGGCTCAGGGGACCCGTTCAGATAATCACCCAAAACAACACTGACCCTGGACAGGAAACTATGGCAGATAAAGAGGGCCACAGTATAAAAATAGCTCACCCAGGGCATTTAAGATAAATTTTAAAAACACTTCCAAGTTAGCAGCGCACTCCACAATAAGTTAAAAATGATTTTTGGAAGTAAGAGGAAGCTTTTACTTTACTAAGAGTTGCCTTTGGCCTTGGCCAAGGGCCAAAGTGCAGATGGCTGGATTTGCAGCTTAGTGCAGTGTATCTAAGTGGGAGGCCTGTAATCCTAGCTTGGATTTCCCAGGCCCTAGGTCAAAGAGGGTGTGGAAGACAGCATCTCAGAGGGCTGTATTTTAAAAAAAACAAAACCCAAAAAAACTCTCAACTTTTCTCTAAGGAAGACCCTGGGACCTCGCTAAGGGTTTGATTACAGATCTCTCCTACAGTCTGCTGGAATCATCTTCTCCCACATGAGTTCTAGGAATTAGGAGGAAGTGAGGGATGGCTCAATTCATCCCCCCATCTGTTTCACTATTTGCAGACTTTGGTGTAAAATGTGGCTTCTGTTGTTTTGGGACTATGACAACACTCTTGCAATAAGTAAGTAAGTAAGTAAATAAATAGGAGTTTGTTTCTAAAAGGTTCTTAGAAAGTAACCCTGCACATCTGCTGACCCACGTGCTGGGAGGGCCTCGCCTGGTATCATGAATCTTCCCGATGTCCGGGGACTGCCGGGGCCTAGAGGAACAGCTGCACAGGCTAAGCTTCTGGAGAGCCCTCAGTCTTCCCCTACCCTGGGCCAGCAAACTGAAAACCCAAGAGCTTTCCAAGCCTTTTCCCAGCCAACTCCCTTCCAGATGAGGCGGGAGTTAAGGGTTCATCCTTCCTCTTGCCAAGTAGGACAGCTTTCCAGGATTCTGGGCCACTGGGAAGAACTTGTGGGGAAAGGATGTCTTTGGGTCACTGGGCCCAGAATGAGGCAGAAGTAGCTCTCAATGGCCACGTGATGGAAAAGTGCAGGCCTCTGGGCCACCAGCTCAATTCAACTTGGGCAGCGGGACAGGCACTGCTGGGAACACGGAAGTGGATGGGCTCTAAGGAACCCGGGCAGCGATAGGGCTGCTTATGGACCTCGACTCTCCGCAGGTAGAGGAAAGGTCCAGTCCTGAAGCCAGCCTCTCAGCTATCAGCTGCTGAGTGAAAGTGTTCACTGGTTCTGGTCTGCTCAGGGAAAAGCCCAGAGGATAACGTTGAGCGAGCTGGAGAGAAAGCAGAAGCTGCCCACTATTACTTCCCCCACCAGGGCCTCTGCCATCAGGCTGTCCCAGCGATGCGAGGTCCGAAGCCAGGGCGGGCAGCAGCGGGCGTCTGCGCGCGCTCGCGTGGATATGCGCATGCGTATGCCCGGTGGTATGCGGTTCCAGCCCAACCCGGAGCCTTGGCAAATTGGGACCCCGGGCTGGGCCCCACGCCTCGGCGGTTTGCTCAGCAGCCGTAGAACGGATGGGGAGACAGGTGGGCAGCTACCCCACAGCCTCTGGCTTCTCCTGGTTGCCCTCGGCCACTCTGCAATATCTATTACCTTCCCGTCCTCCCACCAGATGGATAGCAACGAGGGACGACACCCACTTCCCACAGCAGCTCTGAAAGGCTCCCTCCCCGTCACCAGTCTAATGCTGGAACGAGCAGAGCAGCCAAAAGACCTTTGCCTTCCCTCTCAGCACAGCCACACCCCCGTGGGGACACTGGCGAGGCGCTGTCCCCTCTAAGCCTCCTCGCTGCCCTGAGCTCCAGCACTGTCTCGCCACCTCCCCGCCTGTCCTGCCTCTCCCACCTCCTCCCACTGCACTCAGGCAGCAGGTGAAGGAAACAAGATGCACCGCTCTTACCTGGTTGTACCGCATTCCGCTCTCTCCCCTGGAAAGAAAAGTGTACATTGATTTAATTGTTGGTTTTGTTTTCGTTTTTCTTGGTTTATTTTTGAGCGGAGAACATTCATCTTTTTCTAAAAACAAGAAACAGCTAACACCTTAACTTAATTATTTGTGAAATGGGAAATCTTATTATGCCTAAGGTATGTTCTGTTGCAGAGAACTGAGTCTTATTAAATCCTCAGTGCCTCCTATTTGTAGGGCCATGTTCACATATATTTCATTTGTTATTGTTCCTACACATTTTTTTTTTTTCCAGCGATTCTCAAACTACAACATGCTGACCAGTGGCATCAGAATCTTCTGGAACTCTTGTCAAAAATGCAGATTTTTTGGCTCTTTCCTGGATAAGGACCCAGGAATCTGCATTTTGACAAGCACTCCCGGTACTGTCTTCTATGCATACCCCAGCTTGAGAGAGCTCATGCACTGCTTTATGTCCACAAAGGTTTACTGAGCACCTGTCATGCCTGGCACTGAAGGAAGGGTGTCAGCCGTAAGACACCTTCTGTTGTTACTCAACCCCGCCAAGAGCCCACCCTCAGCCCTCGTGCCTTCATCCTCAGCTGAAGACCTTCTCGCTTCCTTCACTGGAAAACAAAATCAATAAGACAGGGTCTCTGGGTACCACCATGAGACCTACCCACCTACCTGCGCCTGCCCACTCCCCCGCTACCTCCTTTCCCGGTGCTCTGGAGGAAGCATCCTGCTTCTGCTAAAACCCAGACCCCGTGCTGCAGGTCCCATGCCCTCGGCCCTTTTCAGGGGCTTTGCTTCTGCAAGTGTCTCCCCTCTCTCTAGCATCGCCAGTCTCCTCTCTTCTGGATCATTTCCATCAGCGTATCAACACGTACACTGGATACATCCAACCTGCCTTTTAAGCCTCCCCTTGACCCCGTTTCTCCTCTAACTCAATCTCCATTTCTCAGCTCTCCTTTCCAGCAAAACTTCCTGAAGGAGCTCTGTTTGGGGTCCCTGTCGCTTCCTCCTCTTGCCTTACTGCAGCTGGCTTTTGTCCTCACCACTCCACGGAGACTGCTCTGTGTGGCTGAACCCAATGTCTCCTCTGCTCTTACCTGACTGCTCAGCACTCAGCACCGCCTACCTCAGTTCATCACTCCCTTCTTCTTATAAAGCTTTTTCCTCTTGATTTTCATGACTCCGTACACTTTCCAGGTGTCCTTCCTGCCCTACAGGCTGTTCCTCAGTTTCTCTTGTTGTCTCCTCATCTGTCCAAACTCTGACCTCTAAATATTGGAATGCCCCCAGGATGCAAACTGGGTCTCCTCCACCCTCTCTAGGTGATCTCAAATGCTTGCTGAGACTTCCTGACTTTATCTCCAGATCTTACATTTCCCTGGAATTCCAGTCTCATAGCCACTGCCCTCGTTTTTGACTATTGAGGTATAATTTACATATCATAAAATTCACACATTTAAAATGTATAATTCAGTGATTTTTAGTAAATATTCAAAGTTGTGCAACCATCGCCACAACTCAATTTTAGAACATTTCCATCACATTGAAAAGATCCCTTGTGCCGATTTATAGTCACTTCCTCTTCCCATCTCCAGCCTCTGGCAACCACTCATCCGCTCTCTGTCTCTATAGATTTGCTTATTCTGGATATTTCATAAAAATAGAATCATACAATATGTGGTCTTTTGCATTTGGCTTCTTTCACTGAGCATAATGCTTTTGAGGTTCATCCACAGCATGATTCAGTACTTCATTATTTTTATGGTGCAGTAGAGAACCTCTAAGCCAGTGCTGTCCCATGGAAATATAATGCAAGCCAGAATTTCTGGTAGCCACATATAAAAAGTAAAGAGAAACATGAAAGATTCATTTTAATGATACATTGTATTTAATCTATCAAAAATATCATTTCAATATGTATCAATATAAAAATTAATAAGATATATATATTACTAACTCTCTGAAATCTGGTGCTCGTTTGACACATCTCAATTCAGACTAGCCACGATTCAAGTGTTCAATAGCCGCATGTGGCTTGTGGCCACCATACTGGCCAGAACAGCTCCACACCCTAGAATCCCATCTAGCATTCACATGAAGGGACTTTATTTTTAAAAAAAGAACTGAGCATTTATGTTTCTCTATTGTTTCAGAAAACAATGCTGAATGGGGAGAAAAATGAGGGGAGGAAGAGAGTTAGAGAAGTCTGAGAATAAAACTTGGAGCGAATCGGCACACAATTTCTTAATTCCTGACCAAAGCCGCAAGCAGTTACAAGAGTGACTGCAATTGGCTGAACTGAAGCCAAAGCGGGAAAGGAGAAAAGTTAGGTAAAACGGGAAAATTTGCTCTGCTTAATTTGACTGTGTGCCTGGGGTCCGGGGCAAATTCCTACCAGACATCAATTTGAGTTAAATTTTCACATAGATCTAAGACCCTGAGTTGAAGCTGATGGCAGCCCGCTCATGAAAGCGTCAGCCAGTGGCCTGGGTTGACAATAAAGCACATCATTTCCCTTAGGGCTGTAGTCAGCTGTGCAACTCTGACTGACCAGGGGGACCTGGGAAGAAGTTCCTGCTCTACCTCCCCTTGGTTCCAGAATTGCCCACTCCCCTACATACTCACTGTGATCCAGGAACAGTGCCCTTCTTTTAGTCCTACCTCACCACACCCCTTCCTGCCTTCACACAGGCTGTACCCTCTGCCCCAACACTCTCTCCCCAGTTTTTCACGTGGCTGACGCCTTCCCATCCTTCAGTCTCAGCTTAAACATCACCTCCCCTCGGAGGCCTCTCTGATCACCCAACCTAAAGCAGGCGCCCCAAGGCTTCCCAACCCCATGCACAACTATTCTCTATCTCAGCCCCAATCTTCTATTCGAGGACACTCACGGCTATAATTCTTTACTTAATGGCTTGTTTCCTGTTTGAGGTCTCTCTTCCCCACGAGGGCAGGAACCTTGTTCGTCTTGTATATACTGTGTCCCCGCGGATGGATGGACAGATGAATGGATGGCCGGGGGGTGGGGGGAAGAAAGGGGTAGGTAGGAATCAAAGGATCTGGGTGCTGGAGTGGAATGTGTCAGAACACAGTCAAGACAGACCTTCTTCTGGCAACGAATCGAACTTATTCTCCTTCAGCTCTGACTCACATTCCAGATCTCAAGAACCTCTTTACCAGAAACAACTTTTGGAATATGGTGTTTCAACTTCTAACAAATAACCGAAATCAAAAATGTTCTGCCCTTTACCACCTGAGACCTCCTGGGGTTTTAAATATATATTTTATAGTTGGTGGCTCAGTCATTTTCTAGAAGGTCAGACTGTCTGGTCCCGGTGGACATTTTGCTCTGTAATGGGCTATTAAATCTTGGCCTGAAAAGGTTATGTCTCATCCCTTTTATAGACAATGCACCATTCACCCTAGAGGGGCTATAGAGTAAATTGAAAACGCACCCATATCTTAAGTGTAAACCCCGGAGCTTACTGACTAACCAGGGCAATAAAGAGGTCAGAAATCTAAGACTCAGAGATGGTAAACGAAGAATCCTCTGGCCAATAAAACAACATAGCAACAGCCAAGGGCGCATAAGGGCGTGCGCTCTTGTTCCCAAGATGTGGCAGTGACATTTGTAACAAGGAATGACAATTTGCAGGGCACCGAGAAGCATTTTGACGTGTGTGCCATGTTCAAAAATTCACTTCTAAGTGAGGGTGACCCAAAAGACCTAGTTTCCTCCAACTTGTGGTTTCTTTGAGGCGTGCTGTCAAAAGAGTACTTGAGAGAAACTGAGGCACTAGACATGATATTTCATTTCATTTAAAAAAAAAAAAAGCTTTGTATCTTTTTAGTAAAAATATTCCACTTGGCCCCGTATTTCTCACCTGTTTTCAAAATGACCAGATTATCCCCCCAATATAAAATAATAGCTCTCAGATGACCTAAAAAGGCCATTGAGGCAGGTGTCACCCTACCCTAGCCCCACTCTTAGAAGAGCTTTCTACTGAATGGAAGAGTTAACATGTCCAGGTAAAGGGGAATCATCTGAAGATGCTCAGAAGGGTGAATTAGAAGATTCTGAGCTTTCTTTGGCCCACTCAATTTTTTCATGCCGCAACTTTGCCCAACGGGCAAGATCTTTATCAAACTAAGTCAGCGCAAATTCTCCCCTTTCCCCTAATGCCCTTAGAATCCACATATACCTTTACTGTGCAGGGGAGACACAAAAATGACTGAAGATTTGGTTTCAGCTTCAGTTTTTTTCACTAATTCAGTAATTTACTAACTTCAGTTAATAATAATGTATCAATATTCATTAATTGTGACAAATATACCATATTTGTGTAAAATGAAGATGTTAATAATAGGGGAAATTGGATGTGGAGTATATGGGAACTGTCCTATCTTATCTTTGCAACTTTTCTATAAATATAAAACTATTCTAAAACAAAAAGTTTATTAAAATTTTAAAAACTATGGAGAACAGTATGGAGGTTCCTTAAAAAACAATTTTTTCATGCCGCAACTTTGCCCAACGGGCAAGATCTTTATCAAACTAAGTCAGCGCAAATTCTCCCCTTTCCCCTAATGCCCTTAGAATCCACATATACCTTTACTGTGCAGGGGAGACACAAAAATGACTGAAGATTTGGTTTCAGCTTCAGTTTTTTTCACTAATTCAGTAATTTACTAACTTCAGTTAATAATAATGTATCAATATTCATTAATTGTGACAAATATACCATATTTGTGTAAAATGAAGATGTTAATAATAGGGGAAATTGGATGTGGAGTATATGGGAACTGTCCTATCTTATCTTTGCAACTTTTCTATAAATATAAAACTATTCTAAAACAAAAAGTTTATTAAAATTTTAAAAACTATGGAGAACAGTATGGAGGTTCCTTAAAAAACTAAAAATAGAACTACCATATGACCCAGCAATCCCACTACTGAGAAAACCTGAGAAACCTGAGAAAACCATAATTCAAAAAGAGTCCTGTACCACAATGTTCACTGCATCTCTATTTACAGTAGCCAGGACATGGAAGTAACCTAAGGTCCATCGACAGATGAATGGATAAAGAAGATGTGGCACATGTATACAATGGAATATTACTCAGCCATGAAAAGCAACGGAATTGAGTTATTTGTAGTGAGGTGGATGGCCCTAGAGTCTGTCATACAGAGTGAAGTAAGTCAGAAAGAGAAAAACAAATACCATATGCTGACACACATATATGGAATCTAAAAAAAACATGGTTCCGATGAACCTAGGGGCAGAACAGGAATAAAGACACAGACGTAGAGAATGGACTTAAGGATACAGGGAGGAGGAAGGGTAAGCTGGGATGAAGTGAGAGAGTGGCATGGACATATATACGCTACCAAATGTAAAATAGATAGCTAGTGGGAAGCAGCCGCGTAGCACAGGGAGACCAGCTCGGTGCTCTGTGACCACCTAGAGGGGTGAGATAAGGAGGGTGGGAGGGAGATGCAAGAGGGAGGGGATATGGGGATATACGTATGCATATAGCTGATTCACTTTGTTATACAGTGGAAACGAACACAACTAACACGAGCAATTATACTCCAATAAAGATGTTAAAAAAAAAACAAAAAACTTCCCCAGAATTGACCAGTCTAAAAAGACCCATCCCAGTTATCAAAAGAAGCACAGTGGGCTTTCCTCACTGCTGGCTTATGAGAAAACAGGACTATGGAAATTCTTCTAGATGGCTCTTTCTTAGCCTCCATTATACTTCTGAAGCTGCATTTTCAGTGTTTTGTTGCTCTTCAGCTCCAAAGTCAGAAGAAGGACTCATAAATCACGTCTCAAAGCAAGGCGCAGCTGAAGGCTGAATAAACTTGGAAGACCAAACGGGTCAGCAGTTAGGCCAACCAAAACTAATTATTATTATTATTTCATTAAGGCCATTCAGGCAGGGGCAAGAATAAAAGGTTGCATGTGAGAGCACTCACGGAGGAGCTGGAGAGAAGCACTTCCTCATCTGGGATCTTATTTTTTAAAAGAAGAGCTTGTTTTCTAAATCCAGGGTATCTGATTTCAAAAGTACAAGTAGCCAGCAACTCACATGGACCCACCTTTTGCTACGACTCATGAGCAGCAGCCCCCAATCCCATGACCATAAAAACTGATTCTGCGAGCCGTGGAAGCTGCCCCCATCACACACACACTCAAGCTCCTCTCTAGGACTTTCTGTCTCTCCCCTTTCCCTCTGTTCTTGCTGTTCTTGTTCCTCCGTGTTACCCACACTCCTCCATGGCCCCACTCGCCTGGTCCAATACTGAAATGTCAGGATGGGCAGGATGTAGAGGGGCGGGACGGGGGAAATGAAGAAAAAGCTCATTGCAACTCCTTCTCCCCCGCTCTTCCTCTCCATCAATGAGTTTTGACAAATGTAAACACCCATGTCTAACCACCACCCAAAGCAGGATATAGAACATTTCCATCACCTCCAAGAGCTCGCCAGCTCTCACCAGCTAGAACACACAAAACTAGTCTATGGCAATAGAAATCAGATCAGTGGTGCCTTGAGGTGGAGGATGGGGGCAGCTGACTGCAAAGAGGCACAAGCAAACTTCCGGGTGCTGGTGACAGGTGGATGTATGTGTTTATCAAAACTGAGTTGTACACATAAAACGGGTGCATTTTATGGTATATCCATTATATGTCAACAAAGTTGATTGAAAAAATTCCATTGGTATTAGTTTTAAAGTCCTGGCTATTCCTTCAAGCCCTAGTTATTCATCTTCCTTGAAGCCTTTCCAGCTCTCCTGGGCCCACAGCGAAACCTCCCTCTCTGGACTCACAACCCTCGGAGTCTGTACTGTTCACCTGGCAATTCAGTCAGTATTTCTGTGTGATAGTGTTATCGCTATTCAATTTTTTATGAATTCATGTGTTGTCTCCCAGCTAGAATGTAAGTGCCTTGGGGTTGGGAAATGGTTTCATTTTTCACCAGTTCTTCTAAAGCATGGGGCTCACAAATGCCAAGCACCTGCAGAGCCTGGCAGCCCCCTTGATAGCTGCTGAGTGGACAGGAATTAGGGACTTATGTGGCCAGGACACAGCCACTAGAATGTGCACCCACAGGGAGAAGAGAGCAAGGCAGGGAAGGCAAGGACGTGTTGCGGAGAGCGAACTCCCACCGGCAGTGACCACCAGCCCCACAGCCCGGCACAACTCTCGTCCTGCCACACTCCTTCCCCAGAACACTCCTGGGAGCTCTCTCGGCTGCTTCAAGCTGTCATCTCGGGATCTACTGGCATCATCATCTTAGAAATTCCCTTCATCTCTCTTGTACTGGCCCTCTGTTTCCCAGACCCCATGTTTTCTTTCCTTTCAGTGGAGCACATCCTTCAGCCAACAGCCCTCTCTAAACAGAACACAAGACTATCTCTGAGGTTGCCCAGCAGCTTCAGAAGCCCCAGGTCAGCTCCTCCCCTCAAAGCTGAGCCTCATACCGGCTCCAGGGCCACCAGGACTTGCTGTAAACCATCTGTGAACTAAAAATGCCGCCTGCCATATCAGTAAACAAGGGATGT